>NW_028258297.1:10306562-10613125 GCF_053883595.1 Heterocephalus glaber | reverse complement strand
AAGAATCTCCGGGAGCAGCTGTGGGGCATCTGGTGCAGCTGCGTGGCTATGTGGTGTTTAGGGCAGAAGAAAATCGGCTCCTGTCTCACTATCTTCCCCAACCTCAAATCGTTGACAGCTTCCTGTCATTTGCAGCACATTTATTGTAATACATACATTCTCATGCTTAACCTACAAGTCATGAACAAGCTGGTCCCACCCCCAAGTGTGAAAGTGTCTCCCCCACTTCCCCCCCTGCTCATCACTCTGCTGGTCACCAACCCTTCTGCTCCTGCTGCCCCCTCTCATGCGCAGGATGCTGAGCCTCCCAGGCCACCCAACCAGGATGTAGAGGAGCAGAGCAGACTCCGGGTCTCTCCCAGAGGACATCATGTCTCTCTGAGGCACCGTGACAAGGAATCCAGACACTCCCCTGACCGCAGGGGCCCGGCAGAGTCCACCCGGCCTCCCAGGGCCCACACCTCTCTCTATACAGCCACTCTTCCTGTGCCCCCTGCACCCTCCCCCAGCATGTCTTCATACGGACCCATCGTGAGCAGACTTCCCCGCAGCTCTCTCACCACTGCACCTAAGGACCCCAATTTTACAGGGCCACGGGACACACGTCTACGAGAGTTTTCTGGCTTCTGTGTCCCCTCCTTTTTTGTTGTTGCTTTTTTGACACAGGATCTCACTATGTAGCCCAGGCTGTCCTTGAACTTGTAGCAATCCTCCTGCCTAAGCCTCCAAGTGCTGAGATCAGCCATGTGCCACCACATCTGGCTCAATGTCCCTTCCTGACTGTGACTTTTCCTTTGCCCGTTAGAGGGCAGCCTCCCATGGAGACTAAGCCAGCTGGGCCCTCCTCAGCTCTGCAGGTACCCAACACTCCTGTCCCTGTCCCTGTCCCTTGAAGTCCTGGCTTTTGGCTCCTGGCATTTCTCTTCACTCTGACTTCTGAGAGATGTCAGGAGCTGTGCTGGCCTCTGGTTCTTACTCCATCTCTTCCCTGGAGCCTCTGTCCCTCTGCATCTGTGCCCATGGCCCATACCTGCACTTTGTCATCATAGACCAGGACCAAACCAGTCCTCACCCCCTTCCACCCTACAGTGGTGTCCCAGTTAGGACTCATCCAGCTTGCCTGTGTCAAAAGAGATCAGAAGACAAAAAACAGTGTACTAAAATAAGAGAGGATTTTATTTCTGTCCATATAAAAGTAGTCCGGAGGCAGACAGTCTGGGCCTGGTGGGGTGGCTTTCCAAGGTCAGAATCCTGAGCGAATTCTGTCTTGCTACTGGAACATCCTCAGTATCTTCCTACTGCCTCCTCAGACATCAAGAGAGCTGTTCAGGTACCACCCATCACATCCTCATTCCTACAGCTGGACAGTGAAGGAAGGAGGGAAGGGCATGCCTCTGCCTGTTAAGGACCCTTCCCTAAAATTGCCCTAGCTATTCCTAGCATCTCATTGGCTATAACTGAATCATGTGGCCAACCTAGCTGCAAGGGAGGCTAGGAGAAGAACATAGCTACAAATACAGTACATGTGGGCAAGGGAAACATTTTGGGAGCATCATTACTGCCTCTACCATCACAAAGACCTCCAGCATCTCTCAGGCCACCCTCCTCTCTAGGTTCTCACTTCCCTTGTTCAGCCCAGATGGCATTCCTCATCTAGCTGGCACTGTCACCCATCTCAAGTTCTGGGGTCTACCACTTCCTCTCTGCTTCTTAAAAGCCTTCTGTAATGGAGTCCTCAATTGGAGAAAGTCCTTCCTGCATGGTGCCAGGCCTCACTGGTGGCCCAATTTGAGCCTTGATCCCATGCATAATTTGGTGTCTGACTCCCAGGATAGTCCCCACAGAATTTCAGGGTGCCCCTTACAACTAACAGAGAGCATGAAGTAAGAGGAGAACCTCAGGGAGCTAGAGCATAATAAGCAAGAACAGTCTAGTGGCTGGCTCCTGGAGGTTCTGCTGACACCCACCCTCCACTAAGGGGCATCCAACCCCCCAGCCCCAAACCACACAGTAGACCTCTCCCCACCAGCCCCCAGATCCAGACCTGAAGACCCATGTTTTCCCATGATCCTCTGGGAGTTCCTGCCTCAGCGGCCCCTCCAGCACTAGTCCCTGAGGGACAGACAGGTTTGATGCATACCAGGTCCTTCCACATAGACAGTCACTTCTGGTCTCTCACCAGGATCACTCCAGGGACACTGTCTGTTCCATTCTGCCCAGGGCTAGGACACAGGATTTTTCAGGGCTAAAATCATGACAAGACTGGTCACCTTATTCTCAGCCAACTCGGCCCCAGACCAACTGCTGTCCTCCCCTGACCTCCGACCTGAGCCAGCTCAAATTCACCCCCCCACCCCACCCCCGGCTACTGTGTCCTATGTCATAGTAACCTTGTTTGTATGTATGCAGCATTGATGTGCGGCTCATCCAGGCCCCAGGAAAATGACTCAGTATACAGACAGGAAAAAAAATGAAAAGAGGAAGAATCTAAGGCTGACTCTCAGAGACCCTGAAGATTATGGATGGAGTTGTGAACCACATAACAACATCTCCATCACATATGCCACAATGGCCCCATAAGATGACACTGCTTAGGGACCACACTGCCATCTGAGTGTGTAGCCATCTGTGTGTATGCTATGACATCAGCACAATCACAAGATTCCTGAATGATGAGTTTCTCAGAATATTTTAAGCAACACATGACTACAATGCAAATTAAAAACAACACTGGGATTAATAATAAATTTGAAGTTTGCCACACAAGCAGGTTTAAAGGGTGAGTCATCCACTGGTGGATGCTTGAAGTGGTCCCACCTCCCTGGAAGACAATTCAACATCTAGGAACATTCTCAGTATGTGGCCTGGCAATTCCACACCTAACATCCACCTGACAGAGACACTGCCACCCTGAGGGAGTGTGGACATGGTGACTGCAGCAGAAGTAGCCATCCTCGGGGCTGGTGATGAATCCAACAGGGAGCCTCCATGCAGAGGAATTCAATGTGGCCATGACAGAACAGGAAGGGGTCCCTAGCTCCCCACCTGATGTGTGGTGAGGTGACAAAATCAAAGTTCAGAACAATACATGCAGTTAATGATATCTCTTCCTGCAAATAAATGCAATTAGAGCCAAATCCTTAATAAAAAGTATGTGGTCCTTTGTTGGGGGGGGTTGTCTCCCCTCAGCACTCCTCAAACATCAGTCCTTCTACCACTCCTGATCATTTTAATGATGCCATAGAAACCTGAAAGTGTCCCCAAGTCACCAGGCCCATGGGACCCCCTGGCTGCCCTCCTCATGCACTGATAGAGTCTAGGGAGGGAAGCCTTGTCCTATCATGATGTGGTTATTGGCAAGGCCAACCCTTGACCGGGCTCTCCTCACTGCTGGTCCAGAACCGTGTCTTGGGGACAGTCAGGAGGGCACACAGACATGGACAGCCCCTGAGATGGCGGCCCTTTCCTGTGGGAAACAGGTAGCATGAGAAAGTTCTTGGTACTTATTCTGGGCTGGGCAGGCTTCCCCGAGATCTGCGATCTTTCTCAGAAGATAAGTTAGGTGTTGGCTGGAGGAAAGAGGACGTGTGATGTTTGCAAAGTACCTGTGAGAAGTGCCTCTCTGCCTACTGGTTACATGTGCTTTTTTCTCTGTGTTTTTATTAAAGAATTGGAAAAAATAAAAATGTTCCTCTAACAAGATTATGCCTGGCTGTCACCACTTCCTACAGAATCTACTGGGGAAGAGAGAAAACGGGGTCGGAAATAAGCTCCCACACTGGAACGGTGGCCCCCCTCATCCCACCGCCAGGTGTGTGACCAGGGACTCCACAGAACAGGGGCTCAGAAGTGCCCAGAGCAGGAAAGGTGCCTTTGCATGTAGCGAGCAGCAGCAAGGCAGTCTGGGGACCAGCAAGCCAATGACATGCATAGACCAACAACCCTCCAGCCACTCCTCAGCTTGTGTCCTGGCATGTCAGTCTCCTGCCACCTTGAGAATCTAATTCTAACTTAAACACACAACAGAACACCTCCACGTTGCCTGCCATGCTGATGGCTGCCAGCTGTTGTGTGAGGAAAAGGCCTTTAGGAGGGACAGTGACGCTGAGGATGGGGCTGACAAAGGCCTCTATCAGCAGTCTTTCTTTTCAGTGGCTGTTCCTCAATATTTATCTATCATCTCTGTCAGGCAGCATCTTTGCAAATCTTTCCTTATGGGGAGGTCTTGTGCCCTAAGCAATAAGACAAAACTTTACTTTCTAGCCTCTGGTGCAGGTGGAACATGTGGCCAAGCAGGCTCCTTCAATCAGAAACTTCAGTCTGGCAGAGCGACCATGTGACATGTATCCTCCAATCAGAAACCTCTATCCTAAACCTCAGTCTGGTGGGATGACCATGAATCTGAAATCTCCTTCCCTCCCTCCCTTGCTTCCCATCACTTCTGAAGCCAATATCTGCATCTCTGTGCCTGAGGCTCTTTTCCCAGGAAGCTGCAGACCAAAAGTGTCAAGGAAGTAACCACCTCACCTGTTCCCATATATGGCACTTTATAATGACCCCCAAGAATTAGTGCACAGATACCCCAGCTTCTTCCCACCTTCCTGGCGATAATTTCAAGATGTGTGCTCTTGAGTGCTCCCAGTCTCCCTGTGTTTTAATATCTTCCTCCCCTTCCTTTCATGACACACCTTTATCTCAGGTATTTGTTCATGGAGAGCTAGCTAACACAGGTTCTTCCAGGAGCACCTGGAATTCTATCCCAGGCTCATCCTGCAGGGCCTTAAATTCTCCCACAGGGCCTCCATTTGCCCAGCAATGGGCATGTGAAGAGCATCCCCTTGGGCTGGCAATTTAGCTCAGTGTTTCCACTGCCTACCTTGCAAGCGGGAAGTCCTGGGTTCGATCCCCAGTACAAAAAAAAAAATGAAGAACACCCCTCTGCAGCACAACCAGATCTTGATGGGGACCACAGCCCAAAGCAATCCAGCTGCAGCAGTAAAAACAGTGAGGCAGAGAGAGGCTAAAGTCAGATTTTTCTCCCCTATCACAATTTTCCTCTGGACCTAGTCAGGCCACCTGGCTTCCTGCCTGTCCCCATTACCATTCTAGGCTCCAGGATTTCTTATGTTCCTAAACTCTTTGAAGTGATCCCTTCTCTGTAAATTAGAGATGAATGCTTGCCTTGTCTGTCACATAGGACTCGTTGAGGTACACATGAGGAAACATTTATAACAAGCTCTGGTGGGGGATTTAGTTCAGTGGTTCCGGCGCCTGCCTTGCAAGCGTGAGGTCCCGAGTTCGATCCCCAGTACCAAAAACAAAAACAAAACAAGCTCTGGTGGGCTATGGGATCCATGACAAAGGAAGGTATTGTTAGATATTGAAATAATTATACAGTCAACATTTAGAGAGGCCTTAATCTAAGATCTTAATGTATATCATTTTATTTAGTCCTCTTAACATACCATGGGTATGAATTATTGATAATTCCTCCTTTATATACAAGAGAAAATTGAGGCACAGTGATGTGGAAAAAATTTGCCTAAGGTTGCATGACTTAGAAGTGATGGAGCTGGGATTCAAACTCACTCAATATCACTCAGGAGCCAAATACTTACCCCCTGGGTGCTGATGCCTCACAAGTATGTCTGTGAGGAAAAATTAGGGATTGAGAATGTGGCTCACTAGTACAGCACTTGCCTAGCATCATGAGGCCCTGGTCCAATTCCCAGGATGGAAAAAAAAAAGTAGAAAAGAAAAACGAAAGATAGTTTCCATAAAACAATGTAAAAGTTTCCAGAAATTTCAGATCTAAACTTGTTTGGTAGAGTGATTATGTGGCCAATTTCCTCCAACTAGAAGCCTCACTCCAGACCATGTGACCAGGCTCCTCCAATCAGAGGCCTGGCTTTAAACCATGTGACTAGAGTCCCCAATCAGAAGTCTTGGCTCCGGATATTTCTATTTGGGAGAGTGAATATGTGACCAGGCTCCTCCAATCAGAAGCCTGGCTCCAGACCACAGTTTGGGAGAGTATGATGTGGATAAGGGATATGAGAAGTCCAGGAGGCCGATCAGGGTGCTATTCCTTTCCAGGCCATTTCAAGCCTGATTCAAGAGTTCTGCTAGAGATCGCTGATCTTTGGAATATCTTGAATAATTCCTTTTCTAATGACAGAAACCAGACTGAGTTCTGTGGGTTTACAGCTGAAATTTCCAGCTGACACTGGTACCTTTGCCCAGGAGAGGAGCATATCCCTTTGGCACAGATTTAGGGTTGTGGGCAATGGCGAGGTGGGAGCCAGGCAGGAGGGCAGCAAAGGTAGTGTGCCTGCCCTGAGACACTGGAGGCCTTGGAGTAGGCTCAGTGATGTAATGTGCCAGTGTGAGCCCTGGATGCCCAGAGGCAGCTCAACAGGGCTTGAGAAAAAATCCTCCTCTGCCTAGCATCCTAGTGGGTTGGTTGCCCTGAAGAGCAGAAGGGCTGACCCTTTGCTCCCAGCTGATGTCTTCCTAGCAGGCTCCATGGCTGAATGCTGAACTCCAAAGTTCTAGTGAGGCCCTCAGGCACCCAGGTGTCTGGCTGGCCTTGCTTTTGTCCCACTGACTGCTTTCTGCTCAGAGTAGCTGGGGAATAAAGAGACAGACTGCCGAGCTTTCAGAATTGCAGGGGCCCCGTGTTTGGTGGGTGGCTAGTTTCACTTTCAGGGTGAGTTAGAGACACCCCATTGCAAGTCCTCCACCCCACAGAGTCACAGAGCCCTTCTGGCTTCTCTGAACCAGGTCAGGTCAGGCACAAGTTGTTTACCAAGCCCTCCTTCCCTGGGGGGTTTGCACCCCCGTCCCTCCCCCACACCTCTACCCTGGACCACTGTCCTGCCACATGCTCTGTATTGGAAAGGGCTGGGGACTGTGCGAGGCCAAACGCAGCCTCAAAGGTCAAGCCCTCACCACCACTCACTTGCCCGTGTCCCTCCACCTCTTCACACGATGCCCAGCAGTCAACCCCCCAGCACCCATGGCCCCAGACTAGGCTAGAAGACGAGGATGCGCCTCTCACACTCTCTTCTTTGACACCTCATTTCTGCCCCTACACCACCCCGGACCAGAGGCTCCTCCCTAGGTCAGGAGCACTGGATGGGAGAATCCCAAATCACTATGCCCAGGTCGTCCCCTGAAGTCAAAACTGTCCTTGAGCTGCAGACCACAGGAACAGGCTGTAGCTCCCTGGATCCAGGCAGAACTAACTAGAAGGATGTAGAGTGGTACATAGGTTCTGGAGGATACTGAACTTAGGGGGGCCAGACCCCAGACCGGTTGCAAAGGTCAGCTTCAAAGACCCCCTTCAACACACCAACATCCATCCATTTTCTAGTCTCACCCATTAGAATCCAGAGTTGTGTTGCCTGAGACTGGGCCAGATGCCCATCCCTAGCTGGAGTGGGAGGATTTGGATTGAGGAACTCACAGGAGATGACACCAAACGCAGGAGAGGAAATCCCCAGATTCCAGAAACAAGAGGCCAGACCATGCTGAACAAGTGAACCCTGAGGCACCAGCCTCCCTGATTCAGCCCAGCCTCTCCAACCTTACTCAGACGGGCTCTGGTCGGGTGGTCCTGAAAGCTTTGGCAGGAAGGGCATCCTCTGATTGGAGGAACCCAAACTGGATATCCTGCCCCCCTCACGGGAGCTGGGACTCTTCCAAATCCTTGGGAAAGGCGCCTGGCACAAGATGGTTTACACCCCTACTCTGCCCCCCCCAATTGAGGAGGAAACTAGCCAGGGTCACCTTCACCCCACATGTGGGGCTTGAGCCTGACCTCGATCTCAGGGGCCTCCTGGAGCTCAGGAGCTGACCTGAACATGCCTGAGGGTGACAGGTCCCAGGCTTTGTCATCTCACTGGGCAAGGCCAGCTCGTTTCTCGATGCTGGGACTGCTCTAACTCTAACCCCAAGTGGCCCCAGGCCAGAGCTCAGGCAGCCTCGGGTGGCACTGAGCAGAAGCCCAGCCATGCTTCTCAAGTGCTTTCCATGGGCTGCAACTTGTTTTGGTGTTGTGGAACCCCTTGCAGCAGCCCTGGGACCATCACCCATGTCACAGACCCAGGCAGAGGTGACACGAAGTCTGCCACCCAGCATTCCTCCCCCACACATCTTGAAACCCTTGAAGTTCCTGGGCACCCTGGTCCCTTCCGCTCCCCAGGCCAGGCCTGGTCAGTGCACCAGGGGCTGGAGGAGGGGAGAGAGTGAAGGAGGGGCTGTGGGGTGCTCTGATCGGGAGGATGTGGCTGATGGCTTCAGACCTGTGGTTCCAAGGGTGCTGCTGGCACCTGCCTGAAGTCACCTGCTCCTTTCCTGCAGGAAGCAGGGGGTGGCAGGAGTGAGGGTGCAGAGAGGTAGTGGGGGCGGCGAAGCTGTGAGGTGTGTGGTTTGGCTGTGAAGCACACCCCACAGTGAGCACGGTCACTCGGAGTGGGCCCTCTTCCTGTTTCTGCTCTCTCCTTCTGTCCCCAACACCTTTCCCTCCCCAGGACCCAGGGTAAAGACCATGGAGGAGCTCAGAGAAGCCACCTTGATGACATTAGAGGCTTCAGCCTGGCTGAGCCAAGCACCACAAGGGATGTAAAGGGGGTTGCTCACAGGGCAGAATGCTCTAGAAGCCACGGCATCCCCAGAGGTCCCAGGCAACCACAGTTAAATTTCCAACCCTTCCTGTGTGCCAGACTCTGTTGTCAGCACTCTCCACATATTCTCAGCTGTGCCAAGCATGGTTTGATCTCCAGCAGCATCAGGGTCCCTGGAGCTTCAGAAATGCAGAATCTCAGGCTCACCCAGACCTGCAATTTAACACCGTCTCCCAGAGAGCTGTGCAAGCACAGAGATTTGGGAAGCTGTGTCCTAACCCACTGAAACCCGGCCTCAGTCCTTTTAGTCGGGGATTCTTAGACTGTTTTACTGTTGAGGAAACTGAGGCACAGGGAGATTAAATCACTCACCCAAGGCCACACAGGTGGGAAGTGTCAGGGCTGGGATTTGAACCCAGACCATCTAGCTCAGCAGCACATGCCTCTGTGTCTGCTGGGCTGCTACTGCCTCTGGAACGAGAGCCCATGGGTATTCGAGGGGCCACTGTCTGGGTCTCTGACCCCACTCATCATCCATCAAGCATCCAAATCATGCTTCTCCCAGGCACAGAAGGTAAAACACCTCCCGTCTGCATGGAGCGTGTGTTCAGCACCTGGTCTGGGAGTGGTGGTGGGTACAGAAGATACCTAAGACCTGCCCGGCCCTGAGGAAGCCTAGGGCCCACTTCTGGGGACAGGAAATGGGCACATGAATGAATGCAGCCTAACCATACCTGGAGTCTGTGGAGGGGGTGTGTTCAGGCACTCCATGGGCAGGTACCAGCTAGGCTTCTGGGAGGACAGGCTCTGAGCTAGGCTAACAGAGGGCTCAGCCCAGGGACAGAGGGAAAGGACACAGGTCAACCAGGCCCGTGTGGCTGAAGCCAGCACCTAGAGCTTTGTATGCTCCCAAGTCCAGCCCTCATCCGATGCCCAACACCATTTCACCCAGACCGACCAGACCCTCTTAAATTCCCCCTGTGATGGGGAAATCATTACTCCCAGAGGAGCAAGCCTGTTGTACTGTGGTGTGCCCTCCTGTGTCTGTGTGCAGTGGTATGTTCTTCCCTGCACACCTGGGCCATGCAGGTCCTGCCCAGCCCCTGACAGCTACACTGGACAGCAGAAGCGTCCCTACACCCTTGGACCTTTGAGGTCCTAGCTCCTTGCAATGCCCTTGCTGCAGGGGCCCTCACTGCACTGCTGGGCAGTACCAGAGAGGGGCCCTTTGCCACTAGGAGGAAGCCGTGGTTAGCACACCCACGCACACAGCAGCATGCCCCCTGCTGCTGTCCCTCTGAAGGCACTCAGCACGCCACATGGGCTTGCCGGGAGCCTGCATTTCCTGGGCTGGCACGAGGCTCAGCCATGCTCCCTGCACTCCACTGTCCCTCTTTATCCTCACTGTGCCCCAAAGGCACTCAATAACTGCTTAAAGAGTCACAGGGATAAAATGCAGCAGGTCATGAAGACAGGCTGCCCAGAAGCTGCTACCAGAGGGCATTGTATGCCCCTCTCCAGCCTCCACCTTGCTTGTTCTGCAGGAGGCAGGTGACATGAAGCCAGTGTGCCTAGGCCAGATAGCACTGGCTGCCTCCCTGGGACCCCAAGTGCCTGAAAGACAAAAGGAAGATAGCATGAGGCCAGCCCAGGAAAGGGAAAGCCACTCCTAGCAGGCCTGTGAAGGACCTTGAAGCTCTGGGGTCCAGCTCCTCCATGTACAGATAATGAGTCTAGGCTCAGAGAGGGACCGCTATAAGCCTGAGGTCACACACCAGAGTAGGGTGTGGACTCTGGCCTTTGAGCTGCTAAATCCCCTCATCACCCTTAACCCCCAGATTCAGAGCAGGGAACCTAACCCAGACACTTCCTCACTGTCCTTAGCTGGTGCAAATCACAAACCGGTTCATTCCCTTCTCCCTGTCCTGATGGTTAGGCCCAGGTCCAGCCCTCCGCTCCTCCTACACCACTTCTCACAGCCCCGGGTGGTGGCATCTGTCCTCACCTCAGTCCTGACTGCCTCCAACTATCTAACCTCCACCCTGCCCTGCCCTGTCCCAGCCCTGCGCTTCCCCCATGCCACCTCGGTCTCTCATTGTTGGGCATTGGCAGGAGGATTCGCTTATGTCTGTCTTCCTGGCTGGTGGCACCTCAAGGTCATAGGTAAGGTTCACACCATCCCACGGCTTCTCTGGCACCTAAAGCCAGGCATGGCTCAGGGTTGGTGCTTAAACTGTACTTGCTGGTAAGTGGATGGATACATGGATGGATGGATGGATGGATGGATAGAAGAAAGGGAGGGCGGGAGGAACAGACAAATGGATGACCTTGGTGTTGAGCCAAGGAAGTGTCTCTCCATTCTTTCATTGATTCAGAGGGGTTTGCTGGGTCCCGGCCAGCAGCGCCATGTGGCGCACCAGGCGATTAGAAGGGTGGGTGGGATTTGAATTCTACTTGACCGAGGCAGCCTCTTAGTGTGGAGAGTGACACGTGCAGACCGCCCCGGGGCAAGCTTGCCTGTGCAGAGACTGTGACCTGAGTTCTCAGGGCAGCCCTACTGTCGGGTGATGTGAGTACGTCCTGTGGTCTCATTCTAGACTATTTACGACTTCAATTACCAAAATGGAAAAAATGATTTTTCAGGCCATATATGCAACTCTATCTTTGTAAATGTGGTCATGATGAGTGTAAGACTTGATGTGCGCTCAGTTCGAAACACATGCAAAGGCCAACCCCAGAGCCCAACTGGGCGGAAGCGAGCAGGGAGGTTTGCTGAGGAAGGGACCCTGGTGCTGTGGGCAGCACAGCAAGGCGCAAAGGCAGTGGAACTGGGTCCCTGTCCCAGCTTTGCCACTTCCTGCTAGCGGTGTGACCTTCAATAAGGTTCTTCACCTTTCTGAGCTTGAAACATGGGAAGCATCCCTGCCTCACAGGGCTGCTGTGGAGAGGGCATGTGTACAAAGGGCATCCACACACAGAGCCTGGCGTGCAGCTCTGTGCTTCCTCTCCTGCGAAGAGAGAGAGGAAAAGGAGGAAGGGAAGGAGTAGGAGGAAGGGGAAGAGGAGGAGGAGAAATGTTCTATGGGCAGGAATACAGGGAGAAGGGGCCCGGGATGGAGGGAGCTGGAGGAGCCAAGGCACCGAGTAGGTGGTACAAGCCAGGCGGGAAAATATGTATCGCCAGGGCATGGTATTTCCCAACTCTGTCTCCTCAACTATGTCTCCTCTCTGTCTCCCACAGCCCTCACCCCACAGAGGATTCTCAATAGGACTCCATGCCATCCTCACTCTGTAGCCAGAGCAGTCCTCGCAAGGACCCCGGGGCTCCCTCTGCCCTCAGGATGGCACTCCAGCTTCCCCAGCCTGGCTTGCAATGCCTGCACCCCACCTGGGAGGCCCCTGGCATCTGATCCCCAGCCACACAGAACTCCAAAAGCCCTCACTTTCCCTTCCTCCTCTGCAGTCCTGCACCGGCTGGTGCTCATCCTTTGGTCTTCGTATCCTGCAGACTCCTCATCCTTCAGGCCTGGGTGTTACTTCACCTTACCTTTGAAGGGGGCTCGGTACCTGCTGGATGACTTGCTTCTCTCTCCAGCCAAAGCGAGTCCTCTGAGAGCGCAGAAACCATTTCCATTCATACCTGGCAACTTGGTGCTGTTTGCTACATGCCTGGAGCATAGTAGGTGCTCAGTAATTGTGACACAGTGGGTGGATTGATGGACAGATGGCCAGAGAGAAGGATGGGTGGGCAGATGGATTGGCAGATCATAGAGGATGGATGGATGGACTGAAGAAATGGTAGGGGGATGGACAGATGGACAGGTAGACAGAATAACTAGATTTTTCCAGGAACACAGCACGCAGGCTCTAAGAAAGCCCAGGCAGCTGCTGTGTGTGGCATTCACCAAGGTCAAGGCTGACTGCAGGCCCTACTTTGAACAGCCCCATGGGTCCAGCTTCACTCTGCTTCCCAATTTCCGGGAGCAGGACTTGCACACCCTGCTGGCCTTGAGGTCCCTCAGTTCCATCAACTACTTGGCCCCCAGGGTGAGGCAAGGAAGAGAGGTGGGCTTGGAGGTAGGATAAGGGTGTGAGGTTTGGGGTCCCAGGAACAGAGGAGTCCCTGGGAGCCCGGGAGCCAAAGTGCCTCCCTCCGACTCAGGCCAGTGCATCCCTTCTTCATGCACTAGTGGCCTTCATCAGTCACAGCAGGCTGAGTCCAGTGCGCCGTGGGCTGCGGGCATCCAGGCTCAAGGTCCCTAGAGAGGCAGGGAAGGAACCCTGCCCTGCACCCTCATAGCCTGGCTGCCCTCTGCCTGTGTGCTGTTTCCTTTGCCTGTGGTTTGGGCTCAGTGGAACCCTTGTCCCCACCTTGTTGCCTTCCCACATTCATGTCCCCATTGTTCCCTGACAGCTCTGACCCCACAGTGAAGGCTGTGGTGACTGGGACTGGGCAATGTCACTCTCCCTGCCAGACTGCAAGCCACTGACTGAGGCAGGGACTGCGTGGGTTTCACTCCCTGCTTTGTCCCCTGTGCCTGGGACAGTGCTGAGCTTCTGACAGGTATCCAGAGGGACAGCTGATACATGAGTGAGGGGAGCTGATGGGTCTCTGTACTTCACAGTGGCTTCTCCTGTAAAATGAGTATAATAAATGATCTGGCTTAAACTAAGACATCACTTAGCCCAGCTCCTTTGTGCCAGTATTTTGCATGTACCACAGGCCCATCCTCAACGGGTATGGTGGCACATGCCTGTAATCCCAGCACTCGGGAGGATGAAGCAGGAGGATGGAGGCCAGCCTGGGATAACTGATGAGTTTAAGGCCAACCCAAACTACATAGTGAGACAGTGTCTCCAAAAAAAATGGTAAAACCAAAATCCTCCCAACAGCCCTACTGTACAGGTGAGGAAACTGAGGCATAGCAAGATTAAGAGACCCAAGAGACCCGTCCTCAGGTGCTCAGTTAAAACAGGACACAGGCAGCACCTCCAGCCACCTCTGCGAAACCAACCACTAACCAACAGTACTGGCTCTGTGGGGTGACGTTGGGGGTTCTAGGGATGGCGACATCAGTGCTGCTGCCATATCTGTGCACATCACAGCTTCTTCCTGGTCCCCTCCTCCTGGTGAGACTCTAATTTGGCTTCAGGGATGGAGGCCAGCCTTTTGGATAAATCTCACTTCCCATCATCCTTTTCTCCCTGCCAGAGGTTAGGGTGAGGACAGTCGTGTGACCAGTTCTGTCCAATGAGAAGTGAGGAGCAGCTGCTGCTCAAATCATCTGTGATTCTTTCACTGGCCCTTGCTATGCCTGTGAGGTGACACTTGGAACCCAAACAGGAATCTCTGGCCACCATCTGTGCCAGAAACTGGGCTAAGGACAAAGATACTGTGCTGAGCACACAGAGTGAAAATACAGGACAGATCCCAGTCCTTGCTGAGGTCACTGAGAGCCTGAATCCATGAGCCCTGAAGTTGCCATGTCATGTGACTTAGAGTCATTTCATTTATTTTGGATTTTTTTAAAAAACAGGGTTTCACTATGTAGCTCAAGTGAATTCACTATGTGGCCTAGGCTGGCCTTGAATTCACTGAGATCCTTCTGCCTCAGCCTCCCAAATGCTGGGATTATAGCAAGGTCGTTTTTCTTTTTTGCTGTGTCCTGTTGGACATGTGTTTGTGCACCCAAAAGCATGTCAGCAAGTACAGAAGGGCTGTGTAGCAAAGAGTGGGAGGAGGGACACTACAGGCTCTTGCATTTCCAGACAAGGGGAGTCCAGCCCAGAGCATTAGGAGAGGACCCCCAAAATGCTCCCCACAGAGGGAGAGACAGAGGGCACACAAGGACAGTGCCAGTGAGGGGGCACCTGGACAAAGTGATCCCATCCTCTCTACCTCAAATTGAGCCCAGTGGAGGGCTACAGAGAAGACTTCTGAAAGTTTGGGGCACCTGAGATTCAGAGGAGCTATTCCCTCTTTCCTGGGCAGAACCCCGGGGGAGAAATGTTCCCATAGTGGATCCAAGCAGATGGGGCCAGGCTCAGGTAGCTATCAGGGGCCATGGCTTGTGCAGAAGGAACCTGGGAGTCCCAAGAGGCAGAAGAGGCTTTGCAGATGGGCACAATGCAGCAGGTACGTGAGTGACCCAGGGCCCCAAGCAGATTAGACGCTGGCAAGCCCAGCCTGGACACATGGACATGGAGCGCATTGGGGCTCCCTCTCCCACCAGGGAGGGGCAGTGCATGGGTGTGGGGAGAGGAGCCCCGCTGGACCAAAACACGTTTTCTTCCGTTTCAGCAGATGGAAGCACCCCGTGGAAATGGATCAGCCAGACAAGCAGGCAAGCTGTGTTTCTTACACACCCCAGCGTGTGGCGTTAGTCAATCACTGGCAGTCAGCCAGTGACATCCAGCCACCCACTGGGACATGAGGGGTGCCTCTGCCTGCCTCACCCTGCTGCTGACCTGAGGGGATCACCTCCATGCACCTGGACGGCCGATGGCTCCCCCTCCACCTCCACGCTGGTGCCCAGCCTCCCTCTTGGCTTAGAGGCCAGCTGCCCTGAAGCCAGGCCTGCACAGCCCTGTGAACTTTTGACTTGTCCTGGAAATCCTTCCTTCCTCTCTGGCTCCCAAGCCCTCAGCTGGCTCCAGCTCGCCCTGCACAGCCCCACCCACAGTGTGCTCTACATCTGTTTCTGCTTCTGTGGAATCGGCCTGCTTCTCCCCATCCTCTAGATGCACACGTGGCAGCCTGTGGCTACCATGAGGGGCCGACAGGCGGGGCTGTGCAAGAGGGGCAAGCTGTAGCATTCCCACCCCTGGCCAAGGATCCTGCTTCTGGCTTCCCCTGCGCCAGTCCCCCAAGCTCACTGACAGTCACTCATCCAGCAGGAAGTGCTCAGGTGTCTGCCTTGCTCATGCACAGGATGGCTATCACCTCCCATCCTCAACCAGAGCAAAACCAAGTCTCATGCAGCGGGAGCGATGAGCCCAGGTCACCCTCTAGGGGTCACAAGGTAGTGCTCAAGCTAGGAACAGAGCTAAGGGAAAGGGGTCCAGATCAGAGCCCCCAGACTGGCTCCAGAGCCGGCACCCTGGAATGTGAGCCTTGATCACTGCTCTGAAACTTCCCAAGCCCCTGTCACAGGCACTTTATGTTTTCTGACGCCATCAGTGCTCATTTATCCACAGGTTCTGATCTGGGGCTCTGAAAACACTGTCACTCCCACGTAGTCCCTGTCCCTCAGTGGAGTAAGCATCCTCAATAGGTAAGGGGAAGAGATTTTGAATCTGACGCTGCAGATAAAGAACAAAGCGGGGGACGGGGGTGATAAAGGCTAACGTGTTACCCAGCATGCTCCAGCCCTCTAGCCAAACAAGGATCCCAGGCAGAGCCAGGGCAGAGGACGCTTCCAGACCCCTCCAAAGATCAGAGCAAAGTCTTTTTTTTTTTTTTTTTTTTTGGTACTGGGGATTGAACTTGGGACCTTGCGCTTGCAAGGCAGGGGGCGGCATCACTGAGCTAAATTCCAGGCCCCAGAGCAAAGTCTTGTAGGGGTAACAGAGCCTGCTAGACAGACTCTCTGTCAAAGCTGCACCCCACCTGGCTGCCCCTTCTGCTATCAAACCTCTCGCCTGCTTCCAAGGCCAGTGGGTACACAGCCTCTCAACATGCCCCGACCTCCATCATCTGCCCCATTTTCAAATATTCTGTGTCCTCCTTGGACGACAGCGTGGTCCCTCCTGCCATCAGTCCTGCCCTCATTGCTTCACCTGGCCCTGGGTGACCTGCCTCTTGAAGGCTCGCCAGCATCCAGACAGCCTCAGCCTACCCAGCATAAAGTGGTCAAATGGGAGGACAAGGTGGGGCATGCAGTGCCAGCCTTGGTGCCCCCAGGCTAATACAGGCTGGAAATGCCCTCCAGTTTCTGCTTTGGTTTGCAAGGGAGAAACTTGGATCCTCATGCAGGCGTTCAGCAGGAAGTTTCCACAGCTTTGCTGCCTCCACAATCAGCCAAGCACCAGTTCTGGGGAACTCACATGACAAGAGGCTCCTGGCTGGCCAGGGCCACTGTCCCCACCAAGACCAGGGTCTGAGATGGGGGCAAATACAGCCTGGCCACAGCACCTGTGAGATGGCTCCCTGGTCGCGGAGAGTACTACACAATATCCGGATGCACTGGGAGCCTCTCTTCCAGGCCAGGGGGGCTCCAAGGAACCAGAGCCCTGCATCTGTGGCTGCTGGGCTAGATCTGAGGCCACTGCAGATGGAAGGTTCTTCACAGCACAGTTCTTTCACTTGGTGCCCAGAAAGCCATCAAACAAATGGCCCTGCAGAGCAAGATGGTAGGCTCTGTGCTGTCACAGGTGGCTCATGACTTTAAATGCATGTGTGTGCACAGCCCCATGGGAGTTCAGACAGCCGCTCTGCCAGGACACCCACTGTGAAGTGCAGCGTGGGTTTCCCTGCTAATCTTGCATCACCCCGTCATCAGCAGCCTCATTTTACAGACCAGAAAATGGAGCCTCACAGATGTGGTCTGTGCCTGGGTCACAGCAGACTCTGAGCTGGTTCCACTAACTCCAGGGCCCAGTGGCTATGTGTGTGACTGAGGTGTGGGTCTGGTCTCTCTGCAGGTAGGGAACACACAGAGTGAAGCCCAGGGCTGTCCCAGCCCCAGCAGGATGAGGAGCAGCTGTGCCCCCAGGGTGGGTCAAGGGCTCAGAGCAGACAGAAGCAGCCTGAATTGCCAGGTGACACAGCATCCTTTAATCACACGGACAAGTAGTGCAGGGTGTGGTCCAGCTGGGGGTAGCTTATAGCACCAGATTTGGTGGCACATGGCAGGCTGTTCCCATCACCCTGCCAGGTAGTCATGGCTCCTTTGCCGTGAGCACCAGAGCCCACCCCAGGGCCCCCTCTGCCCCAGAGTCTGCAGAAGCACCAATGGCCAGAGGCTGTGACCTTCTGGGGAGAGGGTCAGACCACCTGGAGGCAGAGAGGAAGACTGGTGGCCACACACCCCAGGAAAGGAGGACAGAGACTGCTCCCAGGACCTTGCATGGCAGCAGAGCTCAAGGGAGGCCCCCAGTGACCTGAATGTGGCCCATGTCACTGCCACGGACCTACTGAGGGCTCCCAGCCCACTGCCTTCAGTCCTGGCCCACTATCCACCATGTCTGTCAGGCCAGCACCACCAGGGAGGGCACCATGGCGGGAGCTCCCCACCTAGCCTTAGCACCTTGAGAAAGCCTGGCAAGACAGGGGCACTGGGCTGGCGAGAGGGGCCCAGAAGATCAGAGAGCACCTGGGACAGACATCCGTGTCTGACAGCAGCTGGAATCATGTCTGACAGATGCTTTAGCAAGAGGGGTGGAGCAAGGCCCTGGGAAGCCCTGGGGCAGACAGGAGAGACTGGTAGGGAAGGTCAGAGTCCCCACAGGCCACCGTAAGCTGTGTAGGGCACTTGGAGTCTGGGCTTCATTCCCCAGGGGCTTCTTTTGTCCCCAAATGCTCCCAGACTCCTGAGTCCTCTCCCACAGGACCCTTGACCTAGCCAGGGCTCCTCTGGGGGTTGCTTTAATGATGGTCATGGGCAGAAAGGTACAGAGTGGAAAGGGGACAGTACCCTCACCTCAGGGACCATGTGCACCAGGTAGCAATGGAAAATGAAGAACCTGAGCACCCAGAGCACAGGCCTGTCTGAAGAGAGCCCTGCACATTCTCTGGGTCTGAATTCAAATCTGTGTATCATTAATGTCTGCCCCACCACCACCAGGCTGGACTGGGCACTCACCAAGAGCAGGGCTAGGTACAGGGACTGTGTTTGATTTGTCTCTGCTTTCCTGGGGCTAAGCTTACACCAAATACTCAGTGTCTGATGAATGAATAAATGAATGATCCCTGCAGATATGGAGGTAAGGAGAAGAGTAAGACAGGAAGGGAAGAGCAAAGAGAACACAGAGGGGGATTCTGCAATGATGAATGAATTTGAGGATATTAGGAATTCTAGAGCACCTAGAAGATTCCAGACTATTTAGGAAGTACTAACATATACTAGAATATTCAGAAAGTTCTAGAATGTACTAGAATGCTCAGAAAGTACCAGAATAGAGTACTGATCATTCAAGTATGGTCCATAGACCAGTAATTTCAGCACTACCTAGGAACTTGTCAGAATGCAGAATCCTGGGCCCACTCCAGACCAGCTGGATCAGGATCTGCATTTTCACAAGATCCTCAGGAGACAGATGCACGCATTCAAGAGCGAGAGAGCTGCGCTGTGAGGCTAGGAAAGTTCTAGAGTATGGAGATTAGAAAGTTCCTGGAAACAAATGCCAGAGAGGAGAGAGACACAGAAGCAGACCAGGAAGGATAATGGTGGTAAGGAAAAAAGAAGAAGTCGGGCCTCCCCACCTCCCAGAGGGGCAAACCCAGCCCTGCGGGGCGGGGCCAGCTCAAAGCCACCCAGCCCCTGAGTCACCAGCCAAGAGGGTGACCGGAGTGCTCAGTCATCCTCAGGCTTGATGAGGTGGCCGCTGAAGGTGATATAGGTGTCCACGTCGTCACTGTACACGGCGTTCTCGCGCTCACGCTTGAAAAGCCGCACCCAGACTCGGTCACCGGGTGCCAGGGCCAGCATCATGCTCTGGCTCTGCATGATGCTGCGGTCGCTGGGCTGCGCATACAGGATGACGGCCGCCTCCTCGTTGTGCACCACGTGCATGTACGTCTCCTTGAAGTTCCAGCTGTGCACGTTGAGGCTGAAGAAGTAGAGGCCACGCAGGGGTGTGACAAAGTGGCCGGCAGCCATGTCGAAGTGCCCGTCGGGGTTCACAAAAACAGTGTCGAAGAGCAGCGGCTGGAAGTCCTCACTGCTGTGCAGGGCGGTCTTTCGGCCCACCGAGAAGGCCGAGGAGCGTGTGTGGCACGGGCTGCCCGGGCTGCCCGCCTGCCCCTTGGTACCCTTGATGCCCTGAGGGCCTCGGTCCCCACGGGGGCCCTCTTTGCCCAGCTTCCCTGGTGTGCCCAGCGGACCTCGGTCCCCTTTCTCACCTGTGGTTGGGGACATGAGAAGGAGAAGTCAGGGAAGACAACTGAGCCTGCGCCAAGCACGCATTTTTGGAAGGCTGTCCCCGCTTGGGCCAGAGGAAGAGTCAGGATTTACTGAGCACCTACTGTGTGCCAGATGTCACCTCCCCAAACATCTCTCTGAGTAGGACAGAAGAAATAAAGTCAGGTAGAAAGGAGACAATGAAAGTCACAATGTTTAAATTGTACTTTTAAGAAAACTGCAGCTTCTGGACTCAAAGGTTCCAATGCCCTTTCCACCTTTAGACCTGTTTCTCCCTTCCAGGCTTCTTATCCCTAAGCTAAGAGCCTTAAAGATACAATAAACTAGGGCCAGGGGTTTAGCTCAGTGGTGCCGCCACCTGCCTCTCAAGCGAAAGGTCCCGAGTTCGATCCCTGCTACCAAAAAAAAGATACAATAAGCTGTAAAATGGGTCCATGCCTTTCTTCCGATACTATGGACTCAGTCTTCCAGTCTCCCATTCTCAGTGAAACAGCACTATCAACTGGGTCCCCTATTTCTAAACTTCAAACACATGCAAATGGTTTAATTCTAACTCAGCGTGCCAACAGGTAACCCAACAGACACCAGGAATGCACACCTTAGGTCACCATCTTGAGGACATCCCCCATGACCACGTGGACACCCCAACCCCAGACCATAATGTGCTTCACCCTGAGGACTCACAAGCCTTTCAGGCAGACCGCAGTCAACAGGCAGAACTGCCTGCCCAGCACTCCCGGGCATCCCACCTGCCCAGGGTGCTGGCAGCCCCCAGCTGAGTCCCCAGGTCTCCAGACAGGCATACCTGCTGGGCCTTGCTCCAGGCTGACCCTGAACACAGGCAGGTGAGCACCTACATCCCTCACACTTCTGTGAGCTGGACACAGAGCCGGAAGCCATGCCCACGGCCACACCTGCAGCACATCCGTGACCATGGTGGGGACAGGGTTGGAGAGGGGCCATAGGCCTTTGAAGGAGGAGCCAGAGGAGAAGGGGGCCAGGTGGGTCCATGGCTCCGTGGAGGTCAGTCCCCCAGCCTCCACATGGGAGAGCTGCCTTAAGTGTGCACCGCGCTTCGCGGTTTGCAGAACACCCATTCCACCCGCACTCAGGGGAGGGAGGAGGGTACAGGGCAGGACAGCAGACCCTAGAAGAGGGGACCAGCCTGACACATGGGCAAGGAGCTGGGGCAGGGACCCAGGACTCCAGAGGCCACCTGGGGCCTTCTGTCACCGCAAACAGGCCACCTCCAGCATGCAGTGGCGTGGGGCTTGGGGAAGGACAATTGGCATGCAGGCACCGCCAACCGCTGTCAAGAGCCATTTTACATAAATTTTGAGGAAAAAAATCATTTCATAATTAAAGTACAACTATAGCTGTCTAAGGTCCAATGTTGCCTTGCTTTCGAGCTGGCTGTGGCATAGGGAAACATAACTCTGGGGTTTTTTGTTTGTTTGGTACCAGGGATCAAACTCAGGACCCCGCACTTGCAAGGCAGGTAGAGGAACCACTGAGCCAAACTCCGGGCATGGCTCGACATAACTCTGTTTTGCCTCTGGTCACAAATTGAGGTCTTAATGGGAGCCAGGATACTGTGATGCTCAAGGGCAAGATTACATCAGCTGAAAACAGCCTGGTTCTTTGAGAACCGAGTAGTAATACAAAAAGAGAAAGGTTTCACGGTGGGGGGGGAGGGACGGGGACACGACAAATTCCTTATCAGCTTAACTCATCCCATTACTATTGTAAGAATGCTCTCCTTTCTGCCCTCATCAGCATAAGATCCCTAAGGACATAGGATCTCTGCTGCCCCCTAAATCCCCCATTACTTCCTCCAATTATTGTGAGTGTATCCAATAAACACTGGCTAGCTCAGAGAGTCTTTGTCTTCGCCCACTCTGAGGCAGTGACCTCCTGACTTTGAAATTACACAAGTCTCTATTATCCTCTTTTCTTTAGTCCTCACTGGTCCCCTTTCTAGGCAGTCACAGGACTGATCACCCTCCCACAAACCTCAGCAGAGCACTGTCCACCAGGGAAGCTGTGCTGTAGGAGCTGGTGAGGAGGGGTGGCCAGGAAGGGAGACATCCCTCCCCATTCCAAATGAGAATGGGGCGGGGACCTTAGACACCAGCTGGTCACTGGAGGGTGGTGGCCCCGTGGAGCCCTCAGGAACAAGTTCTGCTCTATCCCTGACAGCCGTGTGACTGGAGGAGAGGTCCTCCCCAATTGGAGACTCAGTTTTCCCATTTGCAAAATGGAAGGAATGATAGAGTAGTGAACTCATAGGGTCAGTGCGAGCAAAGACAGAGGCTGAGGGTATCAGGGGCTCGGCCGCAGCCCTCACCATCCCAGCCTGCTTCGTAGCTGATGTCACAGGGCAGGGAGCCGCCCGCTCTCCATGGCCCGAGTGGGCCCCACTGCTGTAGTCCTTTCTGCCTCCGTCCCTGCTCTCTGTTCTTTCTGCATGTGGCCTTAGAAGGCTCCATCAGACCTCTAAGTCAGATCAGCTCCCCGTCAGCTCAAACTCACCCTGATCCCACTTGGAGAGGCCCAAGCCCTGATCGCATGCTGGCTACCATGACAGCATGGGTGATCTGGCCCTGTCCGGTCTCCTCCTGCCCTGCTCCTTTAGCCCCTCCATCCCGGGCTTTGGTACCTGCTATGCCCCAGCCTGGAAGCCCCCACCCCATGGGCCTGCACCCCTCCCCCATCCACCTTCCCATCCCAGGGGTTCTTAGGTGGCCTGCTCCTCCTGGCTTCTTCTGCTCCCCGGGGTGCCACCCAGCCTGCCCTGCCCCATGGGGACTCACCCTTCAGGATGGTGATGTTGATGTAGGGCCTGACCTCGGGCAGGGCGTAGGGGAGGGCGGACACAGAGGCAGCATCTGCAGCATCGGTGGGGGCCAGCGCATCCCCGGAGTCACAGCACCGTAGGCAGCCGCCTGGGAGGCTGGGGGCCACAGCTTCCCCAGAGGTGGGCTCCTCAGTGGAGACCCCAGACACCACAAGAGGGAGCAAGAGCATGGCCCAGAGAGGGCGCGGGGTGGTCATCCCCATGGTGACCTGGAACAAGGAAGGACGGAGGAGAACTGCTTTTCCCTCCCGGTCTCCCATGTGGCTGCTGCCTCCCTCAGCAAGTGCAGGGGGCAGGAGCAGGACCCCCATTTGACAGACAGGAAGATGAAGGCTGCATGGGGACACTGAGCAGACGGGGGGCCTGGGGGCCTGGGCTATGGGTGGGCAGGGAGATGCCAGGGGCCATGGGGATAAGCAAGGCAGCTGTAGAGCCCTCCTCCCACCCCAGCCAGCTTGTGCCCTGGGTTGGCAGGGAGGAGCTGGGGCACCAGGGACGCCACACTGGCATCTGTAGCCTCGCTCTCTGCAGAGGGGACATTCATCCTGACAAAGGAGAGAGGAGAGCCTGTCAGTTCCAGCATCTGGGACACAACGCCACCGGAGAGGGAGCCCCAGCAAGTGAGGGGTTGACAACAGTGTCAGCATATCCTTGAGACACTGGGGAGATGTGTCATGGACTGCAGGCCACTCCAGCCTTGGCAGCGCCACTGTGGGAAGAGAAGGCGGCACCCTTCTGAGTGGACAAGTGAGAAACAAATCCCCTTTGAAGGGTGTGCAGCTTAGCAAAGGTTGGTGTCAGCCATCTCATCCCTCAGCACCTTTGTGCAGTCAACAACCTACACAACCCAACATTACCAAGAAACTCTGCAGGGAAGGCTCAGAGTTAAGTCATTGGAAGGTAGCGGTGTCAATCATCACAGACCTGCCCATCAGCCACTGAGGTGATAAAACTGGAATTAAGACTATGAGGTGTGGAAAATTCAAAAGGGTCAAAGAAGCCCAAGGGTTGGTGAGGATCTGCCTCTGAGGTTGGCCATGCAGGGACCTTAAGTTTGGTGGCCTGGACTCCAGTGGAGGAGACAAGCTGGGGCAGGTGGGCAGGACACCCAGCAGGGAGCCTCTGAGGCAGTGGCAGCCCCCAGGGACTGGCGTCCCCCAGCGATGGCAGGATCAGAAACTCGCTTCTGAAACCAGACCGGTTTTTACACTTCTAGCATTTCTTTGTTTATTTCCTTTTGCTCTCTTTTAACATTTAGTACAATTCAAAAATATTTTTTGTGGTTAATACAGGTAGAGGTAAAATGACTGAAATGCCACCCTAGCCCAGCTGAGCGCTGGGTACAGGGGCCCCGTCTCCCCCTCGCCAGGGACCAGGTAGCAACGGGGGGGAGGGGCAGGGAGTCTCCACAGCACCCCCCTCCCGAGGCGACCCGTCCCAAACTCCTCCTGCCTCCCCTGGTGCTGCTTCCCTGAGCTTCCCAGCCAGCTGGTCAACCCTCAGAGACTGGCATGGCGCCCCCTGCGATGATCACCAACTTTCCTCTGTAAACCACAGACCCCTGTAAACCCTCCTTCTTTTCCCATCTCTGTGGGATGTGGTTTCATCCTGTGGGAAAAGCTGACGCCTCAGAGTCAGAACTGAGACGCCAGAGTACAAGCTCTGTGATCAAAGGCTAGTGGCTTAACCTCTCTGGGCCGCCTGTTTCTTGGCATCCACAAGATGTCAATGCCACCTCTGTGCCCAGTTAGCTGGGAAGATTACATGCAGGGGAAGCTCCTGGCTTGTCAAAAACACTTTAGAGTCTGTGCCTTCCCCGACCTTGTGCCAGTAGGCCAAGGAAGGCACAGAACTTCCTCCCAGGAGGCTGGCACAGTCTGGGGACATTTCTATTTCCTACTGGCCCCAGTCTGATGGAAGTCACAAGCTGTGAGACACAGAACAGAAGCTGGAGACAGGAAGCAGGAAGCCAAGTGGCCTTACCAAGGACAGTAATAACTGGCCTGCCCTGGGGGAGGTGCCAGGCGGGACCAAGTGTGGGGGACCATGGTATCAGAGGCTCACTGCTGCCTCTGCTGGAGAGCTTGGTCCTCCAGGGGGAGCAGGGTGACCCTCATCATCCAGGTGGCCCTCAATACTGCAGGGGTTGCCACAGCTGGGCTGGGGTAGTACAAGACAGCGTCTAGTCAGCGCAGCAGGCTGGTGCGGTCCACAGAGAGCAGCAAGGCTGCCCAGGAAGAGGCAGGAGAGGAATCCCCGGCTTGGACCCCAGGCCCCTCGGCTGAGCCCTGCAAGAGACCTCCCACCACTCACCCTGTGTCCTGCAGCCTCCCTGCACAGTGGCTCACGGACCCGGGGCCTCTGGGCGGCTGCTGGCTCCTGGGCCCATCCTGTGATGGTAACTTGTTGCTGCCTGGCTGACCCCCAGCCCAGGGAGTGAAGGAGCAGGAAGGAGGAGGACGTTGGAGAAGGAGGAGGACGTTGGAGAAGGAGGAGGAAGAGGAGGCGGGAGCGCTGAGCTGGCTGCCCACTCCCTCCTCCCAATCCCTCCTTCCTCCCTCCCTGCGCCAGATGGCTCTGGAGATGAAGGGACTAGGATTTCCACTGCTTAACTCTTTGGAGGCCTGATGAATGTGGTTTGATTCAAAGACCTGGAAAGACAGAGCAGCAAGGAGTCTGAGGCCCCTCCATGTCTGGACTGGGAAACCAAGGCAGCCAGCAGAGGGGCAGGAGTCCCCTAAGTTGTTAAGGGCACTGGAAACTTCCTAGTCCAGGGTACGAAAGCTCACTGCTGAGTGGCAGACGGGGGGTGGATGGTGGTGAGGGGACTGGGAGGGCACCACCCAAACGCCATGCAAGCGGGCCCGGCTGGCTGGGTGAATGGCAGGCAGGACCCCTCAGATGCCAGATGGGAGGCAGCCAGTGGACACCAAAGTCCTCCTCAGCCTGGGATTCTGCTGTCATTTTTATTCAGCTTTCTGGTCCTTTACAGTAAGGAAAATGATCCTTGACAAGTTCAGAGAACAGTCTGTGGGGCCCTGGGTCTGAGCAGGGTCCTGCCTCGGTTTCCTTCTGGTTAGGCGGGGGAAGTTTAGCAGAGGCTGCAGCCCTGGCTCTCCACCCTGGCTTCCTGGGGCCAGAACCCTGTGCAGACTGCCTCAAATGTCCCTGGCCTGCTTCCACCCTCCTGTTCCGCAGTCACTTCATACCTACTGCTTGAGCCAAGCCTCACCTCTCAGGGGTCTGTGGTCCCCAAAATGTGTTTATACCCATTATCTCAGCCTCAGGAGAGGGAGCCGGGCTCAGGGGCAGCTGAGTGACCTGCCCAAGGTCACACTGAGGTGGAAAAGGACTGGGTGGAGAACAGAAGTGCTATCCAAAGCATGTGAGCCCACAGCATGGGCCAGGGAGGGGAGAGGTGTGGGGAACAGTGGGGGACATATGTTCAGTCTGAGTCTCTGCACACTGAGCCTCAGTTCCCACTCACAGCTGGGTCTCAGAGAACAGCACAGCCCCTGGCTGTGTGTCCTCGACCAGCACCTACCCTTGGGCCCCAGATTTCCTATTGGGGGGTGGGGGTGGGCAGTCAGACAGCTGTGAATCAGGCTTGGAAGGCTCCTTAGAGATGATTTTATCCCATTTCTCCATCTGACCCACAGAGACAGGACACCATGGCCCAGGGGAGCCACCCTCCTACACTGCCAGACGCCACCCTGGAAAAGGCAGAGTCAGCAGCACTGGGGGTGGGGGTGGCGCTTGGCTGTCTCTGAGCCCTCTGGTTTAGAAAGCCTGGGAGGCTGTGGAAAGGGGGTGGAGAAGAGAGATGCATAGAGACAGAGAAGCAGGCTAGGGATCCAGCAGTCTTGTCCAGGGATGTCAGCACCCCATACACACCCAGTGTGCACCCCACACACACTCAGCACCCCTATGCAAAAGACAAAGTTGCGACCCATGAGAATGTGACTTGCAGGTTTGAAGGCGAGCTCCTGTCCCCCTGGGTCCAGGCAGCTGGCTGGGCGCACAGCAGACAAGAAAGCAGAGCACAGGATAATTACACTTATTTCCCTCCCCCTGTCTTTCACCATACCTAAAAGTCCTGCCTCATCTCGGTCTGTCCTAGCTTGGATCTGAAATATTCCCCTAAAGCTCACATGTTGAGGGCTTTGTCCCCAGGGTAGCAGTCTTCAGAGGTGGTGCCTTCGGGAAGGTGAACTGGGTCAGGAGGGCTCTGACATCATCAGTGGGTTAAACCACGAATGGAGTCACAATGGTGCTGACTGGGAGGTGATGGGAATTTAGGAGGTGAGACCTAGTTTCATGAGGTGGGGACATTTTGTTCCTGGCTCCTTCCTCTCTGATTCCCTTCTCCAATGCCCAGCTGCCACAAAGCAAGCAGTCTGGCTCCAACACAAGCTCTCTGTCATGATGTTCAGCCTCCACTCAGGCCTTCAGGGACAAAGGCCAACCACCTATGGATGGACGCCTCTGCAACTATGAGCCTCCCTCCTATGTTGATGTTTTCAGAAAGCTAACACAGTCCCCCAGCCACCAGTATCTCTGCCAGTTAAGAGGTTTGGAGACAGCTCCAGCCCTGGGGCAGGCAAACCTGGGTTATGATTCAATGCCACATCCCTCTGTATGATCTTGAGCAGGATTCCTTACTCCTCTGAACCTTAGTGCCCTGGGCCAGATGAACACGAGGACACCAAGGCTGTATGCCTGGTAAACGGCCAATGGGGGTGCTCCATATTGACCCCCTCAGTGCATCTCCCTGGCTGAGCCCTGAATACGATGAGGTGCGTGCATTCTCCTCATGCACATCCCAGTGAGGAAGTCTTGGGGTCCAGGATACCCTCAACCTTTTTCCACAACTCCCATCTGCAAAGTCAAAACCCCAGCCCAGCGGCCCTGAGCCACGTCACCAAGGCCAGAATCCCAGCCACACACATCTCCCCTCTTCCAGAAGATAGTCACTCCGGGATCCAGAAGTCAGCTATGCAAACTATGCAGTCACAGATCTAATCTTTCAAGGTCAGACACCAATTTTAAATCTAAACAAAGGGTAACGTGAGCGCCACCTGCTGGGGAGAGCCCCACACCCTCAGCCCGCGCCGCCCCCTGCCCAGGGGCGCCCTAACCCTATCCCTAACTCTGACCTCATTTCTCCCTCGGCCACCGCCCCCATTAGGGGACCAAAGGAGCAGGGGCCGCAGGGGTGGGGGTAATTCACTCGCCGCCTCCTCCACACCCCAGCACTCCCCCGCAAAGCGGGCAGCGTCCCTGTCTCCAGCAGCGCCTCCTCGTCGCGGGGCCCCAAGCTAGGCTCTAGAGTCCCCTGCCGCCCCGGGAGGACTCCATCTCCACCGACTCCGGCTAGGGGGAAAAGACGGCTGCCGGTTTCGCCGCCACGCTCGTGGCACCCTTGGCACCCAGCCAAACGGGACTCTGTCCACCAGGACGCTGCTAGACCTCCGCGGGCCTAAAGCCCTGAAACCCAAGGGCTCTAGGAAGTCAGGAACCGCTAGCGAACGAGGGAGAGGTCTTTGAGTGTCCAGGGCCGAGCTAAAAGTCGAGCACAGCGGAAAAGAGGTGAGTCTGGCCGACCCTAGGCATCTTCAGCCGAATAGAGCCGAACCTGGCCGAGTGGATCCGAGAGTGGCCGAATAGAGGCGAGTCATGACGAGGCCGAGCTGAGCTGCGGAACATGCCCTTAATGTCCTGCAGCGCCCTCTGCAGGACACAGTGCACAGAGCTGAGCAGGGCCACCTTGCCTCTCAGTCCCAGGACAGTCTTGCGGGAAGCGGGTATGGAACCTGATTGACAGATGAGGAGACTAAGTCTCCAAGGCGTCCCTATGCTGGCCCAAAGGCACTCCGAGCTAAGAAATGAAGGAGCTGGGGTCCAGACCTGATTCTGTGGCTGAGCGCCTACCTGCCACTGCACCCAGGTAAACAAGCGCTGTGTTTGCCTTGTTCTCCCCATAACAGGGGCTGTTTATTAGGATCAGGCAGCAGCAACCCTTCTTGTGAGTCCGATGGCAGAAGCCATGGTGGAAACTCAGACTCAACTGTGGTTCTGGGCGTGTGGACCAAATGCAGCCGCCAGCGGCCCCCGGGAGCAAATAGTGACACATCTCCTGGCTGTTCAACCAGAAAGCAGGCAGAGACGCCACGTGCTGCCTGGCCCCTGTGCAGCTCTGCCACACCCCAAAAAGGTCCTAACTTGGATCAAAGCAGTGCCTTGTCTGGTTAACACTTCCACAGACCTTAGCATGCAGCTCACTGCTCTGTTTGCAAATGTTAACTCATTCCAGTCTCCTGACAGTAGGGACATTTCCTTTCATCTTCATCTCAAAGGAAATTGAGACACAGAGAGGTTAATTAACTGGCTCAAAGTCAAACAGCAAATGGATGAGCCAGGACTCAAACCTCAACAGTCCTGGAGTCCAAGCCCTTAACACTGCTGTCATTTCTTCAGCACCTAGAAAACAGGCCTTGCCCTTCTATGCCCTCGACCTCCGCAATGGGCAGCACGGGGGAATATTTGAATGAAGGAATGAAAGGATTCAACAAGACCTCTGGGGCCCAAGTGTGGCAAGTGGGGAATGGCATTCATTTGCCTTAACAAAGTGCCCAAACTGGGCAGTTTAAACAAAAATGTGTTTTCTCACAGTCCTGGAGGCTGGAGGTCCAAGGTCAAGGTGTCGCTGGGATTGCTTCCCTTGGAGGCTTCTAAGGAAGCAGTTCTGGCAATTTGTGGACAATCCCTGGCATCCCTTAGCCTGGAGAAACATCGCCCCTCATGCTTAGGTGGGCTTCTCCTTGTCTGGCTGTGTCCAAATTGTCCAACCCTCCTCCTTTCTCCTCCTCCTTCTACTTTTTTTTTCAGTACTGGAGATCAGATCCAGGGCCTCCTACATGCTAGACAATCACAACCACTGAGCTGTATCCCCAGCCCTTTTAAAAATTGTATTTTGAGAGAGTCTTGCTAAGTTTCTCAGGCTGACCTTGAACAACTGAGTGGCTGGGCTTATGGACATGTGCCACCTGCCCTCCCATTTCCTTAAGAACACCAAGTCATTGGATTAAGAGCCCATCCTACTCCAGTGTGGCCTCATCTTCACTTCTTATACCTGCTTCTCACATCGTATTTCCTAGTATGTTTACATTCTGAGGTTCCGGGGTTTAGGACTTCAACATTCAAATTTAGGGGAACACAGTCCAGCCCCTAACAGGACGGAACTCCCTTGCCAGCCCTTCTGACATAACCTCTACCCCAAACGGGGCTCCCCTCTACCTTTCTAACAATCGCACCCTGAATTCTCAACCTCAGGGCCTTAGCACGTGCAGCTCCCTCTGCTGGGCACACTCAGCCTCATCCTGCCTCCATGCCAAGCACACTACACCCCTTCCTCATGGAGCCCAAAGCAGTCAGTCCCCCACAGCTGCTTGTGAGGGTGCAGAGGGAAAGGACCTGTACCCCGGCCTAGGGCTGGCACCTGGCAGTTACTGTCCCAAAGACCTTCGTTAACCAAATGAACTATGGCCAGACAGGTGAGAGAAACAGCCCGAGGCCACACAATAGGTTCATAGCAGCATGGGGCCTAGGGCCCTGGCCTCCTGGCTTTAGATCCCTGACTTTTGGGGATACATGCCACCCCACCAGCCTTGCGGTGGACTCGGCCGAGGTTCTCACCAGGATTGCCAGTGGTGGGCAGTGCCCTGAGGCCGTAGCAGGACAGTGACCTTGCAGGACTCCAGGAAGCTGCTCACATTGCAGTGTGGGATTCTCACTGCTTCGAGAGTTTTCTTCTGTGTCTGGAGTGTCACGGTGGGCAGGGTGTGACCTTCCTGTAGGACAGTGGCTTCCAACATGCCTTCTAGGTGAAGAGGATCTCAAAGATCTGGGGGCTTCGGCTTCCTCTGACACAGGCCCTGTGACTCCCAGCTCCTCTCTGTTACACTGACGCTGACGCAGAGCTCTGGTCCAGGGCCTGGTGGTCATGGGCTGTTGCCTGGCAACCACTTCTGAGCGACAAGTTCGAAGTAAAGCCTCTTACCTTGACTCTGAACCACTTCAGTGACTGGAGAGGACTCAAGCAGGGTGGGTTGTCACCACCACTCCCTCCCTGCTCAGACTCAACTGCAGAGCCGCCACTCACGCTGCATCCCCCAAGGTCCCCTGCACCCCCAGATTCCAACCCCAGTCCCCAGAGCCAGGTCCTCCTGTCCCACTCACCTAAACCCCACACTTGTTTATTCAGGGCTAGCATGTGTGTGTGTGTGGGACAAGGATGCCAACACATGTGCATGTATGTGAGCATGTGCAGGCAAGGACACCCAGTGTGGGACACTGCAGGGCTATGGGACCTAGGGAGGGACCCTGACCCAGCCAGCCACTCCCATGTAATGCCCAGGCCCAGGAGTCCTTCTGCCCTCCCCACATACACCTGCCAAATGGAACATCCCAGTGTACATTCACAGCTGAGATGTCCTGAGCACCTAGTATATTCCCAGCTCTGTGCTAATGCAAACCACGCTCATCCCACCCAGCAAAAGCAACCATGTGGTGATCCTGTGCATGCTCAGGCAGCTGGGGTGGCCTGGCCCACCCTCCCTTGCCATGGTAGTCTGTCCTTGACCTACCCCCTTCTTCAATGGCCAGGCCAGACTGTCCAACATAGTCCCTCACTTTCTCTCTGGCTGGAAGGATAGACACGTGACCTACAGTGACCAATCACGGCACCCTATAATCACCTTGTCTTTAGTGATTGGCCCGAGGAACTGTCATGTGACTCAATTGGAGCCAATCAGCTTTCTTCCATGGGATTTTATAGTTAAATAATAGGAAGAAAAGCTATCTACTGCTTTTGGATGAGATCCATGAGGATGTGGCCCTGGCCTGGCAAGGGTATCTTCCATGTCCTCTGAAGTACCTACTTTGGGAAGCCACAAAAAAAGAGTCCAGGATGCACAGAGCCCAAACACTCCCACACATTCACACCTATCTGAGCACTCAGTAACCAGCCGAAGAATTGGCCCAGGCCACAGCTGTTGTCATGTGTCACCATCTTTATTGATAAGAGCTAGGGGCAGAAGCAGCAAAGGATTTCCTAAACTGCCTCCTGCTCCCCTTGCAACACATTGCTCACTGCCCAGGAGTCAGGAAAGTAGGGGCGGCTAGAGTGCCAGGGGCAATTTCTCCGTCTGACCCCTCGGTCCTTTTCAGAGGAGCTCCACACCCCACCAGAGCTGGACCTCAGGCCTGCAGCCTCTACATGAGTTTGTTTTTATGTCCTTCTTTCCCCTCTGAGGAGTCTGCTCTGTCCCCAGGCCCTGCCCCTGGCCCTTAGCCTCCCCTACCCCCATTTCTAAAGGCCTGAAGCAGCCTCACCCTTAAGAGCTGGACCCAGAGAGGCCACTTGATGAAGGAGAGAGGTGTGGGCCAAGCTTGGGGATAGGAAGGGCACTTCCACTTTGTCATCTGAGCTGCCCTAGCCCACCCATTTCAGTGACTGTCTGTCTCCTCGGTATGGCTGCTTCTGTCCCCAAATCCCAGGAGGCAGGCAGGCTGGGGCATCCACCATTTTATGACAGAGAAATGGAGGCCCAGAGAGGTCAAAGCTGGTCAAGGGTCCTGAGGTGAGTTGAAGACCCAAGTCTCCAAAATTCTGGTTCTTATGCTTTCCCTGAGGACCCCCTCCCCTCAGAGAGGTGGGGGTGGAGTGGGGGTGCTTGGCCAGAAGTACCCTCTGCCCCAGGGCCACCTCCTTGTGGCTCTAAGGAGTCATCTCAGCAAGGTGTCCCGGCCAGCCTTGGACAGTGCACCCCATGGTCCTACTGAAGCCCCTGGGAGTGTAGAGGGTGGGGGGATGGAAGGACCTGATACCCCCACGTGAGAGGCTCACCCTCCCAATGTCCAGTACCCGGATCTCTGTCAAGGCCACACTGGCCTTACCAGCACAACAGGGACTGGCCCTGTACCTTTGGGGACATTTGCTTCCCCTGTCACATCCTTTTCTAGAGACAAGTTGGGCAGGGCATCAGTCAGCCCTGGTCCTTGGATACAGCAATTGAGTTCAGCTCAGTGGGGCCAGGGTTAGCTCCAAGGTCATTAAAGACATCGGTCCTCCCCCTCCTCCTTTTCCCTTTCCTCCTTTTTCCTCCTCCTGCTTCTTCTTCCTCTTCCTCTGTCCCTCACTCTGCTCTTTAGACACTGCCTTTCCGTGTCTGCCTGCAGATGCCAGCCCCGACCTGGTCTCAGAGTGGGGAGGATACAGGTTGCAGGAGAGGGACAGGAGGCTCCTGGAGCCCTCAAGAACCTACCTAGGGAGCCCTCTGGGACAGAGAGCCCTGGGACGCTAGCTGCCTTGGGGATCAGGTGGCTGAGCTCAACAGGGGCCCAACTAGACTAAGCTTATGCATTTTGGGGCCCTCTCTAAGAAAAGGAATACAAAATCACAAATACAAAATGAGTGTGGGGCCCCCAGAGGACCCAAGCAGTAAGAGACCCTGAAGCAAGATTTAATTCACTTGCTGGAAAATCTGCTTCTTTTTCCTCCTCACGTCCAGGAGCATGGGATTTCCATGAGGTTTCCAGAGAGACTGTCTGGGCCCGTGGGCCCTGGAGGGCACCAGAGTGTGCAGGGGGCAGAGGTGGAGGCCTAGAGGAGTCGAACCAGCCCGAGCCTCACGGTGGCCATGGAGAGCTGAGCTGGGACCTGAGCCTTCCATACCCTCCTCCCCGCCACGTTCAACTTTCTTCTTCGGGCTCCAGTTCAGCCCCCAGTGTCCCAGACTGAGCCCAGGAAGTCCGGGCCTTGGACTGTTCTTCTGAGCTCCCAGCCAGTCAGAGCCCATCCCCTAACCGGGGCCCCACTCTGGAAGGTCAGCCTGGCAGCCATGCCGTCCATGCTTCTCATCTGACAGAGCCTATCCGGGCTGATTATTCCCATCCCTGAGTCACAGAGAAGAAAACAAGGCTCAGAGAGGGCAACTGACCTGCCGAGGTCACACAACAATCCTGGTAATAACAGGATCAGAGCCCAGGCCTCTGATCGTCCCATGTGGCGGCATGCATGGCCTCTGCCCTTCCTAGCGGGCCAGCTCCTTCCCTGGTCCCTATAGACAGCTGATGTGTAGGGGGCCCGACTTCTCCCCAGCAGAGGGCTCCTGGGGGAGGGGCCGCTGCTCCTTGCCTGCTGCCGCACTGGGCAGTCGCTCTGGCCTGCTGGTGCCAGGCTGTGTGATCTGGCTCACCCGGCCACCATTCAGCTCCTGCCATTTCCTCTCCTTCCCCTCCCTCTCCCCCCCATCCCCCTCTCCACCCTCATCCTCATCCTCTTCCTCTGTCTTCTCTGGAGCCCCCGTGGGGGGCTCCTGGCTGCGCACACGGCGGGATGGCCGCAGGAGGACCCTTCGGAAGCCCTGCTTGAAACGATAGGAGAGGAAGCCGTAAAGGATTGGGTTGGCACAGCTGTTGGCGTAGGGCAACGCCACCACCAGGAAGTAGAGGCCAAAGAAGGTGGGCTCCTCAGGCAGCGGGCACACCACGTTGACAATGTTGAGCACGTAGAAGGGCATCCAGCAGAGGACGAACAGCGCTACCACTGCCACCACCATGCGTGTGACCCTGCGCTCAGAGTGCCGCCGCCTCTGGCCTGAGGGTGCCTGCACCCACTGGCACGAGGGTGCCCGCACCCGCCGCCCGGCGGAGCGCACCTTCACCACAATGAGCAGGTAGCAGAGGCAGATGACCAGCAGTGGCCCAAAGAAGCCCAGTGCGGCTGTGTAAATGATGAAGGCAGCTCTCCAGGCGGCCGCCGGCTCAGGCCACTGCATGTGGCAGGTGCTCATGCCCCTGGGCACACCCGAGAAGACCACCACGGGCAGCACCACCACGGCTGAGGCCACCCAGACGGCCGCGCTGACCATGCGGGCCACTGGGGCCGTGCGCCAGCGGGCAGAGCGCGTAGGGTGCACTACAGCCAGGTATCGGTCCACGCTCATGACAGTGAGGCAGAAGATGCTGGTGAACTGGTTGATGCCGTCCACAGCCATCACCAGGCGACACATGAGGGAGCCGAAAGGCCAGTAGGACAGTGCATTCTGGGCGGCCAGGAAGGGCAGCCCCAGCATGAAGAGTTCGTCGGCCAGCGCCAGGTTGAGGATATACACACTGGTGACCGACGGGCTGGCTGTGTGCCGCAGGACCACATAGATGACCAGCGAGTTGCCCAGCAGGCCCACCACACATACCACTAAGTAGACCAGCGGGATCAGGATGCCGCTGACAGCCAGCCCTGCCGGGCCCGGGCCTGCAGACCTGTTTCCCAGGGTGGTATCCAGAGGCCAGGCTGAGGAGGCATCGCCAGGGTCTGAGGTCGTGACCACCGATGAGGGATAGCCAGGGGTGTCCATGGCCCAGGGCAGCGGATCAGCAGTCAGCTACTGGCCTGGAGGAGGGAGGACACAGCTGAGTCACAGCAGAGGATGGCAGTCTCAGCCCCTCTCCCACTGCATTGAACTTGGAGGCCAGCTGCACGCCAGTTTATCGTGATGCATGGCCTGGCAAGACTAGGTGTGTCTGTCCCATTTATCAGATGAGAAACTGAGTCTCAAGAAAGTGAGGTGACCCTCTCTCCAAGATCACATTACAAGGGTGTGGTACAGGACAGGAAGTTTTGCTGTTTCATACTTGTTCCAGGTACAGCGCCCGGCTGGCAGGGCCCCCGGAAGGGGATTGCACTGCCCCTCAGTGTGTCTCAGCCCTCACAAGCCTCAGTCCTCAAGCTGAATTGGGTCTCTCTGGGAAACTCAGAGGAGCCATGAGCCCCCAGACTCCAGGTGAAAATGTGCCTTCGAGCCAGATGTGGGGGTGTATGCCTGAAATCCCAGTACTCTGGGAGGCTGAGACAGGATTGCAAGTTGGACCCCACCCTGAGAAAATGAGTGACTTAGCGAGATTCTGTCTTAAAATAAAAAGAAGTGGGGCTATAGCTCAGAGCAAAGGCCCTAGGTGTAATCCCCAATACTGCCAAAGCGAAACAAAACCAAAAATGCCTGCCTTTTCTGGCAGAGCCCAGAGCTTTCACCAGATTTCTCATTCCAAATGGAGTGAAGGACCCAGAGGTTCAGGGACGGGCAGCCCTCGGCAACTCCCTCTGCCTGGCCATCCCACCAGTTCCCACCCCGAGGCCCTGCCAGGGAGGCAGCTGTGCCCCGGTGGGGGGGGGGGTCAGAAGCCCCTGCTCCCCCACAGGCAGACGTCTGTGAACACATGGTGGGTGCTGTCGCAGGATGCCCAGGTCCCCAAGCTGCAGCCACGAGGAGCGGACGTCCCAGAGGGAATTTAATCGGGGGCAGGAGCATGCCCACCAGCACCTGCACGTGCCCTCGGCCGGCCCCTCTCTATCACACCTCCTGTGCGCCAAGGCTGGGGCGCCATCCTGGGTCTCCTGCTGGACCCTGTGCCATTTGAGTGTGGAGACACACCCAGCCCTCTTCCCAGTCTCTTTCCATTCACTTAGCCACCCATAGCTCCACCCGCATCGAATCCCAGCATAGGACAGTGAATGAGTCAGAGGAGCAGGAGCCGATGGCCCTCAGCACAGAGGGGCAGTGGCAGATGGAAACGAGGCCCCGTGGGACTCTCCAGCCTTCTCTGTGGGACTTCTGGCTCCTGGGGGCCAGGCTGAGAGCCCCCTACCTCCTAACGACCTGTCACTCCAGGCCTTTGGGCCCTGGCTGCCTCTGATTTTCCCTGCAGAAACTGATGGGGGAACACATTAACTTTAATCTGGAACTTGTGGGCTCGGGGATCTTCTGGGGGCTCAGGGAAAGGGAAGATAGAGAAGCCCTTCCTGTCATGGCCTGAAATTCCCCCCAGGACCTGCAGTAGGTGCTGCCCCACACAGGTGAACCTCTGCAGGGGCAAAGCCCAGGACCAGGAGGCAGCCAGCTCCCAGCAGACGCCTCAGACTCTGAGTGCCAACCGGGTGACACTGAGGATAGCAGAGGACCCCTGGGCCATGATCCCTTTGGCTGAGTTCAGAGCAGCTTCTGCACGCCAGCTGGGAGATAAGTGGGATTCTGAGCCTGGGGAAGCCTGAGCTCCACCCGACCAAACTGCTCACTCTCAGCTCTTCTGGCTCTGGCCCTGGGATCCGGGTCAGTGGGCTCTAGGCTGAGTGCTGCCAGCTGCATATCACTGCCCCTGACCATGCCAGGTTACTGGGGAAGCTGGTGGCTGCAGCAGCATCTGGTGTCCTGAAGGAAACACTGCTATTGTCCTCAGTGACAGATAGGGATGGAGGTAAGGCCAGCCACGCAGCAGCTGGGCACAGCTGGGAGGAGCTCCCAAGACCACCTGCACCTCTATTTCACAGGCCGGTAGACTGAGGCAGGCCAGGAGGGAGGAGGGCTGGTAGAGGGCCACAGCCAGCCAGCTCAGAGCTGTTGCAACTGCCCCTCACTGTTGAGACCACGGGCCGAGAGCTGTAGACTGCAGGAGACCTATAAATAGCCTTTTAAATTCTTAGCACAGTCATAGAATCTCAGTCACAGATTCTCAGGCTCAGTGTCCTTGAAGCAGAATGTTAGAATTCCACAGTGCAGGAGTCAGTCCTTGCTCAGCCCAGAACTGTGGAGTCTAGGACCTTTAACGTCCTTCTTCCAGGGCTCGGTGCGTGGCGGGGGGAGGGGGGTCCCCTACGTCACCGTCCACCTTGCCCCTGCTCTGCACAGAGCCTCTCTACAGCGACCCTGCTGGGCAGCCAATCGCAACCCAGGGCTGCAGAGGGAAGGCAGTGCCAGGCTGGAGAGCAGCAGAGCCAGGCAACCTAATTTCCAGGGTTGGGGACAGATGCCCTCAGGGAAGCCCCCTCCTCCTCCTGCCGGGCAAACACAGGAGCAGCCTCCTGTGCTAACACACAGCTGAGCAGGAGAGCCTCGTCCCCAGCCAGACCCTCCCTTTGCACAGGCGGAGGAACTAGCCCCCCACGGAGCCCCCTGCAGCCCGCCCGCAGGACTCCAGCCAGTCCCCGCCCATTCTCTCCGTCAAAGTTTAACAGCCTGAGGGCCGGGCGGGCGGGCCACAAGAGCAAGGAAATTATAGCTTTGCACCGGGTTAGGCAGACCTGCAATTTAGGTGCCGGTTTTTCTGGAAGCAGCTGGAATCCTGGGCATGATCTAGTTCATCCTCGGGAAGGAGGGGATTTTCTTCTCTGTCTGGTTTATCTTTGGCACAGCTTGCCTGAAAGCTGGGGGCGGATTCCTCCGAGGACCATTCTGTTCAGGAGGGGAGAGAAGCACAGAGAGGGTGAGTGGCTGCCCCGAGCCCCACAGCGATTAAGGATGGTCCCTCGGGGTTACCAGACTCCCAGCTGATACCCCTCCTGAGCCAGCTTTCAGCACCTAGCATATCACCCAGAACTTGGTAAATATTGGCAGGCCACGTACTTTGGCCAGGAGAGCACTAAGGGACATCTTCCTGGGCGGAGGCTTCAGACTCCAGTCAGGAAACCCTCAGGAGGCCCAGGAAGAGGATGTTGAGTATCAGAGAGGTTAGCCAACTCACCTAAGGTCACCCAGATGTTGAGTGGGAAGGCAGAATTAGAACCTGGTTCTTTCTACTCTTAAAGCATCAGTATCTCCCAGCCATGCAGCCTCAGGCTGGGAGGAATCAGGGCCTGGGACAGCCCTGGACAGGGCCGGCCAATGGCCTCTGGCTGTCCTCCATACCCCAAGCCGTCCTCCAAAGAGGTTGGATTGTGCCCATCCGTACTGACTGAACAGCTCCTACCCTAGCCCTGGGTCTGACCCCTGGTTTCTACTGACAAGTCCTGGGCTGGGGTCTGAGCTCTGCTATAGAGTGATGGTGCCAGGCTGCAGTGTGACCTTGGACAGTTTCCCTCCATTTAAATGCAGATGCAGGTACCCACTGCCAAGGTGGTTGTAAAGCTTGGACAGGATTGAGCCCAATCCAGCACCCTGCAGAGAGGGAGCTCAGGCACACTGCCCCCGGGGGTCCCACAGGCTACCACACCTCGAACCCAGCTCTGACCCTCAGCTACTCTGAGACCCCAGGATTCTAGAATTGTACCCCAAACTCTGAGAGGATTCCCCACCCTGCAGCCCAACCAGAGGTCCCAGGAAGGCCTCCAACTCTGCACCCTAGGACTCTGCCAGCCCCCAACCCAGCCTCCCATGTTCATCGAGGGCAGAGGGTAGGCCCTGGCACCCCCCTCCAGGACCCCAGCCCAGCCTCCTTACCTGCCCACGGGGCGAGGGCTCCTTGCTGCCAGGCTGGTCATTATCCTGCTGCACCCTCCCGCTTCCCAGTCCCCAGGTGCCCCCAGAGGACCCCTAGCTGGTGTTCTCATGCAGCACCACTGCTAGACTGCTTGTGGGCATGGGCCCCCTCTGAGGCCCTGGGCACCCACGTCTGCCCACAGAGCCGCTCCCATCTGCTCTTTGGCCCTGACTTTCCACCGGTGCCCAGTGCGTCATCCCCCGTCTGTGGGACACATGCTGGCAGGTGAGGGGCACAGATGGGGGTCTGCAGGCTCGGGTGGGGTGGAGGAGGTGGCTTCCCGAGGTGAGGAGGGGAAGACTGGGACAGGGGACCGTAAGAAGCCAATACAGATAGAGGAAAGGGGGGTCGCTCGGAGGTGCAGAGAGCGGGAGAAGGAGAGTGGGTGGAGAGCCAGAATGAGGGGGAGCAGAGAGAGATGTGTGGTGGTGAGCAGAGGAGGAGGAAAGGCAGGCAAGAGAGAGAAGGGACAAGAGAGAGAGGCAGAGAGAGCCAGGGACCGTGCGTGCAAGCGAGGAAGGAGACAGAACGAGGGGGTGGCAGGGAGAGTGACAGAGAAGGATTGTGCCACAGATGGTGACATGGAGAGCCAGCAGAGGAGGGATCTGAGGTGGCGTGGGGCTGCGGGAGGGGCAGGAGGAGGGGCCGAGGGCAGCAGCAGGTGCCAGGGTGGGGGGCAGCAGGTTAGGGGAGGAGGCTGGAAGTGGGAGGGGCCGACCCCGTTACCGGGGAGATTTCAGCCACCCACGCTGGCCTTGGCTCTCAGGGGAGCAGAAGGAAGCTTGGAGCTCAGCTGGTGGCAGGACGCGCCCCAGGCTGCTGTGGCCCCTGTCCCCCAGGGCGACAGCTGTGCTCCCAGGTGTGGGGCTGGGTGTCTGCAGTGGGGTGCACGGCCCTGAGCGGACACAGGGTGGGGGTCACTATCCTGGGGTCCTGGGAACCTGGTGAGCCCCAGGCGGAGGGAGAAGCTAGAGGACAGGCTAGGAAATGAGTATTTTTAGACTTTGAGAGCAGAGAGGCAACTTCAGAGCTATCATTCAGTGAGAAAACAAATTTCCACTATTTTTTAATTGACAAAATTTAAAATATAATCACTATAATAGGACAATTTTTTTATAATACAAGTCTGCTAATGAGAAGAATAGAGTTCTTTGGGAGAGGATTATGTTTGCCTTAATTGGAGGACAAAGGGACAAAGTTGGCATTTCCTGTCAGCAGATGGGCTGTCTGTGCGAATCTGCACAAAGCTCTCTTAGCTCGTGGGCTCTGTAGACACAGGTGTATTTACCCGCCTGGTCTGAGATTCCCTGACCCCGGCATCTAGAGGACAAGGGGAGGGAGAGTCGGAGAGAGGGAAGGGGAAGGAAATGAGTCTTCCTTGAGCACCTCTCCATCACAGGTCACTCCTCAGGAACAAGGCTGACCTGCTTTGGGTCACCAGGTCCCGGGACATTCTTCCAGGCCTCAGGCTGCCACAGGTCTGAGTTCATAATGTAGGTGGACTCCACACAGCTCCCGGGACCATGTGGGCAGGCTGCACTGTCCCCTCTGCCCACTGGGGCTTCTCACTGCACTCCAATAAAGCCCCTGCACCCCACCAGGCTTCATACCCAGCAAGCCCTGCTCCCCTCGCCCGCCCCAGCCCGGCACACCCAGCCCTGCTCAGCCCTTCACCCTTCATTTGTCCTCCAGACACCGATTGGTGCCAGGCTCCTCCTAAGCCCCAGGGACACTGGTGGACAGGACAAACCCCTGCCTCCTGGCTCACTCTGGGGGCGACAGGCAATCAACAAACACACAAATAGAGCCGGAACTGACCTGGGCTTGGCGAAGGAAGGCAGAGCCGGAAGGAGCCAGTTGTCCCCTCGGAGGCCTTCTCGGCCAAGGTGGGGTCCTCCCCAGCCTCCGCTAAGCCATCAGCCCAGCCCTCATCCCACCCCTGAGCTCCCAGCTAAGGGGGCAGTGTCTGTCCCTGCACTGGGCTGTGTCCTGGGCCTGGCACACAGCAGGTGTCTGCTGCACATTGAGTGAATGAAGAGGACGGACGCTCGGAGGTTGGGGTAGGGCTGACCTGGGTGCCAGCCTGGGGCAGGTGTGACCTGAATCAGATACCAGCCTCCCCAAGGGCTCCCAGAAAAAGTGGCCTGAGGAACAGCTCAAGGGAGAGCTCCAGGAGCAGGGCACTGGGTGTCTGGAAGCTGGATGGCCCTGCCCTACTGGCATTGAAGTGCTGGAGGCCTGGGACTTGGAGCCTGAGACCCCCGACTTCAGGCCTGGCCTGTCAGGTCTGCTGGGATCCTGGGAGCTGCCCAGCTGCCATCCCTAGACAAGACAATGCTGTCAGAACTCAGCTCCTCCAAAACCAGGGCTGTGGCTGCACCCTCCGACTGGTGCCTCCACCGTCAGACAGGTGGTTTTCCAGGAGCCCTGTCCCCTCCCTGAGAGCCAGGACACAGCCTCCTGCCACCTTCCTCTCTGCCTGCAGTGCCTAGGCCGGAGAGGACCTCGGAGGAGGGGGCTCAGCAGCTGAGAAGGACATCTGTCATCTCAAATAAAGAGATGACAAACAGCCTCCTCTAGGCTGTCTCCCTGCAGTCTCCCTCAAGGGTGTCATCTGAGTCATTAGGCCCACTGGTTCCTATGGGTCTGAGGCTCGGCTTTGCCACTTACTGGCTGTGTGACCTCAGATTTGTGACTTAACCTCTCTGAGCCTCAGTCTTTCATCTTCAACACCTGCTGTGTAGGGTTGCCATGACAATGGAATGAGTCAACCCGTTTACAGGGACGCAGAGACACCACAGTACGCAGTAGTGCGATCCTGGCCGCCTCTGAACTCCCCAGGGTGGGGGAACAAGGGCTGGGGCACTGGGCAGAGGAATGTGAGTCCAGCACCTACCTGCGAAACCTCTTGGAACTCAGGTTTTCTGCTGCAGTAGACCAGAGAGCCTCGGCCACACATTGTCCCTAAGCTATCCACGCTCTCCAGCCTGGGGCAGCCTGCTGGGCCTGCCACAGGGGAAGCTCAGGACCTGCCAGTCTGGCATGTTGATTCTTTTTAAACTAAAGTCAGCAGGGCACAGTGACCTTGCCGGGGCTCCCTGATAGCAAGAGCGGAGGCTGTGGGAAAAGGCACCCTCCGACCCGCCCCAGGGGCGAAAGGCAGGAACAGCTGCTCCGCAGACCTTGTCAAGGACCCCTTATCCAGGGGACACACTCCCTACGTCCTCCTCGAACTCGGGCAGAGACGCCAGCCCGCTCTTTGGGGCCCCCTGGGGTCAGGGCTCTCTCTTACAGCGCATGGGAACAGATTCCTGTTTTTCTCCTGCACATCTGACCCATGTCAGTTTAATTCCTGGGCCTAGCCAGAGACTCAAAGAGGGCAGAGAGCAAAAATCTTGCCTCTGTTCCGCCCCATCACCCATCTTGGTCCCCTGCTTCTGTCTTCAGCAGGGAAGCCAAGTCTTTTAGACACAATGGATGCCTGCATCCAACTCTCCTATGGTCACCCGCTGCCCATTGAATGAAACCTGCTGTCTCTATGGCCTGCCTATGCCCTGTCATCTGCTGCTGCCTGCTTCCCCTCCCACTCACCCCCTCCTCTGGTTCTAAAGCACTGTGACCTTTGGTCAGAGCCTCATGTAAGCCCCAGGCCCTTTGCACAGGCTACTCCCTTTCCCTCCCTTCACCTCCAGTGAGGGGCAGGGCAATCATGTTCTCAGGACAGCTTTCTCTGAAGCCAGCCCCTCTCTCACTCCTGCCCATTCTTCCTCTGTAATAATGCAATTATTTTAATTTAATTTAATTTTATTGTATCAAGGCACTGTTTGCAAATAAAATTTTAAAGCCAATTGTGCTAAAAAGGTTTGCAACTGTCAAAAAAAATAGTCATTCTCTTATGGCCCCACCCTCCTCCCTTGTCTCAGAGGTAACCCTACCCTCATAGCTATTTCTCCTGTTTACCTCCAATTTGCTAAACATCATACTTATTTTTCTCAATCTTTTTTTTTGGTACCGGGGATCGAACTCAGGTCCTTGAGCTTGCGATGCAGGCAACGGAACCACTGAGTTAAATCCCCAGCCCTATTTTTCTCAATCTTGATTCCCCAATTTTACTCATATCTATGGGCTTCCTATCAGAGCAGGTGAGCAGTTTAGATTTCTTTTTTGAGATAGAGTCTCTATGTAGTTCAGGCTGGCCTTGAACTCACTGCCTCAGCCTCCCAAGTGCTGGGATTATAGGCATGCACCACCACTCCTGGCAGGAGTGTAGATTTCTTACTCCCTCTCCTCCCTTCTTCCAATCCTCATGCCGCCTCTCCATCTTCTCAGTGTGGCTTATGTTATATACATATTCAGGGTCCTCATTATTAACTCAATGTAAATATTATTTTCTGCTCAACTAAGAGTTAATAATTGCCTCATTTTTTTTCATTTGCTCAGCTTGTTTTTTCCTGAAATGTCATGGTTTTCTTGGACAAGTGTTTCCACCTATCCCCCAACAGCTCCATACCTCACTGTGATGTTTCCAGATTCCAAGTGAATTCTACAGCTGTTCATGGTAAAAGCTATCAGGAGCCTAGAAGTAGAACAGAACCTTCTCAACAGATTAAAGACATGTACTCCATACTTCCAGCGAGAATGCCTTATATAAATGGAGAAGACACAATGCTTTCTCCTTAAGGTGGGGAACAAGGCAGATATGCTTACTCTTTATCTGTTCATTAAACTTTGAAACCTAGTCCCCACCAAAATAGTCTGGCAATAAAATGACACAACTAGGATAGGAGTGGCACAGCAGAAGCAAAATCTTTATGTGTAGATGAAATGATCATCTACAGAGAAAATATTAAGAAATCTCTAGGAGCCCCTAGAACTTGTATTTGAATTTAGCAGGATTAGAAAACACAAGGTATATATAAAAATTCAGGTCTGTGTATACTTGGTATAAATGAAGAAATGGATATTGAAATTTAAAAGTTCTGTAGGAGTAGAAAGGACCTAGAAAAGTTAAAATCAAAAACAAAAACAAAAACAGTGTTGTAAGACATTTAGTACCTAATTTTAAGACATCTTCTAAAGCTACAGTAATCAAGGCAGTGTTTGTGTAAGGAAAGACATATAGATCATTGGAATAAAACAGAGAATCTAGAAATGGAACCACACATATATGGTCCACTGAGTTTTGAAAGATTATTTAACATTAGTATTTTATAGAATATAAACTCAATTCAAGAGGCGAGGAAGAGATAGTGTTTGCAGCAAATGGCACTAGAACACCTGATATCCGTACATAAAAAATTAACCTCAACTCTTTTTTTCCATACATGAAAATAACTTGAAGGGATCTATGAACCTAAATAAGAAAGCCTAAAAGTATAAAACTTTAAGAAGAAATTATAAGGGAAAATATTTATGAATTCAGGGTAGGCAAGAACTAACTAGAATACAAAAAACATGATGTATAAAAGAAAAAAAATTGATAAATGGGATTCCATCAAAATTTAGAACTATAAATGACATCATTAAAATGAAAAGTAGTCCTTAAACAGACCATATTTACAATACATATAACCTATGACCAGAATATTTAAAGAATTCTTAGAGCTCATTAATAGACAACCCAATTAAAATGTAGACATAAGAAGATGATAAATAGCCAGTATAGCACAAGGAATGGTGTGTAACTCTAGAATCAGAAAAATACTAATCAGTACAATAATAAGATTGAATTACACACTCATTAGGGAGACGAAGTTAAAAGTTTTAAAAGCCTTGTCATGACTTTTTCTTTTTGTTGGATTCTCCTCCTTTGCGCTTAATTTGTCACGTCCAACGGATTCATTCTGCTGGGTTTCCTGGGGTTGTGATTCTCATTGTCTTTTCCTAGGGTATTGTCTAAAATTTTTTGGAGTGCCCGTTTGGTATTCATGAAGTTCCTGAGGTGGTCTTTGTCATGAAAGTATCTTATTTCTCCATCCATTTTGAAAGATAGTTTTGCAGGGTACATCAGTCTGGGTTGGAGGCTGTTTTCCTTTAGGGCTTGAAATATATCACTCCTAGATCTTCTTGCCTTGAGGGTTTGTGTTGAGAAGTTGGCTGTGATTCTGATGGGCTTTCCTTTGGATGTGATTTGTTTCTTTTCTCTCACTGCTTGTAGAATTTTGTTCTTCTGTTGAATTTCTGGAATCCTAACTATCATATGTCTATGTGTAGATATTTTTTGATTAAGGCTAGCTAGAGTCCTATATGCCTCACTTATCTGTATGTCAAGTTCTTTTCCCCTACTTGGGAAGTTTTCTGCCATCACTTCTGTGAAGAGTTTTTTTATGTCATCTGCACTCTCTCCTCTTTCTTCATTGACTCCAATCAATCTTATGTTATTCTTCTTTGCATCGTCTAGCAGCTGCTGGATTGATTTCTCATGTTCCCTTGCAATTTTAAAGCAATTTTTCTTTTCCTCCTCACTAATTGCAATCTTATCTTCTATATCTGAAATTCTATCCTCACATTGGTTCATTCTGCTGCACAGACTTTCAATGGAGTTTTTAATCTCTTGGAAATCTGTTTGTATCTGTTTTATGGATTCCATTTGTTTCCTATGTTGGGATTCCATCATGTTTCTCAGATCCTCTATTTTTCATATGTGTCCTCCCTAGATTTATTAATCATGTCTTGCACCACGAGCAAAATCTTTGCTGTTATCTGAGTAATTATTTCTGATTTCATTTTTCCCAGATCCTCTTTTGTTGCCAGTTCAGAGAGTCCAGGTGGTTGAGTATCAGAGTGTTCCATCTCGTTTCCCTTTGGGGTTGCTGTAGGTGATCCAGAAGTCTGTTTTTGAGTCTTGTTTATGTGTCTTCTCATTTCCACGGGAGGGGGTGCTTCTGGTGCCCACGTGGCTCACCTTCTCTGCCCTAGGAGCTTGGGATGGCAGCAGGGGAGCTTCCTTCCAGGTTCTGGGACTGGCTCAGCTTCTCTGGCCTAGGAGCTTGGGATGGCGGTGGGGGAGCTTCCTTCCGGGTGCTGGGACCAGCTGAGCTTCTCTGCCCTAGGAGCCTGGGACGGTGGCCTAAAAACCACATTTTCTTGATCCAGTCTCCAGTTGATGGTCACTTGGGCTGCTTCCAAGTTTTAGCTATTACAAACTGTGCTGCTATGAACATGGATGCACATATATCACTGTGGTGTGATACTTTTAATTCTTTGGGGAAGATACCCAGCAGGGGAATAGCTGGGTCAAATGGGACTTCCAGTTCTAGTTCTTTGAGGTATCTCCATACTGATTTCCACAGTGGTTGCACCAGTCTGCACTTCCACCAGCAGTGGAGCAGTGTTCCTCTTTCCCCACAGTCCCGCCAGCATTTGTTATTGGTTGATTTCATGATAGCAGCCATTCTTTCTGGAGTGAGGTGGAATCTCAGCGTTGTTTTCACTTGCATCTCTTGAATGACCAGTGATGTTGAACATTTTTTCATATGTTTATTTGTCATTTCTACTTCTTTGTGTGAGAAATGTCTGTTCATTTCAGATGCCCATTTTTGGATTGGATCTTTAAATTTGGGAGGTCTGATTTTTTTAAGTTCTTTATGGATTCAAGATAGTAGACCTTTGTCTGAGGGACCACTGGTGAAAATTTTTTTCCCACATTGTGGATTGTCTCTTCACACTGCTGGTGGTTTCTCTTGCTGTGCAGAAGCTTTTTAGTAAGACAAGATCCCAGGTATTGATTGTTTGTGCTAGTTCACGAGCAACTGAGGTTTTTGTTCATAAAGTCTTTTCCTACCCCAATGTCTTCAAGAGTTCTACGTAATCTCTGTCCCAGCCGGTTCAGCATTTCTCTTTGAATATTTAGATCTTTAATCCATTTAGATTTTAATTTAGTGCATAGTGAGAGATATAGGTCTAGTTTTAGTCTTTGGCAAGTTGAAACCCAATTTCTCCAGCAACATTTACTAAAGAGGCTATCTTTCCTCCAGCAAGGGTGTTTGGCTCTTTTGTCAAAGATGAGGTGGCTGAGTGTCTCTGGAGTTGCTTCTCCATCTTCTAATCTGTTCCACTGGTCCTCAGATCTGTTTCTTTGCCAGCACCATGCTGTTTTTATCACAGTAGCTTTGTAGTAGAGTTTCAAGTTGGGGGTTGTAATAACCCCTGCCATGTCCCTGTTACCTAGAATTGCTTTTGCTCTTCTGGGTCTCTTCTTGTTCCAAATGAATTTTTGGATTGTTTTCTCAAGGTTCATGAAGTATGGTGCTGGGATTTCAATTGGGATTGCATTGAATCTATATAGCAATTTTGGAAGTATGGCCATTTTCACTATGTTGATCCTTCCTACCCAGGAGCAAGGGATGTCTTTCCATTTTCTGATATCCCCTTCAATCTCTTTTTTCAAAGTGCTACAGTTTTCAGAGAAGAAGTCTTTGATTTATTTCATTAGATTGATTCCTAGGTATTTCAGTTTTTTGGATGGTATTGTGAAAGGAATTGTTTGACCTATTTCTCTCTAAGTGAGTCTGTTGTTCGTGTAGAGGAAAGGTATTGATTTTTGTGTGTTGACATTGTATCCAGCTACTTTACTGAATTTGGTTATTAAGTCTAGAAGACGTTTGGTGGAGTTCTTGGGGTCTTTGATATAGAGTATCATGTCATCTGCAAATAATGACAGTTTGACTTCTTCATTTCCTTTCTTTATTCCTTTTATTTCTTTCTCTCGTCTAATTGCTGTGGCTAATGTTTCCAAAACTATATTGAACAGGAGTGGTGATAGTGGACATCCTTGTCTTGTTCCTGATTTTAGTGTGAAGTATTTCAGTTTTTGACCATTTAGTATGATATTGGCTGTTGGTTTTTCATAGATGGCTTTTATCAGATTGAGGTAGAGAACGTCTATTCCAATTTTTTGTAGGATTTTTATCATAAATGTGTTTTAGATTTTGTCAAATGCTTTTTCTGCATCTATTGAGATGATCATACTGTTTTTGTCCCTGGCTCTATTGATATAGTGTATTACATTGATTGATTTGTGTATGTTGAACCATCCCTGCATCGCTGGGATGAATCCCACTTGGTCAGGGTGGATGATCTTCTTGATGATCTTCTGCATTCTATTTGCCAGTATCTTAGTAAGGATTTTTGCATCTATGTTCATTAGGGAGATTAGCCTATAGTTCTCTTTTTCAGTTGGGTCTTTCTCTGCTTTGGGGATCAAGGTGATGCTTGCTTCCAGGAATGAATTTGGGAGTATTGCTTCCCTTTCAATTTTGTTGAAGTGTTTAAACAGTAGTGGCAGCAGTTCCTCTCTAAATGTCTTGTAGAATTCAGTGGTGAACCCATCAGGACCTGGGCTTTTCTTGGTTGGTAAGTTTTTAATTACATTTTCAATTTCATTGATTGATATTGGTTTGTTTAGAATTTTTAGGTCTTCTTCATTCAACTTTGGTAATTCATACATTTCTAGGAATCTGTCCATTTCTTCTGTGTTTTCCATCTTATTGGTGTATAGGTTCTCGAAATAGGTATTGATGATCCTCTGGATTTCTGATGGGTCTGTTGTAATTTCACCCTTTTCATTCCTAATTGCATGGATTTGGGCCTTTTCTTTCCTTTTTCTGATAAGGTTGGCTAAGGGTTTGTCAATTTTGTTTATTCTTTTGAAGAATCAACTCTTGTCTTCATTGATTTTTTGTATTGTTCTCTTAGTCTCCATTGCATTGATTTCTCCTCTGATCTTTATAATTTCCTCCCTTGTATGAGCTTTGGGTTTGTCCTGCTCTTCTCTTTCTAGAAGCTTGAGGTTCAGCATCAGGTTGTTTAATTTGGCTTGCTCTATTTTCCTAATATGAGTATTCACTGCTATGAATTTCCCTCGTAAGACTGCTTTCATTGTGTCCCATAGACTCCGATATGTTGTACTGTCATTGTCATTTAATTGAAGGAACTGTTCGATTTCTTCTTTAATTTCCTCCATGACCCATTGGTTACTCAGAAATGTGTTGTTCAATTTCCATGTGTTTATCAAGTTTTTGCAGTTTCTTTTGTTATTGATCTCCAATTTCATGGCACTATGGTCTGATAATATACAGGGGATAACTTCAATTCCTTTGCACTTACCTAAATATGTCCTATGAGCAAGTATGTGGTCTATTTTGGAGAACGACCCATGTGCAGCTGAAAAGAATATATATTCTGATTTTGTGGGGTGAAACACTCTGTAAACATCTGTTAAATTCATTTGTTCAAGAGTTTGATTGAGTTCTAGTATTTCATTGCTTGTTTTCTGTCTAGTTGATCTAATCTATTTGTGACAATGGGTTATTGAGGTCCCCCACTACTATTGTATTAGTGCTTAGCAGTTTTTCATGTCCATTAGTATTTGTTTTATATAGTTGGGTGCACTAGTGTTTGGTGCATAGATATTTATGATTGTCATCTCTTCCTCTTGGATTGTTCCCTTTACGAGGATATAGTGTCCTTCTTTGTTTCTCTTAATCAGTGTGGGTTTGAAATCCACTTGGTTTGCAAAGAGGATAGCTACTCCTGCTTTTTTTCGGTTCTCATCACATGTAGTATTGTTTTCTACCCTTTAACTTTCAGTCTATGAGTTTCTTTTTGAATTAAGTGTGTTTCGTGTATGCAGCATATTGTTAGATCTTGCTTCTTGACCCATTCTGCCAGTCTATTTCTTTTGATTGGTGAGTTGAGACCATTAACATTGATGGTTATAACTGATCCATATTGAATTATCATTGTCATGACTTTTTCTTTTTGTTTGATTCTCCTCCTTTGCTTTTAATTTCTTGTCGTGCCCAGTGGATTCATTCTGCTGGGCTTCCTGGGGTTGTGATCCTCATTGTCTTTTCCTAGGATTTTGTCTAAAAGTTTTTGGAGTGCTGGTTTGTTATTCATGAAGTTCCTAAGGTGTTCTTTGTCATGAAAGTATCTTATTTCTCCATCAATTTTGAAAGATAGTTTTGCAGGGTACATCAATCTGAGTTGGAGGTTCTTTTCCTTTAGGGCTTGAAATACATCACTCCAAGCTCTTCTTGCCTTGAGGGTTTGCACTGAGAAGCCTGCTGTGGTTCTGACGGGCTTTCCTTTGTATGTGATTTGTTTCTTTTCTCTCACTGCTTGTAGAATTTTGTTCTTCTGTTGGGTTTCTGGAATCTTAACAATTATATGCCTGTGTGTAGATTGTTTTTTGATCAAGGCTAGTTGGAGGCCTATATGCCTCACTTATCTGTATGTCAAGTTCTTTTCCCCTGCTTGGGAAGTTTTCTGCCATCACTTCTGTGAACAGTTTTTTTTTTATGTCATCTGCACTCTCTCCTGTTTCTTCATTGACTCCAATCAGTCCCATGTTATTTTTCTTTGCATCGTCTAGCAGCTGCTGTATTGATTTCTCATGGTCCCTTACAATTTTAAAGAATTTTTTCTTTTCTTCCTCACTAATTGCAATCTTATCTTCTATATCTGAAATTCTGTCTTCACATTGGCTCATTCTGCTGCATAGACTTTCCTTGGAGTTTTGTTGCTGTTGTTATTGTTGTTGTTGTTGGTTTTGGTACTGGGGATCGAACTCGGGACCTTGTACTTGAAAGGCAGGCACCGGAACCACTGAGCTAAATCCCCAGCCCTTAATGGAGTTTTTGATCTCCTGGAAATCTGTTTGCACCTGTTTTACAGATTCAGTTTGTTTCCTATGTTGGCATTCCATCATGTGCCTCAGCTCCTCTATTTTTTTTAACTGTGTCCTCTCTAGATTTATTAATCATGTCTTGCACTATGGGCACAATCTCTGCTGTTATGCGAGAAATTATTTCTGATTTCATTTTTTCCAGATCTTCTTTCGTTGTTAGTTCAGGGAGTCCAGGTGGTTGGGTATCAGAGTGCTCCATCTCATTTCCTTTTGGGGTTGCTTTACGTGATCTGGAAGTCTGGTTCTGAGGCTTGTTTACATGTCTTCTCATTTTGATGGGGGGGGATGTTCCTGGCATGCCCATGGCTCACTCTCTCTGTGCTGGGAGCTGTGGCACACCTACCTGGAAGCCTCCTCCAGGCTGGGAGCCATGGCATGCCTACTCAGAAGCCTCCTCCGGGCTGGGAACTGTGGCACACCAACCTGGAGGACTCCTCTCTCAAAATAAAATTTTTTTAAATGTCTGAGGATGTAACTCAGTGTGAAGGCCTTGAGTTTAATCCACAGGCCAGAATGGGGGAGGGGAGAGAAAATAATTCTGGAGGCTGAGAATCACTTTGGTTCAGCAGATGGAAAGCATCTGTCCCTGTCTCTGGCTGCCAGCACAACTTTAACAATAACTTTAGGTAACATTTTTCTTTATTCTAGAAACTTCCAAAATCTTTCTTTTAACTCAGAAATTCTGAAATTTCATAATAATGTGCTTTGGGGATTTTTTTTCTTCCCCTTCATTGTTTTGTACTGTTTTAATCTAGAGATTCATGTTCTTCAGTTCCAGGAATGATTTTTATTATTATTTTTTCTGAACTACTTGAATATTTGGCCTCCCAGATTAACCCTTTAACTTTCTTGTTCATCTGTACCATTTTGTTCTATCTCTAAGATTTTTTTGCTTACTGTTTTTATCTTCCAATCATCTTAACAAACATATTTTTAATTTCCCAGGGCTCTTTTCTGATTCCTGGCTGCTGAAGTCTTGAGCTTGTTTGTAGATAGACTATACCTCCTTTTCTTTCCAAGGACAGCAGTGATAGTTTCTTCAAATTTTCTTCTCACTTCATTGTCTCTGTTTCTTGCTGGTTGCTCTTCTTCTCTTTGCTTGATTTGGGCCATTCATGGGAGAAATGTTTTAAGCTCACCATTCTTTGTTATGCATTCTTATTTCAAAATGAGGCATCAGAGCTCTGGCTGGAGCTCAGGCACACAGTGGTGAGCATCTCTGTAAGGCACCTACAGCTTTTGTCAAGGAAACCTGGAAGTCAGCACCTGAGCCCTTCCTCTGGGATGACCAGGTCCCCCAGTGTCTTGTCTGGGGTGAGTATATGCCTGGCACTAGCACTCCTGACCTGGTCCAGGGAAGGGGCTGGGAGCAGCCTGTTCAGAAGTCAGACTCACTAATCCCCCTGTATCAGTCAGATGCTGCTGTGTAACAAGCCACCACAAAATTTCTGTGGCAACACCAGCATGCACTTATTGATGATGTTCAGCTGGGATGAGTGGATCTACACCTGTCCCACTGGGCAGATGTGTGTCAGGCTCAGGTGGACACTCCTCCCCTTTGCTGTTTCTCTCATTGCTTGGCACCAGCAGGCTCACCCACAGCAAGTTCATTTTCTACAGCACACGAAAGCAGGCCCAAGGGCACAGGCACACTTGGGTGTCTCCTCTGAAACTTGTGCTAAAGTTCCTGTGACTGAGCAAGTCCCATAGCTGGGTCTCAGGGTAGTGGGGGCCAAGGAGTGGTTATTTGTTAAGTGGAATGGAATCTGCTGAGCCTCCAAAGTCAGTCTGGTGCCTCACCCAAATCCTGCCCCAGTCCTCAGCTCTTTGTTTGAATTTTCCCTGTCTAGCTCAGAGACAGGGGGCTACCTGGCTGCATCATGCAGGAGTGAGGACCACGGGGACCCTAAGCTCTCCTTAGACTCCCAGGCCACCCAGTCCACTGTTTGCACCTCCTTCCTCCCATCTGGAGTGTATGGGTCCCTAATCCTGAATCTCCCTGGGGTTCTTGAAAGCCACCCGGGCCCTCCCTTACCACATCCTAGTGGACACTGAGGTCTGTCTTCCTGGGCTCTGGGAAATCATTTATTCACCCTGCCATCTGCTCTCACCCTCGCACGCTGTGGTTTGGGGTTACAGGTGTCTCTTGCTTTCTCTGAAGATGGGCGTTGGGTTTCTGTTTCTTTTTCTGCTGTCTTTCTGCTTCTTTACATGGCCCCCTGAGACCACAGACTCTTCCTCTTTGTGCCATGTGACATGTGGCTCAAGGTTCGTGGTGGAGGTTTATTTGTGTCTCTGCCTCTCCCTTTGGGCTCCAGGTCATGGTGAAGGACAGGCTGTGCCTCCTCTTTCTGCACCTCCAACCCCTGCACACTCCAGTCCAGAATACCCAGTGCACACATGGGAACTGGACAAGGTGGAATTAGGGATTACATGGGTCACTGTTCATTTTGCCTTTCTCTTGACCCTCTGCAGGAGTCCCCAGACATTCATCTTGCTCCCCAGGGCCTGCCCTACTCTGCCTGGTGCCCAGATGGGGGGAAATGGAGGATATGGAGGGAGGGGCAGAGATCGAAAGAGCCCCTGCCCAGAAAGATCGCTGTTGGGCACCAGTGCCAAGGGAACCAGCTCCCAAGACCTAGTGGTGATGGCAGCAGCACATGGGCCTCTCTGTGACTCTACAGGGGGCTGGGCTCCTGCGGGCAGCTTTTCTCCTCCCCATGGTTATGGATTAGGCCACCGTGACCTGGGGACTCTGGGCTGCCACATCCAAGATGGCTCTTACACATGGCTGTAGCATTGCAGTGACCATGGGGTCACTTGAGTGGTTGGCGTTCCCAGCCCTCCTCTTTCACCCATGTACTCATTTGCACAAACAGCAGCTTCAGGTCTCAGAGCTGGGGTCCCACTGTGGAACAAACAGGCCCTGCTTCCCTGGGCTTACTGGGTAGGGGAAGTGCTCCATTAACACTTCATTACAAACAGCCATAAACACCACCCCTCCACAGGGGCAAAGGAGGGCTGGGGTGGAGTGGCTGTGGAGGTGCCCGGGGCCAGCGGGTGTCGGGTTTCGTGGGAGGTGGGAGTGACTTGAGCCAAGGTCCTGGGGTGGATGAAGACAGGCTTGATGAAGTGGCCCTGGGGTCTGGGGATCTTTGAGGAGGGGTTGCAGGGCCGATGGGGCTGGGGCTTCCCTGATCAATGCCCTGCGGTGCCACTAGAGGGCTCAGACATGGGAGCTGTTTGATCTGGTTTGGGTTCTGATGTGATGGCTGTGGCAGCTCTCTGGAGAGAAACTGAGCCCAAGAGTAAAGTGGAAGTAAGGAGGCTAAGCAGGATGCATGAGCAGTCAGAATGGCACTCAGCAAACCTCCCCACTGCCCAGCTCTCATCCCTGCTTCTCTCCCCGCAAGTGGTGGCCTTGGCCACGTGCAAGATGAGCAGAGGCCTCCAATGTGCTGGGGTGGAGCTCTGCCACAGCACTTCTGTGATCCACCAGGAGAAGAGCAAGTCCCAGCCAGCACTGGCCAGAGGCTGAGAGACCCAGAGAGCACAGCCCAGCCAGCCTGAAGCAGGAGCAGGTCCCCCCAACCCAGCCTGAGGCAGGTCGGCCAGCTCACCCTGGGCAGTGAGAAAAAAGCTTGCCACCCTGTGCCTCTGGATTGGGGGTGTTTTGTTACACAGCAGTACTTCGTCCATTGCTGACTATAACAGGGAGCCCCTGAAGCCACCCAGGAAGGGAGCAAGGCTGGCATGGACTGAAGGCAAGAGGAAGGGCTGCTGGGCAGTATCCGTCCAGTGCTGCCTTGGAAAGAGAAGGTGAAACACCAGAAAGTATCAAGAATGCCTCTCAGAGTTCTAGTCTGAGGCCTGGACCTGCTGCTGGGGGCAAGGCTGGGCAGTGCAGTGGGACTGAGTGTGCAGGGGACAGCCAAGCAAAGGGGCACTTTCTGCTCTCTGCAGATGTGGGAGCCCCACTCGCTATTTTTGAAGAGGACAATCGCACTGCTTGGTGGGAGATGGAGTCAAGGCAGAGAGGGGAGGAAGGGAGTCCAGAGAGGAGGCCATTGCTGCTGCCAGGGGACAGGTGGTAAGGCCCAGAACCAGAGTACAGCAGAGACAGGGCACGGGTTTGGCTGATACTGGGAAGCCAAACTGTCCAGGCTTGACCAGTGAATATGAGAGAATATTTGGGGTGGGAGAATAGGAGCCTGGGGCACCCCAATATCCCTGCTTTAGAGACGGAATAAGGAGCAGCCAGGCTCCAAGACAGAGTCTCAAAAGAAGTGGTCTTTTTCTTTTCTTCTTTTCTTTTCTTTTCTTTTCTTTTTAAGACAGGGTCTCATTATGTAGCCCAGTCTGGCCTGGAACCCTCAGTGATCCATCCTCCTGTCTCAGCTTCCTGAGGGCTGGAATTATAGCCGTGTGGCGCCATCCTCTGCTAAAGGAGGTGTTCTTGCCTGGCAGGCATGGGTTCGTCCCAAGATGGGCTGGGTGTGCTGCATGGAGCCCCGCCAGGCTGGTCGCTGGTGACTGAGCCTCACCACACGTCAGCCCCTGCCCACGCCCAGCTGCTCTTCCTGTTTCAGAACAGGTTCTCGCAGGCCTCCCTCACTGCTACTCTTTTCTGCCTGCAGGCCTCTGATCCTCAGCCCATTTGCAAAGCAGAAATAAATGAGTGAAGTTGCCTTTTCTGCTGACTTCCACACACGTCTGGTTGGCCAAAACTGTGTGACCTCCAAGCACCAGCTGCAACGCCAACTGGGAAAACAAATATTTTGTGTAGCGCTAGGTACCTTGCTCCCCTGCACAAAGCTAGTATTCTGTCGTCAAGTGGGTGGGAGTAGTGACAGAGGGTGGAGAGCATAGAGCCTGCCTTGATCATCTAAGCTTGAATTCTTATGCTCTTCTGAACCTCTGCTCCTCCTCTGCAAAGTGGGCCTACAATGAAAGATATTGCAGAGGATTAAATGAGATAATATACACTAGGTGGGGCAACACAGTGAATGGGGCCATTTATTTACCAACCTTACTCTTGATATAAAAGCAAGACTGACTCCCCCTGGGGGCAGGCTTAGGGGGCTGAACTCCGACGGGACGAGCCCCCAGCCCACTTTCAGCATGCAGGGAAGTAGGGGGGCAGCATGTGCAAAAGCCCTGGAGTGAGAGCAGCATGAATGTAGCTTTCAGGATTGAGGGTCCAGTCCGACGGTGGAGGCGCAAGCATAGAAGAGCAAGGAGGTGGAACGTGGCCAGGCCTTCAGGGCCACCAAGGAGGGCTCTAGAATTTATCCCCAGACCCTGCAAAGAGCAGGAAGCAGAAAGCTGCCTCCTCTGACTCTGGCTGTGTGGAGGCAGCGCCCCAGGGCTTTTCAATGCAGACTTGAAGGGATCTGGGCTCACATGCATAAGCTTTAGTGTTTCCTTTCTGTTTCAGAGAAGTAAAATCATACAGCCTTTGAGCAGAAACTAAGGGAAGAAGAGAGGTTTCCCTGCTCACCAGGTCCCTTTGGGGTGGGGTCCTGGGAGGTGGGGGGGCCTGCCTTGGGATTTGGGGACAGTGGGAATGCTTGAAGCTCTGGGGGAACAGAACCCCCAATCACAGAGCCTCCGGGGTTGGAGTAGGGGCTTCTGGGCTGCCTGGTTGGGGTCTCTGGTCTCTTAGCCTCTCTGGAGTGTCAGCCCCAGATCCCTGGCAGCTAGAACAGTGCCAGACACAAAGGTAGTGGCCAGTACATGGGTTGAATGGATGGATGGAAAGCTTAGCTGGACATGGTGACTGCAAGATGGGAAGTCTGGCGTGTTCCTCTGAGCCAGCAAATGCTAAGGCGAGGACTTCTGCCATCCTGCTCAGAATTCTTCCTGAGTTTGGGGCCTGCTGGGACCACTGTCCCTCTGAACTGTCCAGAGGGATCCCCTCCTGAGGTTCCATCATGGCTTCACTCCAGTACAGCATGTGGGCCACACTTGGCCAATCAGAGCCCAGCATTCCTCTGACAAATATAATTGGTTGAAGGGAGTGCCTAAGACTTAAACTGGTCCAATCAGAGTAGACCTTCATTAGAATTTTGTCCAGGACACATACTTGCTTTCTTTGGCTGAGCTCAAACCTGCAAGAATGGAGGCCTGAGAGTCATCTGCTTGAGAATGAACCAGCCACCACAAGGCAGAGCCAAGAGATAGAGGGAAACAAGCCCTCATGACGTCATTGGAAACCACCCCCTTCATTGAGCTGCACCTGAAATCATGGGAGTTCCAAACTTGAATCAATAAATTTATTTTCAGATTAAGCAGGTTGAATTAGCTTTTCTATCTGCAATAGTAAGAGTACTGCCTGGCAGAGTAAGAAAGTCCTAAGACTCTTCCAGAAACATACAGCTCAGGAGCCTGCCAGGAGAGTGGAAAGTCTTGAGAGATGGCCAGGGGTGACTCTTGGATAGCTTGGCAGATATCCACAGGAGTTTAGAGAAATTGAGTTATGTTGTCCCAGTAAAGGAGAACTAAGACCAGAGAAACCCATTTTGCTCAGTCTAAGGAGGACTTTCAGACAAGCAGGATCATCAACACTGGAGCAAGAGCCCATCCCTGAAGGTCCACAGTGGTGGCTGGCAGCCATGAGGCTCAAAGTTCCCAGAGGGGAGTCAGACAGCGGCTCCCATCCTGAGAAGGCAGGAATACGGGGGGATCAGAGGCAGCAACTGCAAATTCACCCCTGATGGCCCCAGGGGCCTCCAGCATGGAAACAATCAGCCAAGCTCTGCAGCCATTAAGAAACACCACAGGGAAGGGATGCCATGGCCAGCCGAGGTGCCATCTAGGGCCTGGAGGGTCAGACCATTGGGAGGGAGGGCTGAGGTGCAACCTGGGAGGAAGGCAGCCAAGGGGTGAGATTTGGGGGACAGGCAGAATGCATAGCTCACCTGGCACCTGCTCCTTCTCCTTCCCACCCTCCACACACTCCTCCCCAGCCTCCTGGGTCCTCCTCCAGGAAGCCCTGCAGACTGCCTGCACTGGACCCACGCACCCCTTCCACCCCACCCCACCAAGGTCATGGGTGTCCTCTTTCTACCTGGCCCAAACGCCATCCTCTCAGTGGACACCAGAGTCAGCTAGTGTGTGTGTTGGGGGTCATAGTAGTGGGGAGGATGCTCACCCTAGAGGAGGCTGCAGGGGCGCTTCTGTGGCCGCGTGGGCTGAGGGCACAGGACAGCACGGATGGCCTCGTCAAAGACGGTCTTCAGGCCTCTCTGGGTGAGGGCAGAACACTCCAGGTACTTTACAGAGTCTAGGGGCGGGAAGATGGCAGGGACCAAGGCCTGAGCCAGGGGCGGGGCTCCAGGCAGACACCCCAAAACACCTGATGAGGGTGCAGAGTCCCCAGTCTGGGTTCCAGTCCCAAGAAGGCCTCCTGGGAGCTGCATGGCCCTGAGCAGGAAATCTGCCTCATGGAGCTCCAGTTTCCCCCATCTGGAGTAGGAGGAGACCCCAGGGCAGCGTGCGTCTTTCTCAGACACGGGAGCTTGTGGTCGGTGGGAGGCAGGCAGCACTCGGGCTCCCGTGTCTTTGCCTCTTATTTTCTTCTGGAAACAGCATGTGCCTGTGTCCAGGTGCAGAGGGGGAAACTGAGGCTCAGGGAGCATGTGTGACTTGTGCACTATCACCTGCTGGACATTTCCCCTCCACCGGGGGCACCTGGGGACCCCTCAGTGTGGGGGTGGGGACAGACAGGACCTCAATGCTGAGAAGGGCAGCCCGCGCCCCACCCTCGGTACAGTGCTCCTTGGCCTTCAGTGTCTGCTGCAACATGAACACGGACCCGGAAGGAGGAACCATGAATCCACTGCAAGGAGGCCTGGGCAATGTCAGAATCAGAGGAAGGAAGGGGAGGAGGGGACTCTGCACCCTAACAGAGGCCCCAGTCTCCTCTGAGGTGGAAGGACAGAGAGTCAGCACCTGTCTGTGCGGGCATCTCCGATAGCACTGTGAAGAAATCCTGTGATTCCCCACTTGCCAGATGAGGAAACTGCTGGGGAAGCCTGGGCCAGGAGGCTCACAGCTGGGAAAAGGCATCGTGAATGCAGGGTGTGCCCCCGAAGAACCCACAGGCCCTGGCCAGGAGGAATGGCTGGGTGGGGACAAGGACAGGGAGGCTAAGGAAGGGTGTCGCTTGTCCAGAGTTTGTGAGGCGATGACCAGGCATGGTGTCACATCCCTGTAATCTCAGCACTGGGGCAGCTGAGGCAGGAGGGTCACTGGGAGCCTGGGCTACATAGTGAGTTCAAAGCCAGCCTGAACTACATAATGAGACCCTGTCTCAAAAAACAAAAACCCTGAAGTTTATGAGGACAGTGCAGAAGGCCTGGTATGAGGCAGGGGATCTAGGGCCTAAGCCCCAGCAAGGCCCCTGGGGGAAAGGGCCTTGTCACTGCTAGTCACGGGAGGGAGGAGGCTGCTGCGGTTTGTCTTCCTGTGAGAGAGGGGCCCCTCCCGCTTCCGGAGGAAGAGCAGGGTAGGAGGACAAGCTGGGCCTGTGGGCAGAGCAGCTCAGGGTGGCCCGGCCCAGCTGGGGGTCTCTGTTCTGCTCTGGCCTGACCAGGACAGGGGCAGAGCCGCAGGTCCAAGCAACCCCGACCCCACCCCCAGCCTGCAATCTGCAATCCTCCCTTCAAATCTCAGTGGGGCCACCTCCAGGCTGGTGACCTTGGAAAGTTATGACTCTTCCGCCCAGGGTCAGCCTGGAAGCAGAGAGGAGCTGGGGAATGTGCTGCCAGAGAGCGGCACCTCCAGAAAGCCCTCCCAGAGGGAACCAGTCTGTCTGCACAAACCTCGTCCCCCATTTTCAGAGCCAGCAAGGGAGACCACTCCTCGCTAACTGCTTCTAGGCAGGAGCTGTCACTACAGTCACGCATTACAGAGGAGGAGACACAGGTTCAGAGAGGCCAGGGGATTGGGCCAGGTCACACAGCCGGTGCAGCACAGCCAGAGTTTCAGCCACATGGCCTGGCCGTGGGGTGAGGCTGTGCCCCAGCTCACCCTGCACCCAGCTCCCCACCTGTGCCCGACCCCATACCAATCTCCTTGGCCAGTGCCAGGCCTTGCGGGTAGGTGATGGGCGACAGCTTCTTCTCCTTCAACTTCTCGATGGTCTCCTTGTCATCTCGCAGGTCCAGCTTGGTGCCCACCAGGATGATGGGCGTGCTGGGGCAGTGGTGTCTCACCTCGGGGAACCACTGGGCGGGCAGCAGGCACAGAAGGAGAAAGGTGGGCACAGGGCACAGAGGGCACCAGTGCAGAGGGCGTGAGAGGGCAGGAACGAGAGGAGCCGTTGGTGCAGGCAAGCCGGAGCCAGGCGCATGGTCACACGACCAGAGCAGCCAGAGATAAGAGGTGGGCTCGAGGCGGCGTGGAGATAAGACACACGCACGAGGTTGCAAGGCCAGGAGGGAGGACAAGGTCACGGGGGCGGGCAGGGAGGAAGTCCATCCTGCCAGCCCCCTTGGAGGCCTCCTCTGAGTCTTGGTCCCCACCCTGTGCCCTTGGAGCCCTGCTTAGCACCAGGACTGTCTCCAAGGTGGCTTCTGCTGCCCCGGGAGGGCTCACATCGCCTGCCTCTGCCCCCATCCCCGGGCACCTGCCCCCGTCCCCAGCTCCCTCTGCCTAGCTCACCTTGGCACGGACATTCTCGTAGGAGGCGGGGCTGACGAGGGAGAAGCAGATGAGGAAGACATCCTGGGGACAGAACAGCCAGGGTTGCCTTGCGGGCTCCAGTGGGACAGCCCTGGGGCTCCCTGAGAGTGGACAGCTTGAGGGGGTTCTGGGGGCCCCACCACGAGCTGCTCTGTCTCACACTCACGAGGCCAGGGGCTCTTCCAAAGCCTCCTGTCCCCCTATTCCTGCAGGAAGAGCTCGGTGTCCCTTCTGCTGTCTGAGGGGCATCGGGGCTCACGAAGATGAGGGGCTTGCCATGCACATCTGGGACCAGGACACCAGGCCTCAGGATCCATCTAAACCATGCACTGTGCTACCCACCAGCCCCAGCCCCCTCCTGCCCAGGACCCTAGGCTTGGCAGCTGCAGAGCCGCCTGCAGGCTCACAGCCTGGCTGTTACTGGGGCCCCTGCCATACCCAAGAGGCAGAGCTAGGAAGATGGGCCCAGTGACAACAGGGGACAGACAGGATCAGGAGCGCAGCAGGAGCCCTGGTTCTGCCCAGGCCGACTGACAGCCAGGTCTCAAGGGAGAATGGGGTTCATCAAGCCAAGCAGGGCTCAAGATGGGGCACGCAGAGGGAACATAGAGTGGGGCACCGGGCCAGGACCCCAAGCAGGGGGCAGCGAACCGTCTGTGGGTAGGAGAGCGGTCGCAGGCGGTCGTAGTCCTCCTGCCCGGCCGTGTCCCACAGCCCCAGGTTCACGGGCTTGCTGTCCACCATCACATTGGCTGAATAGTTGTCAAACCTGTGGGGTGTGGGCGAGACAAGGACATGGTCAGCTTCACACCCCAGAGCCTGGGGCTTCTAGCCCAGCCTGGCATCGTTCCACATAGGGCTGAGACCCAGGGAGGGGCTGGGACTGGCCCCAAGTCACACAGCACGATGGAGTCTGTAGTTTTTCATGACCGATTCATCCTATTTAAGTTTTTTTAAATGCAAGTAAACAATGGGAGGAAAATACTAGCTCTTGATCACTTTTCTGCCTTCAGCTATCCTTAGGAGGAGTGACCCAGACCGAGCACTGTTCCCTCCAAGAAAAAATCTACCCGCCTATCTGGGCACCTAGCTGTTCACCGGACATTTGTTGAATGAATGTTTGTCCCTGTTTTAGGCTGGATCCCCTGGGAACAAATCCTGAGATGAGGAGGTGCAGGGGGTTATTTGGGAGGGACCCCAGCAAGCCATGAGAGGGGAGCCGCCAACGAGAGACAAGGAAGGGTCGGAGGCCGATAGAGGATGGGCTGGGAGGCCTGTGGGGGCTCCCAGGAGACAGAGGGAGCCTCTGAGGGCCTCCTCATAGAGGGCAGGACGCCAGAACAATCGTCCACAGTTCTCCACTGTTTCCCTTCTCCGGTGGGCAGAGGGCCACCTGAGTGACACAGAGAGCTGCGGTCATGAGACCTTGGAAAAGCTGAGCGGGCCCTCAGAGCCCATGTGAGGCTGAGACGCATTCGTCCGGGCAGGGGACAAACAGGGGGGAGTAGGGAAGGCCTTTGAAGACAGCCGGCCCTGCACACATCTCCAGGCCAAGGTGCTGCTGCCTCATGCTGGGCAGGAGAAAACGGGGGATCGGAGAGGTTGAGTGACTCGCCCAAGGCCACCCAGTCAGCGACAGACTCAACTGGGTGAGAATCTCTGTCTGGCCCCACATCCAGAGCTCCCTGCCCCGTGCCACAGCTGTGCCTCCATCGAGGTTAGGGATCCCCTGACCTCCTCACCCAGATCCCCACACGGCCCCACTCCCTACTGCTCCCACTGTGCCCCTCCCCTACTTCCTGACCTTGCACTCCTTGCTATCCAGGCTCTCTCACCTCTTTCCTCTCCTGCCTCCTATTCATGCTTCAAAACCCTCCTGGGCAACTCTCCCTCTGAGGGACTCCCTGTCCCCACTCAGAAACAGCTCTGGGTCCCTTCCTTGGGTGACTGTTTTGCCTTGACCTTGACCTTGACTTTGAGCAGGTGTTTCATGTGCGTGTCCCTGCGGACTGGGCTTGTGCATGCTTCACCTCCACCTGGTGCCCAGTGAACGCAGATGGGACAGGATTAGAATAAACCGAAGAAACTCTCCGGCAGCCACCTCCTCCACGAACCCACACAGAATGCGGCTCAGCCAGGCCTCGGAAGCCCCAGTGCTTCAAAAAAACCAAAGACGCCCCTCGGAGGCAGACACCCCATCCCAAACTGTGGACAACCCACTTTTTTTTCAGTGCTGGAGTTGAACCTGGGGCCTCACACATGCCCAGCAAGTGCTCTAGCACTGAGTAGCAGCTGACATTTGTAACACACGGTGCTGGTTCTGCCCTGCACTTGGGCCAGGTCACCTGTCAGTTCCTCCCTTGACCCCCTAGGGCCTGGAAAACTGCTATAATCATAGGCTCTCACTCCCCATGTGGCTTCCCCTCCCTCCACTTCCTCCCCACCGGCCACCCGCTGACTCTTGCTCAAGAGGCAGAGCCCATCCTGGGCCCCTGCAGATCAGGCCCCTCCCACCCAGCCAGCACTCCCTGGTGGCTCAGAGTCCCTGCAGCAGGCACTGGGCCGGGCTTGCTCCTCTCTGCACCCTGAGGCTAGCTCAGGGCCTGGCAAACAGTAGGTCTGCAGCACACTCGCTCTAGAGTCACCCACACTACAGGGTTTCGGGAAGAAGGCACTGTCCAGAGAGCCACACCCAGGCGTGCTGGGAAAACAAGTGTTTTAGGCTCTGACCAGAAAACACACATTTGGGACAAGCTTGGGATGCCAGGGCACTCTCCCCTTCCAATGTCCCACCTAAAATTCTAGCTCTAGACCCTCCCAAAATCCCTTGAGCCAGAAGTGTCTGTGTCCTCTGGGTCACCCCAGGATGGCAAGGCAGTGCCACTGACAAAAGGGCTGCGACCTGTGATGGCACTAAACACCTACTCCAGGGCCAAGCAGGGACCAGGGGCCTTTTATGAGTCTTGAATTCCCATGTGACCCAAAACAAAAGGATCTTAACATACTCTCATTTGACAAATAAGGAAACCGAGGCTCCAAGAGTTCAAATGACACTTCCAAGCCAGCCGGCTCGGCAGCGTAGGAGCTGGACTCCAAGAACTACTCTTCCTGGGATGAAGGATGCAGGGAGCAGACAAGGGAACTGCAGGCGGTGGGTTTAGTCGGGGACAGGGACAGCTGCCTGAGGTTGGGAAGGACAGTTCCCCGTGAAGCTGCTTCCCGGGGTGTGACGCAGCTGAGTGACCTGGCTTCTCTGAGCCTGACTCAAGTCACTGGTGGGGGGGGGGGCTGTCTCTTGCAGCTATTCCCAATGGGAGATGTGAGAAGCTGAGCAATCTCATTGTTTATATCCCCAAGTGCCCCCCACTGGGCTCCGCTCTAGAGAGCCAGTTGCCAGAATCTGGGGTCAGCTGCAGAGACACACTGATGATATGACACTCCTGAGGGTCCCTCCAGCTTATGAGACCCACAGAGGGACTCTAGATGCCACCGTGGCTGAGCTTTCCCCTGTATTTTCCAGATGACACCGAGGCTTGCAGGCAGGAAGGGACTTGACCAAGACCTCCAGTCAGTTGGTGGCAGCAGGGCCCAGATCCTGTTGCCCAACTGAGCGAAGCCTGGGCTGTGAGTTGGAAACAGAGCTGGATGAGGGGGCAGGTTTCTGTCTGAGCCTCTCCCACTTGGAGGCCTGGTCTCTGGCTGAGGCCCAGACCTTCCCCTGAATAGAGAAGGGGGCAGGTAAGAGGGGCCTCTACACCCAGTGTCACTTGGCCTTGCCCCAAGCCTCCCCTAAGGAAGGATGTGGCGCACCCCCGGGCATGCTTGAATGGCGACTTGGGAACAGGGGAGGACTGACCAGGCAGGGGCTTGAAGCCTGGATGTCTTGCTTCCCAGGGAATTCTAGGCTTGCTTTGTCAGTGCACTGAAGGGAGGGTCACAAATGAGGATGAAAATTAAATACCTAAAGGAACGATATGTGTTCCTGCTTACAGAGCATGCCCAGCAGTCTGCCAAGGTGGTCCCAGCATTACGAGCACCAGCGACCATCCGCTGCTCTGTTATAAAATGGGCAGCACAGGAGATAGACAAGGACCTTGTCCCTGGGAGCTCACACGAGCAGGATGTAGCCCGGAGCAGAGGCATCAAGTCAGATTCTACAGGCTAGGAGGAAACCAAGGCAGCACGGTGGGATAGAGGGAAGGGGCACTTCAGACAGCAGGTCAGGGAGCCACGCTGGGCAGGGAACTGGATGCCAGGAAGACAGGAGTGATCTGGGCCTCAGAGGCTGGCGTGTCTGGGATCATGCAGGATCCCCGCATCTGGGGTGGGGACTGGGGGTGCACGGTAGATGAAGCAGTGGGGGGTAGGCTTCAGCCCTTTAAACACTGGGACAGCAGATGGCTCTTAAGTGTGAAGGGGCTGGGTGTGGTGGCTCAGGCCTGTAATCTTACCACGCTGGGAGACTGCGGCCGGAGGATCACCAGTTTGAGCCCAGCCTGGGTAATTTAGGGACGTAGTGAGAACTTACTTCAAAAACATTTTTTTTCTTTAAAAAGGGCCGGATGTAGCTCAGTGCAAAGGCCCTGGGTTCAATCTCCAGTACCATCCCAAAAGGAAGGAAGGAGGAAAGGAAAGCAAAGGTGAAAATGTATGCAGGGGGCAGGGAGGGTCTTAAGGCAAGATGTGGTTCTAGCTTACACCTTGAAAAGCTCATCTGGACTTCGCTTTGAGCATGGTTATAAGGACAGAGGTGACAGGGGAGACCCTGTATGTCACAAGCACCCAAAGGCGAGCTCTTCCTGCCACATCTGTGTATCTCCAACCCTCCTCCAGGACTAGGACCATCCCCAGAGCAGGCTTCAGCCTTGTGAAAATGTGCAGTGAGGTCATGGGACCCTACTGGCTCTGACACTGGGTCCAGGGCATAAATCAGCAGGTTGTAAATTCCACAGCCATAGCATGGAGTGAGGAAATCCCTACCGCAATCCTGCAATCCAAGCCTCTGCATCCCTGCAGTAAAAGGGTACAGGAATTCTTCTAAAGGGACGTGGAGGGAGGGGATGAAAAGAGCCTATCAGGGATGCGCCACAGATCCTAGCGCTTGATTGGCTGGCCTGCAGCACAGCCCACTCACTAGGGAAAGTGCTGGCCACTTGGCTGTTAGACCCCACCACAGGCTGCAATGTCAAGTGCCCAGGGCGGCTGACGTTCCCCTCTCCGGAGCAGGAGTTTCTCTCAGTCTCATCTGGGGCTGAGCCACTTGGCCCTGGGAGGCAAAGCTGCTGCAAAACACACAGGTCCCAGTGCAAGGTAAAAGTGCTGGCCCTCATTCAGAACTGATAGAGAAATGCAGAAGGATATCAGAGACTAAGCCACGTGCAGACCCTTCTGAGCATGGCATGCTTTGCATCTGACTAATGGCACCCATGGCTCCACCCTGACTCCTCTGAGTCCAGGACAACTTAGCACACTCGGGGCCACTTGGGACCCCAACGCACTCCAATCCAAGTTGCTGGGAGCAGCTGGCCCTTGTCTGCCCCTAGAAGCCTCAGTCGTCCAGCATCCTGCCCCTGCCCCTGCCCCTGCCTATCATAGAAGGGGAAACTGAGGCTTAGAGTCCAGAAAGGGAAAATGATGGGTCCAAGATCCATCAGCAAATGGGATCTCTCAACCCGGAAAGAACAGGCAGAGGCAGGACGGGATCTCAGCCAGCATCCAGAGACTCGGGGACACAGGTGGTGACAACACACTTCTGCTGACAGTGGCCTTCAGCAGGCGCCACCTTCCCAATCCTGCACCTGCCTCCCTGTCCAGGTTTAGAGCCAGCCCTGCCTTGGCACTGGGAGGAGCCTGGTAAAGGATGTCAGGCAACCAGCTGGAGCCCTCAGTCCTGCTCGCTCATCCTATAAGCACAAGCATCCGGAGGGGCACTCCGCAGCCCCAGGACCAGCTGAGCAGGAAGGGTCTCTCTGGGCCCTGCCCAGCTTCCCTGCTGTTCTCCTGGCTGAGCCCAGTGCCTGAGGGAGGGCCATCAGCAGGGAGGACACTGTACCCACCCACAGGGGCCCAAAAGCTCAGGCCAGGCTAGGGGTGGAGTCTGGGTTTGGCACTGGGATCCTGGTGGACCCTCCAGTGTCTTAGGGGGCAGTCAAAGGCACCTTGGGACCTGGGCACTGTTCTTTCTGCCTCTCTCTCTCCTTCCCAAAGGGTCTGAGTCTACTGCACCTGAGGGGCCCCCATTAGGATCACAAAATGAGGACCCCAGTGACCTCCCTGTGGCCCTGGGGCACAAGCCCTTTAGCTACAGTGAGATGCACCTTCCCTGTGTCCTGGTATTGTAATGCCCAGGATCAAATGAGATCACACACATGTGACATCACACACAGAGCCAGGTGGTGACCCTCCTGGGGCCCCTCCCATGCTGTCTGGCTCAGGTGACCTCAAAACACAGGACTGCGTTCAAGACAATGCGCCCAAGACCACAGGGAGGCCCACGCAGAACCAAGCCACAGAACAGGTCTTCTGAAGTCATATGGGGAGTGGGACACCTCTCAGGGTAGATCGGAACAGCTTCCTGGAGCAGGGGGCCCCAGAGCTGTGCTGGAGCTTCTACACACATGGACATGAGAAGGAAAAGCATCACAGGCAGAGGGAAGAGCTTGAGCCAAGGCCCTGGGGTGCAAGTGCCCAGGGAACATCCACCCAGCAACAGGGAATGGAAAGCAAAGCACGGGGCTGGGGATTTAGCTCAGTGGTTTCGCTGCCTGCTGTGCAAACACAAGGACCCGGGTTCGATCCCTGGTACCAAAAAAAAAAAACATTTGGAAGGAAAGCAAAGCAACAGCCACGCCCTCTTCCTCCGCCCCTTCCTCTTCCCCGTCCTCTTCCTCCTCCTCCTTCCCTCCCATCAGCTTCTCCACCTGGCCTCTCTTCCACCTCCTGCTCCTGCTCTGTCTGGCCAGCCCTCTGCTCCACTCTCTTCTCTTCTTGCTTGAAGGTCACCTCCCAGCTCCCAGCTCCCACCCTGTCCCCACCCTGACCATTTCTTGTCCTCCTGCCCTGGTGGGCTCATCAGGCAGCTCCATCAAGCCCCAGCCCCTTGGCCACCTGACCCCTGGGGTGCCTGGCCCGGAAGCCCCGGGGTGGCCCGCGGTAGCACTCACACGGTGGGGATGTACTCTCCGGGGAAGGCGTTGGTGGTATAGCTGATGAGGAGGCAGGTCTTGCCCACAGCTCTGAAAGACAGGAAGCGAGAGGACACAGTCGAGGGCTCTGCTGAGCACTCGGGGAGGGCTGAGTCCCTGCCAAGTGCACCAGAAACCTGGCATCTGCCCCGGCCCAGACCTCTGGGTTCAGGATCCCACCCGAGACACCAGAGACTCTGGTCCATGGCTGGGGACAGAACCAGGAATAAGAGCACAGGCCTGGGTTTCTGACCCAGCTCTGCCACCACACTCCCAGCCACAAATCCCATCTACTACCAGTGGCGTGGCCTTGGAAGTCACCTAACCAACCTCTGCCTCAGTTTCCCCATCTAGAAAACAAGAATGAGTCCATCCTCCTAGGAGTGTGTGGGGCATGGCTCAGACTGTGCCCATGACAGTATTAGCCAGCCCTGGCACAGCGGGGGCGACGGGTGACTCTCAGGAGAGCCTGGTCCTCTTCCCGCCACCCCACCATGGGGCACGGCAGGTATGGCCACAGGGCTGGAGTCAGAGACTGGGTCCAAATCCTGTGAGGTCTTAGGCAAATTAGTAACCCTCTCTGAGATTCCATCTTCCCGGCTGTCTAAATGGACCTGATATTAGGGTCGGTGGGTGGGATGGAACCCGGTGCCTGGCACATAGTAAACAATAACTAAGTGGTGATGGCCGCTACTCCAGATGCCTCTCCTGGCCTGCCAGGTGAGCAGGCCACATGTGGCTCCTTGAGTGGCTGAATGGCCGAGGGGACAGATCTGGGCCTTCCCCAGCTCGGTGGGGTTTTGTCACTTCCTGTTCCCGGCAGACTACTCACCCTCTCTCCACTGCCGCCCTCCCCAGGGCCCGCCACCAAGGTAACTTTGAGCGACAACGGGAGTGGAGTGGCGGGAGCGTTACCCTTGACTTCCACGCCTACCCCTTCAGATACAAAGCAGAAGTGAGCAGGGCGGGCTGGGGCAAGCAGTGGGTAGATGGGGCAGATAACGGCTGTGCCCCCACTGAGCCGGATCCCAACCAAACTCGAGCCCCTGTGGCTCAGTACCAGAGAGATGCGAGTCTCCCAAGGCCTCAGGCTGTCGCCGTGTTGAATGGGCCAGCTGGACCATGCTGAGGTGGACTTGGGGGGACCCAGGAGGCACCGAGAGCCTGACACACTGGCCCTATCATCCTACAGATGAGGAAACTGAGGCCCACAGAGGACGAGACTGCTGAGGTCACCAAGATGAGACCACTGAGAAGGCCCTTGGCCCAGCCTGCCCTCCAGGACCCCCCCAGACTGCTTGCCTTCCTCCTTCCTAACTCTGCCACATCCTCCCCCACCATCAGGCTGGAGGTGGTGGGGTAGAAACACACACGACCGACTCGGCAGGTCCCTGAAACCCCATAGCAGCTGGGGACCTGGGTCTCTTCCCAGATGGCTTGGCTGAGACTCAGAGTCGTGCTGAGACCAGCCACACACACACGCATACACACACACACATACACACACACGCATACACACACATGCACACACACACACCCCTGCTACAACAGCAAGCCAGGGACCACCGCCCAGGTCAGCCTGGGACAGAGGCGAAACTGTTGGTCCCCGCCTGACACCTGCAGCCACAGAACTGTAGACTGAATGGGAGACCTGCCCCACTCCCAGGGCACAGGCGAGGGCCCGAGGCACTGCCACCGGCCAGCCCAGCCGTTTGCAGGGTGGGACAGGTGTGGAGACTGAGGCTGCGATCGGCCACCCCAGGTGCACCCTCTGGACTCCACCTAGCGCACCCCAGGACTCCTCCATCTGCCCTTCTGCCTATCTGCCGGGATGCAGGGCGGAAGGGTCTCAGGTATCCCAGAGGTACCTACCCATCTCCCACCACCACACACTTGATGGCCTGCATCGTGTCGGGGGCCTGGGGTGCAGCAGTGACAGCTCAGGGCCAGGAGCAGCGTGCCTGTGGGCACCACGGGCTTGGAGAGCTGGCGAGGTGCCCCGGAGGGGAGGAGGAGAAGCAGCCGAGGGACAGGAGGCAGGAGGAAGCGGAAGGGGAACTCACCAGGCTGTGGCCCCTGGCCTTCAGAGGGCGGGGCCTGCAGGCGGGCAGGGGAGGGGGCCTCAGGTGTGGGCCCTGCCCCTCCACCCCCAGACACCTGCCCTGGGGCTCTAGCAGGATACCTGGGCACCCGCTGGACTGGGAGACCCACTTCCTCTCAGAGGAATGGGCCGATGTTGCTCCCCCAAAATGTGAGGCTTCCCCAAGGTCAGTTGGGCTCTACTTTAAGTGTGAGCATTTAATGAATCCCTGCTGCACACCAGGGATCGATGTTCCAAGCAAGGTGCAGGAGACCTCACCCAAACGGAGACAGAGCCTCCGCACAGGTGCCTGAAGATGAGACAGGAAGTGACTAGAGAGCCACAGAGAAACTGCAGGAAGGACCTCTGTGTCACCAAGGAGGGAGAGCTGGGACCCACAGGGTGACATCTCAAGCTGGCACTAGGAATGTGGTGTCCAAGTGGGCCTCGCCTGGACACACACGGAGGTGCCCCTAAGCAAGGGTACACGTGGTAGGGTAGAGGTGGGGGAAGGCAGGAAGGGGTGGGGGGGCAGCTGATGAAGAAGGTACAGGCAGGGAGGAGGAGGGCAGCCCCCTCCAGGCAGCCCCTTGGCATCGGGACTGGAACAAAGGACCATGGCCCATTTTGCAGATGCAGAGCAGAGAGCAGAGCAGAGAGCAGAGCTGAGGGGTCACCTGATGCACTAAGACCACACAGCCTAGTACCAGCCCCAGGCACAGGCAATTCTGAGCTCCCGACCTCAGCTGCTATGGTAGGGGACAAAGCCCAAGGTCCCAGCTGGGCAGCGGGGCTGGGGGAGCATGTGTTCTGCTTGACTACAGAGACTTCTGGGAGGGCTCACAAAAATGCTGGACCCCCGCTGGCTCCAAGGTCCCTGCCCACGGCCACTGTCCTCCCCCAGCGCCTCCCCGGATGGGGTCACCCTCCCTGGACTTGTCACCCACAGGAGGGTGCCAAGGGCTGCGCCTGAGCCCAGATGTCCCGTTCACCATCCTGGTGCCCTGCCCTGCTCAGCCACCTAAGGCCCTTTATCTCCGGTACCCCCTCCATCCAAATTCTTTCCCCATTTTCTGCTGGACCCCAAGGTGGCCCCAGGGTCCATCTAAAGGGTGCAGTGTGGTGCCCTGACCTGAATCCAGAACAGACAAGGAACATTAGCAGGAGAAGTAACCTCCAAGTCAAGCCTGAAATTCAGCTCACAGATTCGCGCTGGGGTTCATTTCTTAGCTTTGACAAACGTACCCTGGATATGTCAGTGATGCTGACCCACGATCGGGGGACTGGGTGGAGGACAGAGGTGAACTCTTATCTCTTCACAGTGTTCCTGCAAATCTAAAATTACTCCAGAACAAACACTTTGTCTCAGGGAAAAGAGCTTATGCTTAGCATACTCAAGGCCCTAGGTTCAATCCTCAGCACCAAAAACAAAAGAAGAACGAGAAAGAACAATGGACTCCTCTGAGAACACCCAGCCAATGAGTGTGGCTTGGAAAGCAGTCTGTGTATTGGGTTTCACCCCACACTCACCCACACACACACCCAGAGCGGAGCTTCCTTGTACAGTACACAACCTGCCCAACAATACAAGGCCTCACAGCTCTACCATTGCACCCGCTGTCCATTTCAAGAAAGCTACTTCTCCAGCACAGCACACGCCAAAGATGGCCGCCCACCATCGACTTGCTGTTTCATTTGGCAGCCATAATTATGCACCACCTAAGTACCTAGCTCTGGACGTGCAACAATAGAAAGCTGCCCCTGAACAACACCGAACACGACACAGGTACCCTGGACCTCTGGGATTGTCCCCAACCTGCCGGTGGCCCAGGGGCTGCGTGGGCAGGTGGGAAGGGGGTGACAAGATAGGGAAGGCAGAAGAGGGATGACAGCCACAGGGTCAGAGAGGCAGTGTGAACACCGCTGTGAGAGTGAGGCTGCTGGGGGTCCCCCTCTTTCCCGTTCTGCAGATGAGGAAACTGAGGCACACAGGTTGACACACTCCACTGCCAGTGAACCCAGGTCTCCTTGTCTGTATCTCCCATTACACAAGTGGAAAAGCAGAGGCCCAAGTCCACATGACAAGGTCATGATGCAGAAGCCTTGGCCTCCAGTCCAGTCCTGTTTACCTCCCTTCCTCCAAGAACCTGTACCAGGCTTAATCCACAGGCAACACATCGCATCCTCCCCAAGTGCATGGTTACAGGCATTTCCATGGCTGTGCGCCCCCACAATCCTCCACTGCAACCGAGACCAGGGCATCGCCCAACTTGGCCCATTACCTTGCTCCTCCCTCCCTCCACCTCCGCCAACCGGAGGTCACTCTGCAGGTCTAGAGTTCCACAGGCCAGTGTCTGGGGGTCCCCTGCAAGCTCCTTCCACTCAGTGTGCTTGGCAGCTGCATTCACATTCCTGCATGTTGTGGCCCAGGGAGCGTGGTCCCAGCTCCCGCAAGTGTCACTGGGTGAAAGATTTGGTTACTGCATCATTCCCTCCTCTTCTGAGCACACTTTACAAACTCAGTGAGTCACAGAGCCACAAGGTCTAGGAGGTCTCAAGACCTCCCATCCTCAGTCCTGCCCTTGCACCATGGATGTAGAAGGCCATGCAGCAGCTGCCCAGACCCCACTTACATACTTCCGATGGTGGAGAGCTCATCCCTGGCCAGGATGGTCTGTTAGAAACCCCTTCCTCATTTTCAGCTCAAATCCACATGACTGGATTGCCCCTACAGAGGTCCTAGTTCTTGGGGCCACTCAGGATCAGCCAGCCCCCTTCTTTCAACATGGGCCTTGGGATTTAGGCGGTACCACCCTCACCCAAGAGTATGCTGGTAAATGTTTAATTTATACTTCTCATTAAGTGATTTTTCCTTGGTGTATAATAATCCATTATATGAATGTACTGAAATGTCTGTATCCAACCTGCTCTGAGTGGCCATGTTAGTGGCCTGCACTGTTTGCATTATAAACAACTCTGCTGTGAGGATCTGTGGGCTCCTGGAGTAGGCATAGGATGTTTCTCTAGGAGTAGGCTGGCAGACATGTAGGGGACTCCCATTCCTCATTTCTTTCTTTTTTTTTGTACTGGGAATTCAACTCAGGACCTTACGTTTGTGTGGCAGGTAGCAGTACCATGGAGCTAAATCCCCAGCCCTACCCGATTCCTCATTTCTGAAGACAGTGCTGTGTCATGCTCTGAGTCCCCCTGCCCACACCCCTGCCTGCACATGGCCTTGTGAGACTTGATGCTTTTGGCAACTTGGTACACATGATGTGACATCTGTTTGGCTTGTGTCTAGATGTCCCCACAAAGCTTCATGTGCTCAGAGGTGGGACATTTTGGAGGTGGCTGGATCTAGGCTGTGTGATACTAGATCATGGGTGTATGGTAACTGGATTAGTCCACTGACTGGATCGGTATGGTTCTGGGTGTGGCTGAGTGGGTTTACTGAAAAAGGAAGCCCCACCCTGGGTGTGGATGGCACCACCCAAAGCCTTGTAACCTCAGTGGAATAAGAAGGGAAAGGATTGATGCTGCTGCTGCCTCTTCCTGCCTACCCTGCCAGGGACTGTTTCTCCTCTGTGATGCCCCTCTGCCATGCCACTCTGCCTTGGAGCCAGCTGACTGTGAACCAAAACCTCGACAAACTGTGAGCTAAAATAAACTTTTCCTCCTTTAACTTATGGGTGTCAAGTATTTTGTCTTAGCAACGAGAAAGTAACTAAGACAGCATCTCGTTGTGGTTTTGATTTTTAACAACTGATTTCTACTATCCTATAGATCACCATTTGGTATCTTTTGTCCATTTCTTTAGGAGGGCAGATTTTGTCTCTCTCTTATATTTATTTGGGATTCCTTGTATATTCTGATTTCCAGGCTTGTGTTGCTACAGGAATTGCATAGCTTAATTCCAGTCTGTGGGATGTTTTTATTTTTACAAGATGTGACATTCAATTAACAAAATTTTCATTTGTTTGTAGCCCAATTTTAAATTTCCTTCCTTGAATCTTGCTTAAGAATTCCTACCCAATTTCATAAAGATATTCTCCTACATGTTCTTCAGGGTTAGTTTGTTTTTCAGTGACACTGAGGATTGAACCCATGGTCTTCACACTGAGCTATCTCCCCAGCCCTTTTTACATTTTTAAATTTTGAGACAAGGTCTCACTACGTTGCCCAGGCTGAGCTTGAACCTGAGATCACCCTGCCTCAGCCTCCTAGAATGCTGAGATTACAGACCTGTGCCACACCTGGCTTGATCTTCCAGAAGTCTTTATGTTTTGCTTTACATCTAGAGGTTTTTACACGCTTGGGATGGGTATTAGATGAAATAGAGACTGCTTTTACTTTCGGTGAGATACAGAGAAGTAGAGTGCCACCTGTCTGTGTCTGGGGATCTACAGCCAGGGTGTCGGAATGCAAGGAGTGGAGTCTGTGAGTGGCTTCCTAGCCTCTCCAGCTCCTGGACCTCATGTCTACCCAGGAGGGCACCCCACTCTGGCCCACATACCCTAGATCCACATCAGCTCTTTCACCCAGCAGGGCAAATTCACCTCTGTTGAATATTTTCAAAATTATTTCCATTACCACTGATCTTTTGCTCTTCCACATAAATTTTTATTACTATTATTATTATTATTATTATTATTATTATTATTTTTGGTATCAAGGATTGAACTCAGGACCTTGTGCGTGTGAGGCAGGCGCCGGAACCACTGAGCTAAATCCCCAGCCCTCTTCCACATAAATTTTAGAATAAGCTTACCAAGTTCCCAAAGAAATGTGTCAAGATTCTGATCAGAATTATATTCCATTTCTCCCAGAGTTTGGAAAGGACTGACATCTCTATAACACTCAATCTTGCTAGCCATTAACATGGTATATTTCTTCTTTATATCTTTCAATAAAGTTTTATAATTTTCTCCCAGAAAGGTCATGCACATTTTTCAAAAGGTTTTATTCTCTGATATCTTATTACCTTCAGAGCCATTGCAACTAATGCTTTTAAACTGAATTTCCTATTTGTCCCCTATATGTAGGGAAAATGTCAAATTTTGCATATTGGACTTACAAACATGGAGTCTGGGTGGAGAGGCTCATTGTAGTTTACCTAGAGATTTGGATGCTGATAAATCTAAGACACTCTTACAGATGTCTTATCATCTGTGAAAATGATAGTTTTATTCCTTCCTTTCCAATTTTCATAACACTAATTTCTTGGCTTGTCTAGGTTCTTTATTGCAAGGCTGAATAGAATCAGTCATGACAGGTATTTGCATCTGTTTCTGATTTTTAAAAGAATGCCCCTCATCTGACAGCTGAACACCGTGTTCATTGGAGGCTTGTGGCTGATAGCATTAGCTCAGAAAGTTTGTTTGGTTTTGATCATGAGTGTTTTAATTTCATTGAATACTTTTTCAGTATGTATGGATTATGAATCCCACTAACACATTTCCCGATGCTCCATTCCCTTGTATTCCGAGGTAACCCGAACTTGGCCCACCTTGGCGGACATTGCTGATTGCCCCTAACCAGTCACCCTCTGCTTCGTTTTAAGAGCAGAGAACCAAGTGTTGTGGCCGCCACCCACACACACAACTGAAGGCCGCGGTTCTCAGCATCTGTCCAGCAAGGTGTGGCCTGTGACTAAGTGTGGGGTGGAGAGGTGCGCAGGCACAGTCACTGAGCCAACTCTGGGCCCTCGCCAGGGAAGTCTTGTCCCTCTCGCCGTGGCTGTGGTGTGGATGGGTCCCCCGAAGTTTGTCCTGGAAACATAATTTCCAAATTCCTATGTTAGGCACTTGGAGGTGGGGCCTTGGGAGATGGCTGGTAGAGGGCGGTGTGTCGGCGGGACCCCCAGGCTGGCACTGGTGGCTTTGTAAAGAGAGGAAGAAACTAATGCCGGCGGGGTTGTGGGGAGAAAGGAACCCTTCTCCATTGTTGGTGGGAATGCAGACTGGTGCAACCACTGTGGAAATCAGTGTGGAGATACCTCAAAGAACTAGGACTAGAGGTCCCATTTGACCCAGCTATTCCCCTGCTGGGTATCTTCCCCAAAGAATTAAAAGAATCATACCACACCAATATATGTGCACCCATGTTCATAGCAGCACAGTTTGTAATAGCTAAAGCTTGGAAACAGCCCAAGTGCCCATCAACTGGAGACTGGATAAAGAAGATGTGGTTTTTTAATAAAATGGAGTACTACTTAGCCATAAAGAATGAGAAACTAGAGACATTTATAGCTAAATGGACACACATTGAGGCGATACTCTTAAGTGAAATAAATAGGACCACATATATAAATACCAAATAGTTTCTCTAGTGTGAGAAACTGAAAGTGTAAATAAGGAATAAAATGATGAAAATGAATAATTGACAATTTGAAATAGGAAGAAAAGGTCCCAAGGGGTAGGGGAAGGGGAGGGGAAGGGGAAAGGAAAGAAGGGAAAGGAATAAATATGAGAAAAGGAGAAAATAGAAACAAAGTCTATGTAAATAGGGAAGGGTGCACAGGGAATGGGGAAAAAATAAGAACCAAGATGCATCATGCACAGGTACAAGCACCCAATGATAAATGTAAATGCATTGTATACCTAAAATGTACCAATAAAAGAGTTTAAGGAAAAAAAAAAGAAGAGCAAGAGACCCAGAATGCTGCTGCTTCCCCACCACGTGGTCCCCTCTGCCAGGTCCACATGCAGCCAGGGCCCTTGCCAGATGCTAGCACCGTGCACCTGGTCCCCTGGTCCCCAGGTCCCCAGCACTGGAAGAGTGAATATCTCTTCTTTATACATTACCCAGTCTCGGGCGTTCTGAGAGAGCAGCAGAAAGGGACAAAGACTCCCACTGACCAGGAACAGAAAAGCTGGAAGCTGTGCTGGGGAATGGGAGAGCTGCTCCCCTCAGCCAGAGGGGGGGGGGGGGGACAGAGAGAGACAGGGAGAAAGAGAGAGGGAGGGAGAGAGAGAGGGAGAGAGAGGATGGGAGAGAGAGAGAGGGAGAGAGAGAGAGGGAGAGAAGGTCGGTGACATTTAAGACCTGGGTTTGGGGACTTTTGGTTACAGCACTCTGAACTATGTCCCAGCTAAGTGAGTCATAAGAAACTGGCTTCTGTATATTGGCTTCTGTATATTGCTGGCTTTGACTTGCTAATATTTGGAGGTGGAGGGGGTGATTCCCAAGTTCCTAAGTGAGGCTGCCCAGTGATTTTCCTTTTTTTCACTTTCCTTCCTTCTTCCCTTTTTCTCTTCTTCCCTCCTTTTCTTTCTCTCCCTCTTCTTCTCCCTCTTCCTCTCCTGTTACACCACCCAGTGAGAGAGAACCAACCAGAGACTGATATTAAATCCACACAGGAGTTTATTACCAGCCGGCTGGACCCGAGCCGAGCATCGGACTAGAGCCTTGACTTGGGGGAGACAAACATGTTTTATACACCTTGGAGGCCAACAGTTTCTAGGCCCCTCTATGGGACAGAACTAGTAAAGCAAAAGGTACAGAAGCAGAACATCCTGCTGTTAGAACATTTGTAAAACAATAGTTGATTAATTGTTATTTCTAAAGAGACTTTCTAAGGGGAGGAAGTTTTTAAGCTTCCTCCTTCAGAGTTCATCTAAAGTGCAGGCAGGTGGGTCAAGCAGCAATATGGAGTCCGTCTTGCTAACTAGGGTCCTTCACTCCCTCCTTCTTTCTTTCATGGTACTGAGGACAGAACCCTAGGCCTTTGCACTGAGCTACATCCCTAGCCCGTCTTTATTTTTTATTTTGAGACAGGGTCTCACTAAGTCCTTAGGTTGCCCAGGCTGGGCTCAAACTTGTAGTCCTCCTGCCTCAGCCTCCCAGAATGCTGGGATTACAGGCGTGTGCCACCACACCCGTCTTGAATAAATTTTCCTTTCTTATACAGTCTTTATCTTTTTTTAAATTTTGATACCAAGTTTATACAATGAGTTGTCAACATTGTCTCTTTTTATATTTTTACAGAGCTTTGGATAATATTATCTCTTCCCTGAATTTTTTTAGGGTACTGGCAATTGGACCCCAGGCCTTGGACGTGCTAGGCAAGCAAGCACCCTACCACTGAGCCCCACCCCCAGCCCCTCTTTCTTGAATATTTTATAAAATGTGCAAAGCCATCTGGACCTGGTTTGGGAAATATAGAGGAGGAGAGGGTGGTAGATTTTAAACTGCTAATTCAATTTCTTTAATTTACATGGGATTATTTGGAATTTCGATTAGCTCTTGAGTAATCTTTTATATATTTTTCTAGAAATTTGCCTTTTTGGCTTGGGTTTTCAAATTCCCTGCTGTGAAGCTACTGATGGCAGTGTTTCTATCTTTTCAGTCCCTCCCTATCTTCCGCTGTACCTTGTATGGATTATTTGTGCCTTCAGCCTTGTTCTGAGACAGTTGCTCCCAAAATTGTGTGCATTTAATTACTCTTTCGAAGAAGCCAACTTTTGGGTTTGTCAATCCTTCCCACTGTACGTTTATTGTCTGCTTAATTTCCATTCTTATCTTTATCATTTCCCCTCCCCCACACACACACACACACACACACACACACACACACACACACACTTCGTGTTTATTCTGCTGTATTTGTACTTCTACTTATTTTTACTTCTCGGTTTTAATGCCTAGTTCATGAACTTTCAACCTCGTTCTTTTTTTTTTTTTTTGTCCTGTGCTGGGAATTAAATCCAAGCACTTGCTCATACTAGGCAAGCACGCTCTCACTGTGCTATTCCTCCAGCCCTTTTTTCAAACTTTATTTTGAAACAGGGTCTTGCTACGTTGCCCAGACTGGTCTCAAACTTGCAATCCTCCTGCCTCAGCTTCTGAGTGCCAGGATCACAGTCATACACCACCACACCCCGCTTGACAAGAGCTCTTAAAGGTATATTACTTTAACTTCAACCTACCATTGATTTTCTTTTAACTGTGGTAAATATATATATATGTAAAATTTGCCACTGTTGATAATGCTTTGACATGTAATATTTTTATTATGTTTAATCCCACACATTTTTAATCTTTCATTATGATGTTGTTTTTGATCAACAAGTTATGTGCAAGAGTGTTATTAATTTCCAAAGGTGGAGAAAGGGATGGTCCCCTCACTGGTGCTGTTTTCTTCTTCTTCTTTTTTAATAGCTCCATCAATTGTTTTTCATTCAGTTCATTGGTACATTTTAGGTATACAATACAGTTACATTCATCATTGGGATCTTGTACCTTTACATGATGTACCTTGGATCTCATTTTTGTCCCATTTCCCTGCCTTCCCTTCAACCCCTCCACCCTTCCCTATTTACAAAGACTTTGTTTCCATTTTTTCCTTTTCTCATATTTTTTCTTTTTCCCTTTTTCCTTTCCCCTACCCCCCCCATTTCCCCTACCCCTTTAGACTTTCTCTTCCTATTTCACATTATCAATTATACATTTGTATCCTTATTTACACTTTTAATTTTTCACACCAGAGAAACTATTCGGTATTTACACACATGTGTCCTATTTATTTCACTTAAGAGGATGGCCTCAATATGCATCCATTTAGCTATAAATGTCTCTAGTTTCTCATTCTTTGTGGCTGAGTACTACTCCATTTTATAAAAAAAAAAAAAAATCTTCTTTATCCAGTCTTAGCTATTACAAACTGTGCCACTATAAACATGGGTGCACATATATCACTGTGGTATGATTCTTTTAATTGTTTTGCAAAAATACCCAGCAGAGGAATACTGGGTCAAATGGAACCTCTAATCCTAGTTTTTTGAGGTATCTCCATATTGATTTCCACAGTGGTTGCATCAGTCTGCACTCCCACCAACGATGAAGAAGGGTTCCTTTCTCCCCACAATCCCACCAGCATTTGTTATTGGTTGATTTCTTGATAGCAGCCATTCTTTCTGGGGTGAGGTGGAATCTCAGTGTTGTTTTCATCAGCATCTCTCGAATGACCAGTGATACTGAACATTTTTTCATATATTTATTTGCTGCTTTTATTTCTTTGTCTGAGAAATGTCTGTTCATTTCAGATACCCATTTTTGAATTGAGTCTTTATATCTGGAAGGGTCTGATTTTTTGAGTTCTTTATATATTCTACATAGTAGACCTGTCTGAGGAACAGCTGGGAAAAGTTTTTTCCCACATTGTAGGTCATCTCTTAGCTCTATTAGTGGTTTCTCTTGCACTGCAGAAGCTTTTTAATAGGATGAGATCCCAGTTGATGGTGCTGTTTTCTTCTCTGGTGAACAAACGTGCCAGACTGTGCCCCCGTCTTGTATAAGTGTGCTGGGATTTGCTTTATGACATAGCCTGAGACGTCTTTCCTCATAAATGTGTGTACACCCGGGGTACCACGTATGTTTAACACATCAAGATGCTAACTACGCTGTTCATATCTTCTATATCATTACAAATATGCTTCCATTTGTCTGGCTAGATCTACCAGCTACTGAGAAAAGTATGCTGACTCTTCTTCTCGGAAGATGAATTTGTCCATATACCTAGTAACTCTGTCACTTTTTAATTTTTGCTTCACAAACTGTTAAGCCATTTCATCAGATGCACAGAACATTAGAAACATTGTATCTTCCCAAAATGTTTAACCTTTTATTACAATGGTAGCCAACTTTAAGGTGTTATACAGTATTTTGAGATCTGGCACAGAGTAGCGCTGAATAAATTGTAGAAATGTGGATTTTTTAAAATGTTGAAAAGGAAAATACTCAATACTCATCCACCATCTCTGGCAGGCACCCTGGTGTCAGGGCTGGGAAGTGTTTGGGTCATGGTCCCTTCTCCTTTGGATTAGCCAGTGCTCCACTAGTGTCACAACCAAGGAGGGGACAGAGAGGGTGTCGTCCCCGGTGCCGTCTCCGGCGGTGAGACTCAGGCCCCAGCCTGGCAGGTCCTCCCAGGAGGTGACCCTGTCCCCCACGTCTCACTCCCTGGGCTAAGCCTCAGGCCACTCTCAGCCCTGGTCACTGCCCTGTCCGCCTTGCACTGCAGGGGAGGGAACTTTGCCCAGGAGGCATCCATGGGACAAACCCAGGAGGAGGGAAGGGACCTTCTCCCGGGAGATCCCCATGCAGAATGGGGGCCTCTCCTTTTAGTAGGGGCTTTCCTGTCCAGAAAACCAGCATTGTGCACTTTAGGTCAGGTCTGTGCCCCAACACCAAGCCTCTGCACCCTGCTTGGCTGCCCTCTGACGGATTGCGGGGGGGGGGGCCTGCTCCTCTCCTCCTGATCCCCAGGTGCATCCTCCTCCTCTGCACCTCCCACAGCTGCTGCTCCAACGGTTTGGCCCTCACTCTGTCCCCTCTCCCAGGGCATCTCTGTCAGTGGCCCCTAGACCTCTCCCCACCGCCTGCCACCCCCACCAACACCCCACTGGCCCTTCCCCCTAACAGCCTCCAGCTGACCCATCCCAGCCCCCTACACTGGGACCAAGACAGCACACATGTTCACACGTGTGTAAATTAGCTGGACATGGCAGCGCACACCTGTCATCCCAGAGCTCTAGGACCCTGAGGCAAGAGGATTGCAAGTTTGAGCCCAGCTTGGGCAAGTTAGCAAGACTCTGCCTCAAAATAAAAAATAAAAAAGGGGCTGAGGATATAGTTCAGTGCCAAAGCCCTAGCTTTGACCCCCAATACTGAAAAAAAATGTTTTAAAATATTTTTGTAACTTTTTAATATTTTCATCTTACTTCCCAATGGTTAATCTGTTCACCGGTCCGAACTCAAGAAGTACAAAAGAGCTCATTATAAATCTGCCCTCCGGCCCCACGGGGGTCCCCCCCAGGCCCCTGCCCAGGCCCCTCCATTGCCAACTCCTCTGGGACCCCACCGGGGCTGTCCCCGCAGGGAAAAGCACTTCCCCTCTCCCCAGTGCGCTCTCACCTTACCGGTTCCCACTAAACTGTACACCTTGAAGTTTGTTCCTTGTTCGTGAATTAAGAGCTTCCTCTCTGAATAGAGCGCTATTGTACGTGACCCCCACCCCACCTCAACCGTGCTCTTTGCTGTCTCCAGGCGGCCAGGAGTAGCAGTGGGCATGCACTGTTTTGCCCAGGTGCAGGGGTCTGGAGGCGCCTTGCGCAATGGAGGTGACTGGTGACCCTAGGGACCCTCTGCGGGGGCTGCACCCGGTCATCCTCCTACAGGCAGCGGATTAGAAAGCTCCTTTCTCCACACTGTCAACCGCACCGCGTTTTGGGCAACACTAGTTTTGACCCCCGAGTGGGCAAAAAAATGGCACTGCTGTGGTGTTTCATTTGCATTTCTTTCCTGCAAGTGAGCATCTTTTCACTGGGGGAAAAGCCAAGCTGTGTGTAGCGTTTCCTTTTTCCTGAACTGTGTCTTCATTCCCTTTGCCCATTTTATTGGCGGTTGGACTTTTTCACTGATTTCCATATTAGGGAAATTAGTTCTCTGTCCCCAATTTACCAGCTCCCTTCCCCAGCCTGAGGGCGCACTCCAGTTTAAGGGCTGGGGGCAGGAGCCACGTGGGTGTGCTGATACTCATGTAGTTTAATAAGTCCTTTTTGACTTCTGATTTTTTGTTTTCTGAGTGGGTTTTGTTTGGTTTTTTTCCCTAAATTTTTAGAAAGGCTTCAGCCATTCTGCAATTGAACTTTAAAAACATTCTTTTGGGCCAGGCACAGTGGCAGCCTCCCAGCTACTTGGGAGGCTAAGGCAGGAAGTTCCAAGTTCAAGACCAGTCTGGACAATTTAATGAGACCCTGTCTCAAAACAAAAACTAAAACAGAAAGAGCCAGGGCCATAGCAGAAGCTCAGTGGTGGAGCACTTGCCCAGCATGCAGGAGCTCTGGTTCAATCCCTAACACTGCGAAAAAGATAAGAAAAGAAAACCCAAAACAATTCCATGGTTTCTTTTTGTGGTTTTATGGTTTAACTTTTTACACTTAATTATTTGGTACATTTCATATTACTCATGGTACTCTGTAAGGTAGGTCCAGCTTCATACCTTTCTCGATGGCAACAAATTAGCCAGTGCCCTCCTCCCCAGTGATCTATGAGGGTGCTCAAAATATACAGTGAACGTTTCAATTTTAAAATTTTATTATACTAGAAGACACATTGCCATACTGCCATTAACCTCCCTTAAAAATACTCCCCATCACTTCACAAACACATTTAATCGCATCGCTCTTGTCACTTTCTGGAGCAGGTCTAGACATGCTGGTTCCTGAGTGTCTTTTACAAGGTGTGATCAAAACTACGGTGATGTTGCTGTGAGTGGGAGCCACAGGAGAGGCGGGCTCGTAAAAACATAACGGCGTGTCCTCCGCTGCCTTTCTCCAGATCTGCCACTGTGCGACCTCTGACTCTTCCCCGAAGTCAAACTGACCGTGAAAGGCAAATGTTTGAATCAGTTCAGAACACCAAGGCAGCCAAGGCAGCGCAACTAAAGACACTCATGGAAGAGGACTTCCAGAGCTGCTTCAGAAAGTGGCAAGGACAATGGGATGGCTGTGAGGGGGCGGACTTTGGGGGATTAATGGCAATGTGTCTTTTACTCTGATGCATTTTTGAGTTTTTAAACACTATATTTTTGATCATACCCAGAATGTCCTTCCCACAAGTAATGAGCTCCCTTGTCTCACCCTAAACCCAAGCTGTGTTTAAAGTTACTCGAGGATGGGGCTGCATTCTCTGCACTCCTCCCTCTCTCAGTCCCAGCATCCCGGCACCATCAGGGCCTTGTGACTTCTCGCTCCTAAATATTACTTGAAGCCATGTCCTTCCCTCGTGGTCCTGGGGAGCACAGTCTTTGTCCCCAGACCTAAAGATGCGTTAGCTCCAGGCAGAGGGGGTGTGAGCCTCTGAAAGATAGGCCAGTTCCAGCTGGCCCACGCTTGTGATTTAGGCCAGCAGGTCCTCCCTCTGGTCCGTCACCCACACACCATCCCTTGCTTACCTCTGCCACCTTCCAGCCAGACCCTGGATGCTCTCCCCCTGCAACACTGAGCCTGTGGCACCGCCTTCATCCAGAAGCCCCCCCCCCCGACTATTTCTCCCCCAAGACTGGACCCCAGCAGCCCTACTCAACTCCCTGCTCTTTAACCCCAGGCCCTGTGGTGACCTCACAGGAGCAGAGTCCCCACCCCGGCCTGCACCAGCCTTGGGTATGCATGGGAACTGCCCAGAGCGTGCCAGGAATGGACACTTTTGCCCGTCAGGAGGGACAGAAGCAGAGACCTCCATCCAGAGCACTTCCTCCTGTCTCCTCCCCCAGGCAAGGCTAAATTCAAAGCCTCCCTCCCTCCCTTCCCCAGGCCATTTAACCCCTTTGCTGCCTTTTCCCTCTGCCCTGGCCCTGGGAGATCAGCACCTGCCAAGGGCCAAGGACCTGAGGTGGCAAGGGGCTTGGGTGGCTTCAGGGCCATCAAGAAGGCAGCAGGGCTGGAATGCAGGGTGAAGCAGGGCAAGGCCCAGGGAGGCTTCGGAGGTACCCTGGGTGTGAGCAGAGAAACCGCAGGATTTGAATCCTGAGGCGCCCTCTGGCGGCTGTGTGAGGAATAAACCACGGTGGGGCAAGGGCAGAAGCCAGATGTGGTGTCCAGGTAACAGGTGGCAGAGGCTTGGATGATGTTAGGTTTACATCTAGATATCTCCCAAAGCTTCATGCGCTCATGATACTCATCAGTGGATTAGTCCACTGATGACTTTATAGCTAAATGTGATTTGGGAGGTGAAGCCTGGTAGGAGGAGGTGGGTCACTGGGGGTATGGCCTGGAAAGGTCGATCTCCCTCCTCCTCCCTTGACCTCTCTGCTTCCTGCTGCCCTGCCATGAGCTGTGTCTCCTCTGCCAGGCCCCTTCTGCCATGCCACCCTGCCTTGGAGCCAGCTGACTATGAACTGAAACCTCTTCAAACTGAGGCAAAATAAACCACTCCTCCTTCAAATTATGGGTGTCAGGCATTCATTGTGCCTCAGGATGAGAAAGTAACTAAGACAGAAAGACAGATGGGGAGATGATGTTGAGCATGTGGGAAGCAGTGGGAGGAAGGATATGTCTCCCAGAGTCTGCAGGATTTGCTGGTGGAGTCAACAAGGGTGCCGGGTTCCTTCTGAGCAAGTTGGCAGCCAATGGAAGTGTTGCCTAACTGGAAGAGGGTTGGGAGAAGAGAGGACTCGAGCTCCCACGATGGACATTTTGGTTGAGAAGCCTATTGGATACACGAGTCTGGCTGAGGGGAAGGTTCCCAGCATGGACTTGTCTGAATGCAGATGGTGTTTGCTATGGGCTGTTTTGCCTCACCCCCAAAATTCATGTGTTGAAACCTATTCCCTAATCCCTAATGTGATGGCATTTAGAGGTATGACCTGTGGGAGGTCACAAGGGTGGAGCCTGCAGGAATAGGATTAGTGTCCTTACAAAAGAGACACTAGAGACCCAGCTAGTCCCTTCTGCCACATGAGAACGCAGCAAGAAGGTGGCCATCCGCAGACCTGGATGCAGCCCTCATCAGGGACTCAGTCTGCCAGCATCAGGATCTTTGGCTCCACGCCCCCACCCGCCCCAAACTGTGAAGAATGAGCTTCTGTTATTTATAAGCCACTCAGAGGATGGTATTTTATTATAGCCCAGACAGACAATAACAGTGTTGATTGATTGACTGATGGATTGATCGGTTGATTTGAAATGGTATAACATTTGAACTTAATTTATCATTCCTCCCTGCTTTATTAAGATATGATTGGCAAATAAAAATTATATATATTTATAGAGTACACTGTGATACTTGTATTTGTTTTTTTGTGAAATGATTAAATCAAGCTAATTCACACATTTATTTTGTGTGTGTGTGTGGTGAGACCATTTAAGATCTACACTCTTATAGCGTTTTTGAAATACACAAGACATTTTTAGCCATATCACCATGTCATGCAAGAGATCTCCAGAATTTACTCCTCCTAAAGAAACTCTGTATCCTCTGAGCAGCATTTCCCTGCTTTCCTTGCTCCACTCACCCCTGGAAACCACCATTCTACTTTGTTTCTATGAATTCAATTTTTTTTACATTCCACCTGTAAGTGAGATCCTGCAGTACTTTCTATGCCTGGCTTAGTTCTCTTGGCATCATGTCCTCCCAGGCCATCCACGTTGTTCCAGATGACAGAATACCTTCTTTGTTCAACTGAATAGCATTTCATGGTGTACATGGGTCACACTTTCTTTATCCATTCATCAGCTGACAGACATGGAGGTTGCTGCTGTTTTGTGGTTATTGTCAACAGTGCTCCCATGAACATGTGGGTGCAGATTACCGTGTGACACAGATGTCCTTTCCTCTGGATGCATAGCCGGAAGTGGAACGGCTGGATCATTTGGGAGTTCTATTTTTAATTTTATGAGGCACCTCCAACATTGTTTTGCATGATGACTGTACTACTTTATGTCCCCACCCACGGTGTGCAATGGTTCCCCTTTATCCACATCCTCAACATTTGCTATTTTTCATCTTTTTGATGACAGCCAATGTAACAGGTGAAGTGATATTTCAATGTGGTTTTAATTTGCATTTCCCTGATGATTTATGGGGTGGAACATTTTTGCCATTTGTATGTCTCTGGAGAAATGTCTATTCAATCTTTTGCTCATTGTAAAATCAGGGTTTTTTTAAAAATATTGAATTGAGTTCTTGACATATTCTGGATACTAACCCTTTATCAAATGTGCAATCTGCAATATTTCCTATTCCCTGGGTTATCTCTTCACTCTGCTGGTTTTTTCTCTGCTGTGGAGAAGCTTTTTATTTTTATGCAATCCCACTTGCTTTTGTTGACTGTGCCTTGAGATCATATCCAAAATACCATAACTCAGGCCAGTGCCAAAAAGCCTTTTCTCTAGCTTATTCTAGTAGTTTTACAATTTCAAGTCTTACATTTAAGTCTTTAATCCTTTTCCACCTTGTTGTTGGGTGAAATAAGGGTCCGCTTTCATTCTCCTGTAAGTGGATACTCGGTTTTCCCAACACTGTTTATTGAAGATTGCCTTTTCTCCGGTGTGTTTGTGCACTGCTGTTGAAAACTGACTGTAGTGTGCAGATTCATTTCTGGGCTCTTTGTGTCTGGTTTTAAGCCAGCATCATGCTTCTTTGATCACAATAGCTTTGCAATATTTGTTGAGTAGGATGTCTCCAGCTTTGTTCTTATTGCTCTAGATTATTTTGGCTATTTAGTGACTTTTGTAAACAATACAAAATTTAGGATTATTGTTTCCATGCCCGTGAAAAATGACATTTGAATTTTGACAGAGACTGCACTGAATCTGATCAGTTTGGGGAATATGGACATTTTAACAACATTGATTCTGCTACTTCATGAACATGGACTTTCTATTTATTTGTGTCTTCAAATATTTTCATGATGCCAGAAAATCAGTTTTTAAAGCAGCAGGAGGTTATTGCTGTGGCTCAGATAAGGCCCCCTAAGGTGTCCCCGAAGGCCCATGCTAAAGGCTTGGTGTCCAGGGCGTTGCTACCAGAAGTTCGCCTTGTGGGAGGTCACAGGCAGTCAGGGGTGTGGCCCAGAGGGGACTGTGGGACCCTGGATTCCTGGCTTATGAGGTAAGTGGCTTGCTCTGCCGCACCACTACCCCCTACCATGATGTGCACCAAGGCGTCCCAAAGCAGTGTCACCACCTGACCTTGGACTTGCCCCTCCAGAGTCAGCCTCACTCCTGATCAGCCATAATCTCCCACCCAGGCAGGAACCTTCACCCTCTGTCTGTGGTTCCCCATCTGTAAAATGAGAATAATCATCTCTTTCCCCAAACACTTGTGAAGATTAGAGATCAGGAGGTCAACAGATGTTTTATCGTTTAAACATTGTATTCAAGGAGTATGTGGATAATTTTTAAAGGTGAAAATATATCTGATGGGAGTGTGGGTGTTGCATGGAACTCAGAGGTCACCCAGGGCACCTGAATGCAGGGTACAAGGTCCTCATATGGATGGATGGAGGGGGATGGAGGTGAGGTGGGCTGCACTGCAGGGAGGAGAGTGACAGATCTAAGGGGAGCTGAAAACTCACCAATCAAGATAAATAATGCTTTCAATATTCTTCAAAGTCAGATGTAATGAGGACCGGGATTTAGTTCAGTGGCCCCTCGCCTGCCTCACAAGCGCAAGGTCCTAAGTTCGATCCCCGGTTCAAAAACAGTCAGAAGTAATGCAAAAGTAATCAGTATAAACAAACCTAAGATGGAACCTGATCCAGCCCTGAAGGGTCCTGCCCCACCTCACCCTGGTTCTGGTCCAGCCTATCACGCCACAGCCCCTACCCAACACCACCCTCACCCCAATTCCCCAGCAGCTCCCCGAAGTACAGAGGCCAGCCATGGGGTCAGGGAGGAATGCTGTGGAGAAGGAAAAGGAAGAAAGAGAAATGGAGCTGCATGCACTCCCCTGTGTTCAGCCCCTACCCCAGCTAGAATCCATCCCCGTAGTTCCCTGAGGCGTTGGGGCTGCAGGACAGCCCCGGCAGTAAGGTCTCCTGAGTGCCGTCTCCAAAGCTACCACAAGGGGGCGCGCGCGGGCTGCGAGCTGGAGGAGATTGCTTGGGACCGAGTTGGGGCGGGGCGGGAGGGGCCTGTCCAGCTACAGGGGGTGGGGGTGGGGGCGCCCAGGCTCGGAGGAGCAGACACCCACCCCGCCCTCCCGCGGGGCCCACTGTGGCTAAGCCCTCCGCTAACTGCTTTGCATGGAGGGTTTTTTTTTTATTGAGTTTCCTCAAAATGTCCCTTTTTAAAAAATTTTTTAAATCCCTCCCTCGTGGGACATGCTGCGATCATTCCCGTTTTTACGGAAAAAGAAGCAGAGGCCCAGAGAGGGAAGCACCTGGCCTCAGGCACTATGGGAAGAGGCAGGAGGAGCCAACTGCTGATGTTCACAGCCCCGGGCCTCGCAGACAGCACCTGCCCTCTCTGAGTAACAGCAATCGGTCTGCTTTGCAGGCGAGGAGACCGAGGCTCGGTGTGGCTGAGTAGCGTGGGGTCTGCGTGACCCCACTGCCCGTGTCCCTCTGTCTCCCATGTCCCCAGCCCAAACCTGCAAGGCCCCAGACGTCAAGTCCAAGCAGGAGCTCTCCCACGGGCACCCTTTGGTGCTGCTTTGGGTGAGCGCATCCCCTCTGGGCCAAGAGTGACAGGAGGAGCAGCTCACAAGCCCAGCTTGGGAACAAAGAGGAAATGCATGGCAGATCAGATTTGTTCTAGTAAATCCCTCTGGACATTATGAGGGGAATGAATCAGGGTGGGGCAGGGCAGGGCTAGAGGCCAAAGGGCCACCAGGGGCTCCCACTGGGAAGACGGTGGTGGCCCTGACAGGCAACAGACAGTGAGATTATCAGAGTTGAGCCATTTGGAACGCTGGGCTCCATGGGACACTGGACACATGGACAGGAGGAAGGAGGAAGCTGATGTCCAGAAGCCCAGCTGGGAGGGTTGCTGTTGGCTGAGCTGAGACACAGGAGGGAAAGGAGAACCCAATTTGGGACCCACTGTGACCTGAAGACGGAGATGTCCTGCAGGAAATGACATATAGGCAGGAGTCCAAGCATGCTGGGGTCCTGGGGTGTCAGTGTGGGGACAGGACCTTTACTGATAAGGAAAGAGGCCCTGTGATAAACCCTAAGAAAACCCTGACATCCTCCACACCACTGTCCCCACGTCCCCAGGGCCTGGTGTATTCCTTGGCACCAGACAGAGTGGCAGCTGGTACTTTCCAAAGATAGCAACACCACTGTCTCCTGTCTCCAGCATCTTCTCACGATGTGATGCTGATACTCCGCCACCAAAGGCCAACCCTGTGTCCCTCCCTGGGGGCTGGTGGATAGTGAAGACAGTGGAAGCAGCACTGCAGACCGTGGAAGGTGACCCAGACCCAGCTGGCTCCCCCAGGGCACGCACTGTGGCTTCCAAGGCCACCGCTGCCCTGGAGCTGAAACAGTCATGGGCCACCATGCCTTTACCATCATGGGCCAGAGGCTGGAATGCTGGCTCCAGTACGTGAGCACCCTTTGCAGCACAGCATGTGTCAACAAACCCATCGTGAGGCCCTGACAAAACCACAGAGGCAGGAGATTTGCCCGAAATGAAAAGCTGTTAACCAAGGAGAAGCCTAAATCAGCCCTCCAGGCTTGCCAGCTCTTAGTCAACTTAGAAATGACTTTTTTCAAGGGCCACACAGCTGGGCCATACCTCACCGGCTTCCCAGCACCTCTGACTTGTGGGTGAAGATGACTGTTGCCTGGGTTACCTCCTTAGGGACCAGAAGGTGACTTTGCTGAGAACATGACTGACCCTTCCCAGTAGCCTAGCGATCTGATGGTGACCGAGATGAAAGGAAAGGCTGAAGTCTGTCCTTATGTGGTGTCTGTCTGCTCCACTGTTTTCACCCTTGGACAGTCTACTTGGCTCTTCTCATAGACACATGAACCATTTAAACACATCTGGTCCAAGACTATTATGGAGGGTTAACCCAGCCCAATGCCCTTGGGAGCAGGGCTAAGTTCTCTCTTCCTCCCTCCCCGTTCTGTCCCCACCCCCCACCCCCGGGTTTCTTCAGAAGCCACTAAAGCCCAACCACCCAAGTCCTTCAGCCTCGTCAGGAATGGACCCCTGGGCCAGGATGTTTCACACAGGAAGAAGACACCAGATGCAGGAGCAGTCAACAGATTTGAGGACAAGCTGACCAGGACCCTTGGACCATCCGAGTCCATCATGTGGAGAAACACCTGAAACATCTGGCTGGGGTAATGACTGGACACCAGCCCCACCCAGGGATCAATCTTTATTGTATGAGTCACTCTCTCCACCAACTGCTGGCTCCCCTTTAGCCAAAGCCCAACTCAGCTGAAGCCCCTGCCCTGTCCCTTGCCCCACTAAAGCTCTCTCACCAAGAACCCATTTGCCTGCCGTGTTTGGCCCAGTCTTCTTTCCCCAGCTCTGAGTCAGAAGATCCTGTCATCGGGAATCAGAGGCACCATGCTTGGGGGCTGCGTGGGGAGACTTAGGAGACCAAGGGATACATCAGACTGCTCCAGACCTTCAGCCCAGGACACTGAGTACTAACACTCCACGGATGCCAAGCAGAGCAGATAGCAGCTGACCTAGCCCGGGCTGCAGATCTGTGAGCAGAATGAATGCTTAAATCTGCTGAGAAGCTTTGAGTGGAACAGGTAGGTGCTTTGTAGCTATGTGTCGAATGAATAAAGGATCAAGATCAATGAAGGACAGGCAGACAGTGAGCAGCCTGCAGAGGAGACCAGTACGGAGTTCAGAGGTCAGAGGAATCAGGGAGTGAGGGGAGGGGTCCCAGGCCACCCTTTGGCTGGTGACAAAACTTTAAGTCTGGCCTCCCCTGACCATGGCGCCCATATTTTTCTGGAGATATGCTCCCCCTCTCCCTTCTCTTCCTTCCTTCTTCTCTTTTTTCTATTTGGGACATTTGGGGGGGGGGGTACCGGGGGTCAAACTCAGGACTTTGCACTTGCAAGACAGGCACCAGAACCAGTGAGCTAAATCCCTGGCCTCTTCCTTCTGTTTGGAAAATCTGCAGCCCCCAGACCATCTCCCATTACACACAAAGCTAGGAACATGAAAGTGGAAGGCTGGGCCGAGGAGAAAAGAAGGGGATGTACCCGGTGCCAGGCTGCCACCGCTGAGCTGTAGATTTGCCTGCTTCCTGGCAGCTGGGACAAAAAGAGAAATAGGCAAGTTCCTTAGTTCTCCTTCCTGGAAAAGGGGAAGTGCAGCAGCGGCCCAGAGAGCTGGCTTTTCCTGACAGCTGCTAAAGAAGCTGGCGCTGAGTTCAAGGTGCGGGACAGTCCTGCCTTAGCAGGCGGCAGCGGCACAGATGTGGCATCCTTGTTCCTCTCCTAACAATATCTTTGTCGAAGACTGCAGCCTGGAGCTCTGGGCACACACTGACGGGGTTAGTGAGAGGAGCTGGGGTCCCTACAGCTGAGAATGAGTTGAAAGAGCCACCCCAGAGCACCCGCAGAAGCTTAGAGTTGCCTTGGCAGGCTCTGGCATCCAGGTGTTGGGTGCCTACCTGAGACCCCCTTTCCTGGATCTCAAGGATGCCAAGCAAGGCCCTGCCTTCCCCAGCGCGCCTCCACTAGGGCACTCTAAAGGCCGCTGCTGTGTCACTACAAATGAGGATGCTGAGCCTGGTGAGGGCTCCGAGGCAGAGGCACTCAGGCCAGGGTGACTGGTCAGGATCCCCTGGGCTGCAGTGACACCGAGGGAGAGCCTGTCCCAGCTGTGGCACACGTCAGCCCTCCACAGATACAGCCCAAGCCTCATCTCATCTCTGATGTGAGCATGGATTGAGCACTTGCTGTGTGCCAGGTTTGCCCTAAGTGCAGAGGACACAGCGCAAACCACACCAGCCCCAAGCACTAATGGGATGCAACTCTATTAGCTATATGTCTTGTTTTCTGTATTCTTGGTGCTCTGGCATCTGGGGTCCCCTGACTGGAAGAGACAGTCTCTGCCAGGGTGAGGTAATTCCTAGAGACAGAAGTTGCATGGGTACAAAAACCATCCTCCCCACTGTGTGGCCTAACCTTCCTCTGCCCTGATTGCACGGGGCTGGGCACCAGGCAATGAAGGACCACAGGAGTATCCAATTTTCCCATCCTAAGTCTGCTCAGCCTTACCCATTCCTGCTTGCAAAATAAGTATAAATAAAATACAATACAGGCCCTACCCTCACCCCTCTGCCTCCTGGCCACCTCGTGCCTCCCAGTGTACCCCAGCACACCTCTTGCTCTTGGGAACTGTGTGGCATGCTCTGTCTTCCCAGTGGCAGGTGCCTCCTCATCTACTGACCTCACCACTCCTGCATGAATGCAAATCCTGGTGTATTCTAGAGGCAGCACTGCCCTTGGGGCCCACAGAACAGCTTGGTCAGCTGCTCTTCAAAGCTGAGGTCCCAGGAGCCCAGCACTGCCCTAGGGTGGGGGTAATTCTGGATGGTGTGGCAAGCCCAGCCTGGGACTCGAACCCAGCACCTTCCCCAGCCAGGGCCCATGAGCATAGACATAGGCATCAAAGGATAAGACCAGACTGGCACGATAGAGATGGAGGGACCCAGGGTACACATGTGTGTGAGCAGAGGCTGTGTTAAAGCCCCATGGCTGGACCTCTGGGGGAAACCCTGAGACTCTGGTAGACTTAAGCTGACAAGTGTCAGGTGCAGCCCTCGGCAGGACACAGCGAGGCCTGATATCCCAGAAAGATGACTTCTCCGGGACTCAGTCATCAGGGCCAGACCCTGGGCTGCACCCTGGCTGTGGGCAGCCTGTGGCCAGCCTGTGGCTACTCTGTACCGAAGCCTCCTGGTCTGTGCTGCTTCAGCCTCCCTCCTCTCCCCATCCCAAACCCCCAGGGGCTCACACATAGGAGCTCAGGGGCCCAACCCTGTTTTGGAGCCTCTGACCACACCTGGTCCCTTCCAGGGCCCCACAGGCTGGCACCTTCACTCCTACTGACAGCCCCTCTTCACCTCCCACCTAGATATTGCAAATGCCAGGGGCCCCATTTCCCAGGATCCTCTGCATACAGTTGTGAGCACTGACCCACTCTGGCCAAATGGGATAAGCATGCCCATGTGGGCACTGTCAAGTTAATATGAGACACCTGGACCAGGGATTTAGCTCAGTGGTTTCGCCACCTGCTTTGCAAGCGCAAGGACCCAAGTTCGATCCCCGGTACCAAAAAAAAAAAAAAAGAGAGAGAGAGACACCTGGAGCTGCAGCAGCCATCTGGTAACCCTGAAGGAGGAGAGACACAGAGAGACACTCCCTCTGGTTGCCTGGGACCTCAGTCCCTCCCAGCCCACAGCTCAGCCACCTGGGCCCACAGGGGACCTTCCGCTCCCTCCAGGCCTCTGTTCATGAGGTGGGAGGGAGAGAGCCGGGCATGCACTCTGCCCTGCACACTCCAATCCCAGCAGAAAAGGTCTTGTTCTTGAAACTCCTGCCCTCCACGTGGAAAGGGGAAGTGGGCCCTGGGCTGAGTGGAGGGGAGAAGCCCAGCTGAGAGGAAGAGGACAGGAGAGGGAGAGACTCGAGCAGGACCAGGCTAACCCGCCACTCCTGACTCAGGGCCCCACCTCGCCCTCTCCCTGACTCAGACTCCCGAGTGGCTTCCAGGACTCGAGGCAGGCATCCCGGTGTGCCACAGCCTCACAGAATGGGCTAGGAGCCCCTCACTTCGGGCTTATCACAGAGTCATGGTGCTAGCTGCTTATTTATCCCCAGCACTCAGCATGGTGCAGTTTGTACCCAAGACTCTTGGCCACCTGCTGGCCTCTGCCTGAGATGCCACCACCAGAGTCCCACCCTTGGGTCATAATACTCAAGACGGCAAAGGCACGGGATCTGCAGACAGATGGTCTACGGTCACCACATGTCGTACTGTTGGCAGCTGGCCCAGGATCCCCAATGCAGGCCAGGCCTGTGCGCCCCGTTTTGCCATCTCTTCAGGAACACAGGAGAAGAGGAGACTTATTACCTTCCCCCAGCAGCTACAGAAGCCAGCACCAAGGGTAAGGCACATTCCCCACGCCACACTGCGAAGCTGGACAGAAACCTGAGAGTCACTGATATGGAGACTTCAGCTTCAGCCCGACTGGCCCAGCCCTGAGGCTGGTCACTTACCGGGAGGCTGATTCAGGGTCACCCACACTCTCAGGATCTGCATTTCCCTCCTACCTCTTTGTCCCACGCTCCCCACCCAGCTCCCACCCTCTCTTTTGTTGTTGAATAAAACGTCTAAATACTCATAAAAGGCACAGAGGGTGTGAGTCATTTTAAATCTCACACCTCGGGGACAATGTCAGCTGCACAACGGTGACTGTCCTCAGACTGTGGCTCCCTCGGGGCATCCTTGGCCTTCACCATGACCTCCAACCTGGCGTTTGGCAAATCTGTAAAATGATCTAAAAGTTTATAAAACCAGCTGTCCTTGGAAAACAGAGCAATCGGGCCCTCCTGCATTCTGGTCCCTTCATGGTGACCGTCACTGAGAACCAGCTGCCTAGCACATGGGGGGCCAAGACCTCTCCTTACCAGAGTCTCCACCACTCCTGTTGTGTCCCTGGGAGGCCCACTTCCCTCAGTGGCTTACCCCTCTGACCCTGAGGGGCTCAGGGTGGTCACACTGCTCTGAGCTGACATTCACTGAAAGCTGAACCCATGTCACACATGCTTGACGTGGCTTGACTCATGCTTCCCCACACCAGTCATTCACCATCAGAGTGCTGGGGGGTGGGGGGACCACAGGCCTGAGAGGTGACATCCATTGCCCAAGGCCATGGTGAGAAAATGGTGAAGTGGCAGTCAGGACAGGAAGTTCCAGCCCCGGTGCTACATGAGAACAGACATCTGCTTGCTTCTATACTGAGGACCATTTTCCATGTTAATCAATATTATCTAGGATTATCCAGATAATAAACACAAGAGAAAGAGAAGACAAGAACTTACCCCCAAAAATAAACAAATAAATAACAAGAGTGGAGGTCTATTCTTTCTATTGGCCCAGGTTCACTCTTTAAAGAGCTGCCCTTCTTATGGCTCTAGCAGGGAAATCCATCCTTCTCACCTGCCTCTGGCAACAGGGCTGAGCATGTGACCAGGGGCCTGACCAATCACAGTGTTCCTCCTAGACAGCTACAAGGATTGGGCCAGGGATATGCATATGACCCAGACCAGGCCAATCAGAGTGTCTCCCTGAGTTTTTCGGGGTGGGGGGGGGGGTAGTTCCTGTCTCAAAGTCCAAAGTGACTTGGTGTAAGCCCAGGAAGGAGTGGAAAAGAGAGAGAGAAAGAGAATAAGCTAGGACATTTGAGTCTCTGGTATCTATCTGCATTCCCAAGTCCAAAGCCATCACTGACTCTCCAAGACTGAGACAGTAAATTCCAGTTTAAACCAGTCTGAGTCACATTTACTTAAAACCAAAAAGAGATGATCTTGAATTCACCATCATCATTATTCACTTTAATGACTCACACTGGCCCATTTTCCTGTCATAGCATTATTTATTAACCATTCACTCTCAGAGGACATTCAGAAGCTCCCCAAAGTCACTGGTGCCAGGGGTGCTGGGATGAGCCTGGTGCTGGAGGCAATTCCTAGGCATGAACTTGAGCATCCCAGTGTGACCCACTGACCCACTGTCCTCGCCCTCCATCCCTTCCTGGGTTTAGAGAGTCCCAGCCACATGTGTAGGAGGATAGGTCTTTGTCTTGTGCCCATGCTGAAACAGTACATTGCACAGTGGGCCACCAACAACATCAGCTGAATGAATGAATGAATGAATAGGGGAATGAGTGAGTGAATGAATTAGTGAATGGTGAATGGATGAATGAGGGGTTATGAGTGAGTGAGAGAATGAATGAGTGAATGAATGAAGAGAGCTCAGATGGTGCAGCCAAATATGGGTTCAGGGACAGATTCTGCTCCTAATCCACTCTGAGAAGTCCTCTCCCTCTCAGGGCCTCAGTTTCCCATCTGTGAATGAGGTCATTGAATGAAACCACTTCTCAGCTCCTGACTCCCCTGCCCCTGAGCAAGCGCCATCGGAATGCGGAATCCTGAGCTTTCAGACAAGCAGCATGTGTCACCCCGTGGTGCTGCTATGATTCCATCCAGGGACTGGGCCCTCCCATCTCTCCTTGGGGACAGGGACAGGCAAGGAAGAGGGTACCCCAAGGAACTTCCTCCTAAATGTGCCAAGTGAAAAATCTGAAGTCAGACAACTCAGGGTTCGAGTCTGAGCTTTGCCTCTTCCTGGCAAGTGACTAAACCTCTCTGAATTCCGTTTCCAAATAAGGGTTATAACAATATACTTCACTGGTTTTTGGAAGGTATTAAATAAAATGATGAACAAGCACTTAGCAGAGCCTGGCACATAGAGAGTGCTCTGTCAATGGTAATGATGGTTGCTGAAGGACTTTCCGACCCATTTGAAAACTTCCACATGCTGTCCTGTCCCATAACCAATGTTGGATCTCCTCCCTAGTACACAGATGGGAAACAGAGCCCCATTTAGAGCAGAAACACTGAGCACAGGCCAGAAAGAGCTGTAAAGGCGCCTCTTCCCACCTTCATCCTTTCTCCCACCTGGAATTTAGGCCCAATAACTGGAGATGAGGCATCTACTTTGGACCATGAGGAGACAAGGATAGAAGTAGAAAGTTAGAGGTGCCTGGCTGCATGACCAGACTGCTGCATATCCCCATGCTAACTACTTCAGGTTTCTTTCCCATATGACAAAAGCAAATCTCTGATTTCTTTAAACCATCATCATTTGGGTTTTCTGTTTCAGATAAACAACCCCAGCAACTGTGTCCATTTTGCAGATGACAAAAAAATAAGACTCAGGGCCAGGGATTTAGCTCAGTGGTTTCGCCGCCTGCTGCGCAAGTGCAAGGACCCGAGTTTGATCCCTGGTATCAAAAAAAAAAAAGAGAGAGTACCGAAAAAAATAAGACTCAGTGGGGAGGGGGATGATCACACAGCCAGCAAGTGAGGAGTCAAGATTTGAACCCAGACCTCAGTGGCTCCCTGCAGTTGATCCCACCAAACTCTGCTGCCCACCAGGAAAGAGTCTCTCTCTCCCGGGCCAGACACAGTCACGAGTTGTTCAAAAGGACCCAGCAGGGAGGGCAGAGGGAGTGAGGCACATCATGGACAGCTCCTCACAGAGGAGGTGGGGTCTGAGCCTTGGGAATGGGGCAGCAATAACAATTGAATCCCTCAAGCAGCCCTTGGACAGGGAGCCTGGTGCCCAGTGTGATGCTGGCCAGCCACTGGGTCTACCCCAGGAGTGTCAGGGTCCTGGGTTCCCCCAGGGCTCCATGCCTCACAAGGAGGACTCCGGGACTCAGCAGATGGCTGTGCTCACAGCTGTGTTCCACAACAGGAAAGAACCCAGAGCCAGAGCCGCCAAGAGGCCTTCAGGGGCGTCCACAGGACCCCAGACCCAGCTGCCAAGGGTCTGAGCCTGGCAGAACTTAATCCTGCCAGGGTCCAACAGTGACAGCAGGAAAGCAGAGACAGCACAGACTGCTGTTCGCCCAAGCAGCCAAGCCTGAGAGTCACTGTCGCCGATCAGGGAGGAGCCGGGAGCCGTGTCCAGCTCCAGGTCCCCACAGCAGCCCCTGACAGCCTGGCTGTCCCTAGGCAGCAGCCCTGGGCCTGCAGCATCTCTGTCTCTCTCCACACTTCTCTGAGATGACCCAGGAAATAGTGTGTGGTGCCCCAGGTCCAAATGTGCTAAGAAAAATCTAGTTTATCGTGAAGGTCATGTCAACAAGTTTCCCCGGAAAATAACTTTGAGTTATGGAAGAAGCAGGAGAGGGGTACAGGTTCAAAGTATGTGTCCATTAAAATTTTTATTAAAAATAAATCTTTAAAAGCAGCAAAAATTATTATTTTTGCAATTCTCTGGGGCAGCCATTCACAGTAGGCTCAGCTTGATGGTTCTTGTGTGCCCTTGACAAGCTGGTTGCAGCCAGGCCTGGTGTCCAGTGTCCTTGTGACTCTGCGCCCCTCAGCAGCTGGCCCAGGCTGGCTCTGGTGGCAGCCAGGCAGGAGCCCAAGTGCCAGAGTGGGAGCTGTGAGGACTTTTAAAGCTTGGTCTCAAAAGTCCCATAACGAGCCAGTGCAGGGTGCAGGTCTATAATCCCAGAAGTGTGGAAGGCTGAGGCAGGAGGATCACAAGTTCAAGGTCCACCTGGGCAATTTAGTGAGACAATGCCTCAAAAAATAAAAAAGGCTGGAGATATAGCCCAATATGAAGGCCCCAGGTTCAATCCCCAGCACCAAAAACAAAAATATCCAAAACGTCATCTCTTCCATGTTCCACTGCGCACAGAAAAAGCCCAAGGACCATGAATTTCCAAGGGAGGAGAAATGGGCTCCACCTCTCGAGTGGATACCGGTCTCCCCATTGGAACAGGCTGTCTAGGGCACAGAGCTGACCCTGTCCTCCAGGGCTCCAAACAGATGGGGAAACGACAAATAAACCCACATGAGCCATGGAGCTACAAGAAATGAACGTTTATTTTCTAGTTATTTCTTTACACAGCATCTTTTCTGTAAAGGAATTGAGTGACCCTGCCAGAAAAGTATAAGCAATAAAACTTTGACTTTTAACCAGGGGAGAAAGTGAAAGCCTAGCTTAAATGGAGAAAGTGTTTTGTGAGCACTGTGTCCCGAGCACTCACACCCACTTGCTCCATGGTTTCCGCCTCTCTGGGGTGAAGATTACCATTCCTCTCCTAGGTAAACAAAGTAAGGCTCACCACAGGGAACGGGCTAGCCACATCTACAAGGTCCTGTGTGACACAGCTGACAACCAGTCAGCTAAGTCTGGCCCCGCACTCCATATACTGTCCTAGAATAGCTGTAGATGCAGCTCAGCTTTGATAGTGAGTTTCCCAGCAGCCTGGGGGGAACAGGAAACTGGACGTATTACCCAGTTCGTCCCTAGATAGCCAAAAGCCAGGCAGGCATGTCTTTGAAGGAAAGCAAAGCCCTTCCTAGCACTGAATTCATTTGTTTGCGCTCAAGTGGGAGTTCACAAAAGAAACCTTGTGGGGTAGAATATGGGGCTGTCAGGACTATACAAGTTGAGCTGTCCTTTGACCTATGTGCAGGGGGGCCAAATGCCCACGCTCTCCTGGAAAAGGCTGTGTCCTCATTGACTTCTTCCTCTACAGTTGCACAAGTCCTAAGCACGTGTTTGTCTCTATCACACTGTGTCCCCTCCCACACCTCAGATGCAAAGTAAAAACTCAGTGCTTTTAGGAAGTGCAGCGGCATCAGAAGGCTGCACAGACCCCAGCAGCCTGGATTTACTTCCTCCCCACGAGGACTAGGCAGGCAGGGCAGGCAGGAAGGGCCTGTCACCAGCAAGGTGACACATTCCTGCCCAGCCAGCCCAAGCAGCAGCTAGGCCAGCAGACAAGGGGCACAGCCACTGCTCCCCCAGGGCTTCGGAATGGACCTGTGCCACCCAGGTAAGCATGGGCAGAGTCTCCAGCCTCCGTGTCCTCTTCTGTAGAGCGGGGACCTAGTGGCTGCCTTGCGGGTCCTGGAAGGGACAGAGAGGGAAGCACAGAGTCCAGCAAGGACCCTGGAGAGCCCAGGTTGGATCCAGCAGGGCTTGGGGCTGGTGCCATCCCTGCTCCTGTGCAGTTTTGCCCCTGGGGGTGGGGCACAGATGACAGGTAGTGTGACAGCGACGTCAGTTGGTAGCAGGCAGGACAAGAGCAGTGCAGGAGGAGGCAGAGGGGAGAAGGCGCTGAGGAGGAGATGGCGCTGGAGCCCAGCCCTGCAGGGGAGCAGAGATTTTGAGTTCCTCCAGGCAGGAGCAGCCGCGCAGAGGCCTGGAGTGGGGTGGGGGACGATGACTCACTGTGAAAAAGGTGATACTGTTGGTGGCAGTGGTGCCTGTCTGGGTGGTACACAGCCCTGAAGCCCCTTTTTGGCCCTGGAGGGTTGATGGTGGCCTTCGGGGAGCAGGGGACACTGCCTCAGGCCAGCAGAAGGCCAGGCACGGGCAGCACAGAACTGGACTGTGACCCTCAGGGACAAGGACAGCAGCTCCAGGGGCAAAGGGGACGATGAGGGCTGCTGAGCTGCTCCCTGGGAGGTGGAGGGGGCCCCGGAGAGGGCTGAGCCCCGATTCTCAGAACGTCCGCCTGCAACTCCAGCAGCCAAGGCTAGGGCAGCAGGAGCTGGCTGCTCCCCGGGTCCAGCAGAAGCACAGGTGCTCTTCAAACAAAACCTAATGTGGAGCAGCTGGGCCACCCTGGGTGTCCCCTAGGGAGAAGCCTGGACTTCAGAGGCCAGGAAAGAACTTTCTCAGGGTGGCAGAGGCAGGACTCTCCCCCCCAGGCCACCTCTCCTCCCAGGGGCTTTGGGGACAGACGGCTCCCACCCACTAGGCTCAGTGGCCATGGCTTAGGAGACAGCAAGAGGCAAGAAGAGATTGAGGGCAACGCAGGGCCTGACTCACCAGTCCCCGGCAGGCAAGTGACACCGTGACAAGCGGCCCTCCCACACCACCTGCCTGCCTGGCCACCACTATGACTTTGGCTTTTTGGGTCCTAGCACCCTGAGATGACAGGGCCTGTTGCCCCATGTCACAAGTAGGGAAACCGGAGCTCACAGAAGTGAACTGGAGGCGAGGGCTGGCTTGCTCCAGGTCAAGTGGCTGAGCAAGGACAAGGGCTGGAGACAGAGAAGAGGACACCAGGTTGGCCCAGGCCGTGGAGAGGACCTGGGCACCCCAGGACCAAAGAGGGGTCTCTGCCTTGCTGTGGGCTGACCAGGAAGAAGGGCGCTGAAGAGCTCAGCGCAGGCTCTGTGGGGAGACCCAGAGTCTCCAAGGGTTGATTTGTCCTTTCATTCATCCATCCATTCATTCATTCATTCATTCATTGGTTCTCGGAACAGTCCTCCATGCAATGTGCAGGGTGGGGGAGTTACGGGTCCAGGAGATTGAGGTTCAGAGGAAAGAGGGACACAGATGCTGCAGCGCTCTGAGCCTGACCTGGGGTGGGGAGGAAGCATCTCTCCCACCAGAGGGGAGATCTGGCAGATCTTCCTGGAGGAGGTTGGTACCACCCCTAGTTGCCCAGGCTGGATCTTAATTGGAGGTGCTTGGTGGTCAGGTGATGTCATGTATCTTCATGCAGAAGAGCATCGCAAGCAGAGACCTGGAGTCAGCAGATGAGCCTGGATCCAGCTCTGTCCAGCCCCTTCCTGATGTGGGCCTCAGTTTCCCCATCCTCACTCAGCACAGGGTGGTGGCAAAGGTTCCCCCCAGTGGGGCCAACTCCCACCTCCGCCATGGCATGTGACATCCATGCGGAGCAGGTTAGGCCTTCCCCAGGGCCTGTCCGGAAGGAGGGATGGTGACAGGCCATCAACCCCAGGCAAGTTGCGGAGGACCACGGGCAGCACAGTTAAAAATAGAGCATGTGTGGCTGGGACAGGAAGCCACACCCGGCCATATCTGCAGGGTTCTGGGGCCTGGGGCCAAGGCAGGGCAGGCCCTAAGCCCAGCGCCTCACACTGAGCCTCTTGGGGGGCCTCCAGCCTCGGGGAGCCAGGAAGGTGACCCCTTGCCCCTCAAGAAAGGGGAAGTGGATCCAGCTGTCCTGGAACCAGGCTGCAAGTACAAAGATTTCTAAAAATACGATAGGAAAGAGGAAGGACAAAGGGGAAGTGGAGAGGACCCAGGGAGCTGGCTGGGTGGCACCAGATACCCAGTGGGCAACCAGTGGGTCCCCAGCAGGCCTGAGCGCCAGGCAGCTGCAGGGCAGGCACAGGGGTCAGCAGACCACAGGGCCTGTGGGCTGCAGGCAAGACTCAGCACTGAGGGGGAGCAGGCAGGGCTCAGCAGTGTGGGCAGAATGGAAATGTTATTATTTCTGTGCAATATTATCAAAACTACATCTCCCGTGTCTGAAATCCCATCCTTCCCGGGCTGAGAATCCAAAGTGGTCCCTCACTACCTGAAACCTCAGGGTCCTCAGCTCTGAAGTGGGCAGAAATGCCCCCCTTTTAAGAAGCAGTCAGACAGAGAATCACAGGCCCCCGTGCCCCCACATGCCCCGTGTCACAGGCTGCAGCTGGGGACCGTCAGTGGTGTGCAGAGGGTTGGAATGTGCCTGGCCAATTGCCAACCCCTGGGGACAATCTGGACAGAAGGGGACAGTCCGCTGAGAGGTCCCCAAATACACCTGCCAACCGTGGAGTGCAAAGGAAGACATAAGCCACCCCTGACTGTACCCATGCAGCACCACTCTGTGGGGAACTGTTACTGTTGTGTTGATTTCCATCCGTAATCTGCCTCAGTTTCCCCAGCTCTACAATGCTGGCTTGGGAGGGGCCTGGAGGCCCAACTACTGGCATCATTCTGCATCTCTGTCATTCTCAAATATGTAACTACTCCCTGTCAGGATGTCCAGGGTTGGTGCTGAGTGGGTTTCGGCAATTTATATGGGGGTAAGAGGAGTGATCAAAATATAGATGAATGCCTAAATTTTTAAAAATTTATTATAGTAAAACACATTGCCATGAATCTCTCTCAAAATCCTCGCTCTCAATTTGAACACACTTATCCCATTGTTCCTGCCACTTTTTGAAGCAGTTCCTGAAGTCCTCTTTCATGAGTGTCTCTATGAGACATGATCAAAAATACAGTGAATGCTGCTGCCAAGTGCCAGCCTATAGAAAGGCAGGCTCGTAAAAACATTATGATGTGTCCTTATCTACTTTATTCACCAGATCTGTCATGAGAAGAACTATGAAAAATAAACAATTTGAATCAATTCACGACATTAAGGCAGACACAACAGCACAACTAAAGACACTCGGGAAAGAGGACTTCTGACCTGCTTCAGACAGTGGCAAGGGTGATAGGATGGGTGTGTTTGAAGAGAGAGGGAGGATTTTGAGGAGGATCCCTGCATTTTCACATCTCCCATCCTTCTTCTCAAAGTGAACCTCAGGACTGAGGTCTGGGAGCCCCAGGCTGGCCCAGCTCTGCCTCCTCCTGGCTGAATCAGCCCAGGCAGGTCGCCTAACCTCTCAGCCCCAGGTGCTCATGTGCGGGGTGAGATAGAAAGACCTTCGCTGCATAGTTTTGGGGAGTCCCTGAGCTGGCGGATGGGAGGAGCTAGAGCGTCCAGGGCCCAGACACGGCCAGTGCTCGCCCCCAGGCCTGTCCTGCCCAGGGGTCCCGCTGTTCACAGCAGCATACCAGTCCCAGAGATGCAGGGTGCAGGTGGGGGCCGTGACAGCAGGAGGGAAATGGACAGGGCTTGTGACAGAGGGGTGTGCAGGGCGAGAGTGAGGAGGGACTCAGGCTGGCTCCTGGGAGCTCAGGATGCAGGAAGAGCAGGTGGAACAGAATTGTAGGGGACCAATTTTGGGCACAATGACAAGAGCAGCAATGGCTGAGTACAGAGGGGGCGCTCGTGTCTAAAGCTCAGAGAAGGAGTTGAGCCCAAGAGGAGGTAGGAGCCCCTGGGAAGAGGGGAGGTGGCCCAGGACTGGGCTACCCACACTGGGGACCACCCATCAGAACTGAAGCCCAGCCGGCCATAGTGCCACACACCTGCAATCTGGGAGGCTAAGGCAGGAGGACGACAAGTTAGAGCCCTGCATGAGCAACTTAGTGACTTAAGGAGACCCTATCTCAAAATAAAATTTAAAAAAAAGAAATCCGAAGCCTGGAGCACCTTTCGCCCCTCCAGCAGGTGTGCCCTGTCCACAGACCAAGGAGCGGGAGTTCCCCTGCCCGCACAGCCAGCCAGAGAGGGGGGCATTCCCCATGGGTGGGACCAGTGGGGTCTTGCACCCCAGCCCGGCCACTCCAGAGACCTTCCAGCCTCAGCCTCACTCCAAGCTGGCACCTGCCTGTCTCCCAGGAGTGCCTGTCCTAGCATGCCAAGGGGCCCAGCAGCATGGGCTTCCACCTAAGTGGCCGAGCAGTGGTCAGGAAGCACCTGTCCCTACCTGGAAGGCTGCGCTGATGTGGCAAGGCTGGCCTTGGCAGGCTGCACGCTATGTGCCAGGCACGTGCATCTCACCCAGGCCTCCCATCCACCTGTCATCTTCACCCGTCTGTCCATGAACACGCTGTGACCTATATGGTGGCTGTCATCACTGCAATGGTCAGGCCTCTTCCGATTCCGTCGTGATGGAGGGCAGGAGGGGGATCTGATCCTGGGGCAAGGCTGCCAAGGGCCCAGCTGTCCATGCCCTGGGGTACACACCCTTTCTACCCCTCCTTCCCGACACAGGTGACAGGAATTTATCTGCCAGACTGATGCCTGCACCACGCGCCAAGGCCCCGTTCATTGCTCTAGCAAAGATCCCACATCTGGTGCAGCAGCTGCCACAGTCTGGTTAGCCTGTGGGGTCTGCAGCTGCCCTCTAGACTGGTGACCTGCGAGGGGGTAATGAAGGCCATCGTCCACACCCTGCGAGTCCCAGGGTGGCCATAACCCTGCTCTCCCCTCGGCCTGCACTGTGTTTTCCTCTTAGCTGTGGGTGACGGACAGCTCACAGACTTCCCAACACCTCCCCACCGCCATGACTCCCTGACCCTCAGGCCAGGGTCCGGTATGGGTCAAGCACCCCCAAGTCCACTCCAATGACACCTGTAGACCAGGAAAGTGGCTACAAACCAAGTGGACACACTGCGAGCTGGACCTGGGTGGACTCTATCAGCCACCTAACCTCCACCCTCTAAGGGGCCCAGGGTGACACTCCAGTCCCAGTGCCAGGGTCGGCCTGGATCCTGTGGCTGGCAGTCCTCAACATATTTGGAGACCCTTGTTTCCCAGTGTACGGTTACTGTGGTGCTTTAGGGAAGAAGCAGGATTGTCACCCTGTACACTTGCTAAGGCGTTGCAGGACACTACTCTCCGGCAACCAGGCTCCTTCCCCTGGTGCCTGCCACCTCGACATGGGACTTCCATCTCCAAGTCCAAGCTGGCTGCTCAGTCAGAGGGGGTGGGGAGCAGGGAAAGGGGGTGCTCGGTGCTCTCTCTGTGTTCACTCAGGGGAGAGGACATATACCCTGGGGAAAACTTTAAGCACTGTGACCAGGCCCTTTCTCAAGCTAGGACCAGAAGTTCAGGGGGGATTTGGATACATGGATGGGAAAGGGCGTCTCCAAGGACAGGAGCTGCCTGAGGCTGGACTGGAAGGCTCGGGTACAGAATGGTGGGAGGAAGGCCGGCTGGACAGGCTGGGGACACTGGGAAGGCCCAGAGGCAGGAGAAGATTTTTCCTCTCAGTGGCAGGGAGTCCAAGGAGACTTCAGCCACAGAGTGCTATGGACAGAGCAGGTCACCCCATCTTGCACAGAGCACCACACCCACTGCCTCAGTGAACTCATTTCCAGATCAGCAAGCACTGGCTTTGCAGCCAGCCCACCCCACGGTCTCAGCCTAGATCAGCAACTATGTCCCTTTGGGATTTTGTCCAGGTCACCTCACCTCTCTGAGCCTCAGTCTCTAGGGGCAAGGACTGTCAAATGTCTCCCAAATCCAGCCTCCCTGTCTTGGAGAGTGAGGATGTCAGGACCACCCTATTAAAGGCTCGTTTCCCAGCCTCCCCAGCAGCTAGGGTGGCCATGTGACTATGCTCAGGCCAATCAAGTATGAGGCAAAATTTTATATCACTTCCTGGTAAGTAGGTAAATAAATAATAGTCACAGGAGCTGGTGAAGAAGTCGGTGGGAGTTCCAGGGAAGGACAATGGCCTTCAGCAAAACATATTTTAGTCCTTACTGGTGCTGTGATTACAGCAGTGGGCAAAAAGCAAAATGGTTGAATGACCAAGGAGCTGAGTCTAATCGGGGAAAGAGGGAAGTGTCTCTCTTTCAAGGGTGGAAGAACCAGCGTGCTCGGGGCAGGCTCTCAGGAGGCTGCACCCTGGTGAGGCCCAAGTGCAAAGGTCAAGCCAGGCCCGCTTCTGGGGACAGAGGCGCTGTGCAAGTGGCCAAAGCAAGGGCCTTCTCTCTCCAGAGTCTGCCGAGCTGAGCAGCAGGGAGACAGAGGAACTGCAGAGGATCAAATGGCACCGGAAGCAGCTGCTGGAGGACATCCAGGTGTGTGCACTCAGATCCACACACACATGCACGGGACCCCCGAGAACCACACACACACACACACACCTCCCACTCCCTCCTGGCCCAACCTGACCTGGGACTGATGGTGGGGGCAAGAACAGTGGGCATCAGCGGGAATTCCAGAGGTGGCCTGGGCCCTGGGAGGACGGGGAGCAATCGCACAGAGTGCCCAGCGCGTGCTGAGCCCCGTAACCCCCGTTCTCGCCCCCTTGATTGCACACAGGTGGAATCCAGCTGTGTGGCCTCCGTCAGGCCTGCCCCTCCCCATCTAGACCGTTTAGCCAAGATGATGCCCACTGTGTGCCCAGCATCTGCCAGCCCACTGATTAGGATTATGGAGGGGTTTTTTGGGGGGATGTTGGAAGTGGAACCTAGGGCCACACACATTCTAGGCAAGAGCACTACCACTGAGCACGTCCCCAGCCCTCCTCGTCATTTCTTACACACGTGCTCATCTGACTCAGCACTCTCTAAGACAGGCCTGGGTCCTTGGAAGATGCCTTGCTCAGTCCTGCCCCAGGCCCTCTGCCTGGGGCTCTCCTATCTCCCCTCTTGGCTTCTGCTTCTCATAACTTCATTCTTGGCTCAAACTCTCCCTCTCCTCCTCCAGGCTGTCTGACTGCCCTGGCTACCACCGCCGTCCTCTCCCATCAACACTCACACATGCACACGTATGATCTATACAAAATCATGTATTCAGTTAGTATTTCATTGAGCACCTACTATGTCCCAGTTTCTTTCTGTACAAGCCCTCTGATAATTTTATGCATTGTCATTTCATTTGCCTCATGGCTGCATGGTCCCAGCCCCACCAGACCATGGGCTCCCTGAAGGCAGAGCCCAGTCCTGGCTGCCCAGCCCAGTTGTCAGAGCATGCAGGCTCTGCATGGTCCATACCTTCCAGCGAGCCCCAACTTTATATGTGGGGATCACTTAATGACTCCCCCAAGATAGCACGGACAGGAGATGCCTGGGCTCAGAGAAGGGCTTTTAGGCCCCCACGATATCGCTGAGTCCTAGAAAAAGCCCCTAGGAGCAGCCCATGCCCAGCACCCCACAAATCTTGGGGTGACTCTCACTGGGGGCACTTGGCAGGTGCTCACATGCTGCCTGCTGGGGATGTGGGCCAGCTTCCCACCTCCCCATCTGCCCAGTATGTGGCTGGAGGGGCAGGTCAGGGGTCTCCTGCACTCTGGGGTCAAGATGACAAAGGCCTGGGGTGGGGTCAGAGAGCTCAGCTTGGAGTGAGATCTTGGGCACCTCACTTCACCTCTCTGTGCCTCAGTGTCCCCTTCAATGTATTTCACTGAGCTGCAAAGTCCCTGAGAAGAGGGCCTGTGCCCTGAGCCCCATGTCCTGGTGGCCTGTGGTGTCTGGCAGGTGGCAGGGACTGACAGGAGAGAGGGACAGAGCACGGAGTGAAGCCAGCAGGGAGGGGCCTGACCGCAACGAGGAAACCGAATGGAGGGGGCAGCAGGGAGCCCCAGGAGGGATTGGAGCCTGGAAGGGCGGGCTCCAAGCTATGCCTGGGAAAGCCCCCCACGGGTGAGGAGGGCCCAGCAGTAGGCTTGGCTCTGGGCATGAGATGTCCCAAAGCGGTGGGAAGAGAAGGCAAGGCTGGAAATGGGGCCAGTCGACCGCTGGCACAAGAGCAAGGGCAAGATGAGCGCAGAGGCAGCGAGTTCGTGGGACTTCAAGGCCTGAGACCTCGTCAGAGGGGCCGTCCTCCGAGGAGGGTCCTCAGACTGGGGCTGAGAGCAGAGGTCAGAAAGAGGGGCAGAGCCGGATCACCCCAGGGGCCTGACCTAGGGCCTGACTCCACCCCGCAGAAGCTGAAGGACGAGATCGCAGAGGTGTTTGCCCAGATCGACTGCTTCGAGAGGGCGGAGGACAGGTGAGGGGAGCTGCAGCGGCTGCGCGCTAGGCACATCTGCCACGTCCCCAGCTCCTAGAGCCCCTAGAGCCCACCGCCCCCGGTTCTCAGCGCCCTAACGCCCCGCAGTGTGGAGGCAAGGGGTGCTGTCACCCGCTTTACAGATGAGGAATCCGAGGCCTGGAGGGAGGGAGTGACTCTCCCAAAGCGGCTCCCCCTGGTGGTGAGCTGGGAATTGCACCCAGGAGTCATCTCGGGGCCTGCGCCCCTCACCCTACCTGCAGCCCCAGGCCCTGTGGCTCCCCGGAAGGGCCCTGGGGAGGGGGGCGCGGGGTCCCAAGCCGCTCACTGACTGCCCTCGGGTCCGCAGCCGGATGGCACAGAAAGAGAAGGAGCTGTGCATCGGGCGCAAGAAGTTCAACATGGACCCCGTGAAGGTCAGCGGGGGACAGGGTGGGGGCTGCACCCGGGGACCCTCCTAGCGTCCTCTCCTTCCCTTCTTTGCACAGTGGGATCCTTAGATCTAGGGCTCGGTCCCCAAAGATGTGCTCCTGCCCGGGGCTGGGGGGAACCCTCCTGGGGTCTCACCACCGCCCCCTGCCGGCATGGAGGCCCCCATCCGCAGCCGCGCAGAGCAGCCCCCTGACCGGCCAGCCCTGTCTCTCCCCCAGCCCAGCCCGGAGTGACACTTCATTCACAGTGACAGCCACAGCCAGGCCCGGGCCCCATCCACGCCTCCCGCCCCTCCCCCGCCACGCACCTCCAGACCCCACCTGCCAGCCCCGTCCAGGGGAGCAGGACTGGTCCCAGACTCCGGACTCCGGAAGCCAGACCTTGCGGGCCATGGGGGACTTGGGCTGTTTCCTGCCCTTTGGATTTAGCTCTTTTTTTTCTCCAACTTCTATACAATGGACATGGATTACTTGTGTGACAAAGAGAAACAGTATTTTTAAATAATGTAAGTTTTCGGGGAACAAAAGAAAAGGCTGAATCTTAGAATGATGAATGCATAGAATTGTTGAAGCAAAGGCTCCAGGCTGAAGGGGACCCTGGGGAGTGCCTGGCACGAACCTGGTTGGTCCAGGGATGAGGAACTCACCACTTCACAAAGGCACTTTCTATTAGGGAGGGACAGACTGCCAGAGTAGGCTGTGCCACTCCAGAACAAGGGACCCCGGGCTCCCCCTCCCTGCCCTCCTCCTCCTCCTCCTTGTCAGCCTCTGTTGGCGGGGCTGCCACAGGCTCTGTCCCCCCAGGGCATCCAGTATCTCACAGAGCACAAGCTGCTGCCGCCCTGCGCCCAGGACATTGCCCAGTTCCTGTACAAGGGCGAGGGCCTCAACAAGACGGCCATCGGCACCTACCTGGGGGAGAGGTGAGGGCAGGGCAGGGTGGCCAGAATCGGGGGTGTGCGAGAGAGTGACAGGGGAGTCACAGCTTGGGGGCTGCTCACACCCTCCTCATGAACTGAACAGGTGCTGGTCCCTGGGGTCTCCCTGCTGCAGGCACCACTCTAGGTCCTGATTCCCAAGACAGCAGGTCCTGCCCTGGGGCGGGGAGATGGATGCCAGTGGGTGCCACTCATCATACAGCCCTGAGTTGCCTGATGTTCAGAAAAGGCACAGAGGGGTCAGAGTACCGATGGCCCTGGGTCCCCTGCTGTGATTGTAGGGAGGATGGACAGGAAAGTTCTCAGGAGGTGGCCGGTGGGCAGTGCACACATCTGGGGAAGAGCACTCCAAGCAGCTAGAACAGCCAGTGCAAAGGCCCTGGGGCAGGAGCAGCTCAGGGAACAGCAGGCTGGGGAGACTGAAGGGAGTGAGGGGGATGATGGACGTGGTAGGGCTGAGGTAAGATCTGCGGGAGGGGCCTGGGTGGAGGAGTGATGTGAAACCACCCTCCTGCTAGTCCATAGGGATGGAGCAGAGGGCAAGAGGGCACAGCGGGGGAAGAGTGGCTGGATATGAGCACTGGGGGGCATCCCGGGAGGCTGGACATCTCCTCCCTCGCCGCCCCTGCAGGAGGGGCCACCGGCAAGCTCCCAAGTGCACCCCCACCTTCTCCCCAGGGACCCCCTCAACCTGCAAGTCCTCCAGGCCTTCGTGGACTGCCACGAGTTCACCAACCTCAACCTCGTCCAGGCTCTCAGGTGAGTGGTGGACAGGGCCTGCCCTGGAGGGCGACAGCCTGGGGGTGTGGAGTTGGGATCCCCAGAGGCAAAGACATTGCCATGGGGAAGAAACAGGAGAGCCCGGGAGCCTGGAGACTGCCCCTGCCTGGGGCTGAGGCACGGACCAGGGCCTGGCCCCTTGGGAAGGTGCTGCTTTGGGGGCAGTGCTGGTTTTGTTTAACTAATACCACCCAGTATGTCCTGCACTTGGTGCTTTCTGGTCAGGATACTGCTATTGCGATTTGCAATTTCATCACTATGAGAAACATCAGGCACAGGGTTCAGGACACAAACTCTGGAGCCAGACTGACCAGGTCCAGTGCCAGCTTTGCCACTCTGCCTATGTGACCCAGGGCAAGTCTCTGTGCCCCAGGTTCTTCATCTGTAAAGTGGGCGTAATAACTGTACTGCCTTCGTAGGGCTGTGAGTACTAAATGAGGAAGCCCTTGGAACCGGCCCACAGGAGGTGCTTAGGGAGACTTGCTGCTGGTGGTAATGCCAGGGAAGTCAGCTCCTAAGAAGGCGCACTTGATCTGGGCTTTGAAGGATGAGTAGGAGTTTGCAAGAAAGAAGCCAGCACCCTCCATCTCCCACAATCTTTAAAGGAAAGGAGTAGATGGCTTAGAGTCTCCTGCTAGGAGCAGGCACAGCCTGTACCCTAGGGGGCTCACCCTGCAATCTCCAGCTTCCTGCGCAGGAGGGAAGCGTAGGTTCCAGAAACAGAGGCCCTGCCAGGGGAAAGCACTTCCCCAAGGTGGCACAGACAGATCCCGGGGCTCAGTGGCTGGGGCAGACTGGGCCACAGTCCAGAGGGGTACGGGGAGTGCTTCTCACAGTCCATGCTTGCTGCCTGCCTGTATGAGCCCCTCTGCTGCCCGCTCCTCCCAGGCAGTTCCTGTGGAGCTTCCGGCTGCCAGGTGAGGCCCAGAAGATTGACCGCATGATGGAGGCCTTCGCCGCCCGCTACTCCCTCTGCAACCCAGGCGTCTTCCAGTCCACAGGTGCAACCCCTTGGCACGGCCAGGCTCCACCCCCACAGTCTTTCCTGAGCCCCAGACCCTGGAGCCCACACCTTTCTGCCTTCCCTGAGTGCCACCTCCATGCCAGGCACTCTGCTGGGCACTTGTCAGGCAGAGCTGCCTGGGGACACGGTCCTGAGATGGCAAGGAATGGTGGCACAAGGTGCCAAAGCAACAGCAACCCTGTCTGAGTGCAGGGGTAGGGGAGTCAGCATGTCCACAATGACTTCTCAGAGGTAATAAAGTCCAAGTAGGGTTTTGAAGGATGAATAGGAGTTCTCTATGATATTTTTGGCTAGAATTTCAGTTTAAACAAAGGCTCAGAAGCATGAAACGGTGGGGCAGGGTGTAAGGGACAAAGACCATAGAAGGAGATCAGCAAAGCTGAGTGTTCCACCCTCTCTCCCAGGGCTAACCAAATGCCCATACAAAGACACCAGAGGACAGGGTGAGCAAGGGGCCATGCAGCCCACTTGCCCTGGCCTCTTCTGTGGATCTAGAGGTAAAATAATACCAGCCAATTCCATTTATGGAGCTGGCCTGGGGACTGGAGAGTACAAGGGTGCAAGGTCACTACCAGCCTGCATCAAGGTCATGACTACTTGTGTCTGTCCCTGAGTCTGTATCCTCCAGACTCAGAGAGGGGATGACATCAGCAGATGTGCAGCCCCTCAGCCACGTCCAGGGACAAGTCCTTAGAGCCTTTGCCCTCCCCAGCCATTATACATTGCCACATACGCATCCCACGAGGGCAGGGCCATGTCAGCCCTGTCCACCAGGGCCTCAGGCCCCAGCACGGTGCGGTACTCAACAGATCCCAGGGCGGGAGGAAGGGATTTCCAAAGCACTAGGTGGCAACCCTCTGTGAAACGGGGTGAGGGATGGGAGCTGCCTGCAAGGGCAGCATGGGGAGGTTGAGCCTCGCTCCCAGCAAGAGCAGCACCCTGCGAGCCATTGCAGTTGCCAGAGGTGCAGTCGCCCATGTTCTAGAACATGGAGCCGCAGCAGTGCCCCACCTCTGGAAGCCACAGACAGGGAAGCTGCAGGTCAAGGGCGCTGAGTACTTCCCAAGGTCGCAAGGAGCCGGAGGCCCCTCGTAGGGCCCAGAGTAGCCAGCAGGGATCCCGCGCCTCACCCTGATCACAAGTGGGGGCCACACAGGAGCTGAACTGGCTTCGAGCCCCACAAGGGCAGCCCAAGGTAGAGCCTGAACAGCGCTGCCAGGCCTGTGACATGGCCCGGTCCCACAGACACCTGCTACGTGCTGTCCTTCTCCATCATCATGCTCAACACCAGCCTCCACAATCCCAACGTGCGCGACCGGCCGCCCTTTGAGCGCTTCGTGTCCATGAACCGGGGCATCAACGATGGCGGGGACCTGCCCGAGGAGCAGCTGCGGGTAAGGGGCACAGTCACTGCTGCAGGCAGGTGGGTGGCCAGGAGGGCTGGTCCCTAGATGGCTGAGATGAACCATCACAAATGCAGCCAAGCCCAATGCGGGCTACTGGCAGGAATGTGGGCCAGTGTGTCCCGGCCTCTGAGTGACAGGCTCAGGGCAGTGCAGAGCCAGGAGCAATCTACGCTCGGGAGAAAGGCAGAGCCTGGCCTGGCCACATGAATGGCCAGGGCCCAAGGGGATGTGCACAGCCCCACTCAGGCTCAGCATCCCCAGAACCTCCTGCCTCAGTAGTCAGGGTGCAGGGCTGGTTCTGGACTGGTTCTGTCCCTGGCTGGAGCAGAGCCTCTCTCTGAGCCTCTGGCTGCCTCAGTTTCGAGAGCAGGACATTTGACACCACAGGGCCAGGCCATAGAATGAGGGCGTGAGGGGTCCCACGGCCCCTGCCTGCCCGCAGAGTGACCTTGGGTAATGACACACTGGGGACCACAGAGGGTGGGGACAATTGGGCCTGTGTCACAGAGCTGCTCTGAGTCGCAATTTTACCAATGTAAAGGGCGCAGCCCGGGCCAAGTGCCCAATGTGGGCTCTGCACGGTGGCTCGTGTCCCTGTGCAGGACGGTTAATACTGAGACAAACAGCACGTGGTGAAATGCTGCAGCAGCAGAGGCTTGGCGAGCCTGGTCACTGCCGGCCTGTGGGCGCTGCTGGCCACACCCTGATCTTGGCATTGGTTGAAGGTGTGAGTTGCAGGCCCCGCCTAGCCCTGCCAGGTATCCCAGATGCCGCATCCCTGCCGCCAGCTGCCAGCAGCCTCCTTGGCACCTCGCTCTTCATTTCCACCTCGGGTCTTTGTTAATAACAGTGCTCGAGTGTACGTGGAGCTGGGAACATCATCTCGCAGGGCTGGGTCAGCTTATTGTCTCCATTTAGCCTCTGACTCCACCTGGGGGATCTGCAAAGGGTTATTATCCTCCTGGCAGCCCAGAGGTGGCACAGAGGAGGGAAGAAAAGAGAGCCGAGTCCCAGCCACCGCCGCCCCAGCTGGCCCCCTCCCTGGCTGAGATCTCGGGCGACGGGCTTGGGCTCCCAGAGCCCCTGCTCGGAGGTCAGTGTGGAAGTGCTGGGCACTCAGCAAAGTGCCTGGGTAGGGGGAGAGGCTAAAGAATCTCAAAGCTTTGCTGGCATTGTCATGGAGCACACAGGACCTGACCCCACTAAAGAGCTTCGCAGGTAGCTGCAAGGACTTGGGGTCCCTCTGCCCTTCTCTCTGGGCCTCATTCTCCCCAAATCAGCAAACGCAGGGCTTTCAGCCTCTTTGTGGAAGAGAACTCTTGATGAAGAGACCCCCGACAGGCCCTTGCTGGAGAGGACACATAATACTTTCCTGTGCCCCATGTACAATATTAAAGGCACAGATGTTTGACCTAAATGGAGGTCACCCCAAGGGCACACAGGGGCCCTGCAGATGCACAGGTGGGAAAGGCTTCAAGGTGTGAGGGGGTAGTGGGGGACAGGTGCCTGGAGCCAGTTAGGCCCTGGCTGATCCACAGGGGCCAGGCAGAGAGCTCAGGGGGCTCCAGGCAAAGAGACAGGGCCAGGAGATCAGTGCCAGCTCTACCCTTGCCGCTGTGACACTGGGCACTGGCCTCAGTTCCCTCATCTGTACAGTGGAGTGATGACTCTGACTCAGTGTTCTCCTACAAGCAGAGGTGGGCTCTGGCAAGCAGGGAGGATGGCAGGGGGACCAGGCACTCCATCCTCTGGTGGTACAGGTGGAGAACTGAGGCCCAGGCAGGTGCCAAGTCTCTCAGCCCTGGACCCTCTGGGTCCCTTCCAGATCCCTCTATTAGAGCATCCTGTGTATGAGGCACAGTTGTAGGTGCTATGTGTTCTCATTTACTTCCCACTCCCTGGTGTACAGCTAAAACACTGGGCTCCAAGGGACACAACAGGTCAGAAGGCATACACCTGTGAAGAGGCCTAGTACACACTACATCTGATTCCAGAGCCCTTTTCTCTAGAGAGTAGAAGGCAAGATCTGTGGACAGAGGACCTGGCTTTGCTTCCCAGCAGCCAGTTACTTCCTGGTTAGGGGACCCTGAACTCCTGTCACCAAAAAGATGAGGAATCAGTTGGCCTTTAGACTGTTGGCTTCAGGCTCAGCTAGATCCAGGCACTCAGTGACATGAGCACTTCATCCAGGAGCCCCGTCCCTCTGTGGCCCCATGTCTCAGTGCCCCTCTCCTGTGAGGTGGCCTCCCTCTAAGCAGCCTCTCCCCAAGTATGGCAGAGGGCATCTAGGCTGGCATCTAGCTGGCTTAGCATCCTCCTTCTGAGCTGCTTCAACTCAAGTCCCAGAATTGAGGCTCACTGACCTATTGATTGGGTCACATATGCCACCCTGAACCAGTCACCGCACCAGGGGCATGGCAGGCTCAGCTGAGCCAGATGTGAGTCATTCTCTCCCTTCTGGAGCCCAGGGGCACTAACCCCCCTCAAACACCCTGCCCTGGAGAGCTAGCGGGGAGGTGACTCTGCAGGCCTGGGGGATAGGCAGATTCAGGGCCAGCGGAGCTCCTGGAAGGAGCCCAGTGTTTCTGCTATCTACCCAATCATGGGACAGTGGGGCTGGAGGCTGGTAACAATGGATACAAGGGTGTTTACAAGGTACAGGAAGCGTGGGTGAGCTAAACTGCCTCTCTGTGGTGGCAGAATGTGCAAGCTGATATGGTGACCGCAAAGGCTGCAGGGCCCGCTGTGGGTTTGGAGGAGGCCACCTCCCACCCCTGCCCGCCTGCTTGGGCCTCCCCGTGTGTGTCCCTGGTGACAGCTCTGCCAAGGAGCCTTCCTCTGCCACAGGCCCTTGTTCTACCAGCTGGTGCCACCTAGCAATTCCCAGGGGAGGCTGAGCCTGGCGTTAGCAGATCTCCCGGGAGGCATGGGTCCCTGCTCCCCCAACCCCACCACCGCGGCCAGGCTGGATTACAAGACAGGCCCAAGCCCCACCTCTACAGAGCCCAGGGAAGTGGCTTTCAGCCTGCACCCCACTCCAAACCCCCAAGCTCTCAGATCAGAAAGGAAGTAAACAACCAGCAAGCACCACTTCGCAAACTTGGGGAGAATGGAAAAGACTCGTGAAATTTTCCATTGAAAATCTCAAGGAAACCATTAGCAGCCCACACAGACGCAACAGGAGGAAACAGTTTCATTATTTCAGATGGAGTCTTGTCTGATTTAACAAGCAGAGCCAAGCAGTTTATAGTGTTCCTCCGAAGCCTGGAAATCCAGGCAGGCGGCTCTTGGAATCCAATCAATGCCTTGTGGCAGGACATTTAAAACACACAGGAGCATCCAGGGCAGCACCTGCACCCTGCCCTCAGGGAGGCCCAGCCCTGGCTTGCATACCTCCAGGGACAGGGAGCTCATTCTCTACAGGCCTGCACCTGCCAGATCTCGGCAGCTCTTACTCCCAGAGTCCTCCATGGAGACCTGAAATCTGTTCTCAGGGACCCCCAAGCCCCGTCCCTGCAATTGGAGCCTGTACAGCCTGGGCTCCTTGGGAAAGGGGACTTGGAGGGAGAGCATAGTCGGCACCCCTTCCGGGGCCTCTCCTTCCACCAGGCCACTCACAGGGAGAAGTCAATACCCCCTGCCCCAGGGATCCCTGTGACCCCAACCCTGCATGCATAAGAAAGGCTCAGCTGCTCCCTGAAGCAGAAGCAGGGACTGTCCTGGGGCGGGGTGGTCCTCACGCTGGCTGCTGTGCCCGGAGCTCATGTGCACATGCAGGTCTGCTTCTGAGACGCTGACCCTGACCTCCCTCATAGGGAGGCAGGTCAAGGAGCTGGGTGCAGCCAGGCCCAGGGTGGAAGGGGGAGACCAGTGGGCCCCCCAGGGGCCACGAAGAGCAGCCAGGAGTGAAGGGTTTGCAGGACAGGAGGAACAGGGCCCTCCCGCACACTCAGGTCACACACTCAGGTCCTTCCTCTGTGCTCCCTACAGAACCTCTTCGACAGCATCAAGAGTGAGCCCTTCTCCATCCCTGAGGACGATGGCAGTGACCTCACTTACACCTTCTTCAATCCAGACCGAGAAGGCTGGCTGCTCAAGCTGGGTGAGAGGCCTGTCTGTGTGCACACACCCCGATGCACACGTGCTGATGCTTATGCATGCTCTCGCACACACTCTGATGCACATGCACACTTGCACACACACCCTAGCTCACATGCACACTCAGGCAAGTGCAGGCTCATGGCTGACACTGTGTACATGGTCACATGCAGCCCTGGGGGTCGGGTTGCCACAGCTCCGGATCTCATGAACCACAGCACAATGGTCTGCCTGCTCCATCCTTCCATTCATGCATCCACCAATTCATCCACCCATCCATTGTCTATCCATCCACCCATCTGTCCACCCACCCATCCACCCACCCATCTCTCCATCCATCCATCCATCCATCCATCCATCCATGCATCCATCCATCCATCTGTTCACCCACCCATTTGTCCATCCATCCATCCATTCATCCACCCATCTGTTCATCTAGCCACCCATCTGTCCACCCATTCCTCCGTCCATAGACCCATCCATACACCTGTCCATCCATCCATCCCTCTGTCCACTCATGGGTCCCAGGCGGTGATGGGGAACCTTTTGAGCTTTCAACGATAACTAATAGCCTACTGCAGTACTCGTGCTGTAAGTTTGCCACCACTGGCCCAGGAATGAAGCAGCGTGGGAAGGCTGAGCTGTAAGGGCAGGAGGCAGAGAGGCCCATACACAGTTCTGAGGGCTGGGGAAATGCATCTCAGTGAGAGACACCAGTTAGTCAGGACCTAATAAGCAAGGCCAAGGTGCAGGGGCCTGTACAGCCCAGCTTTTGGGTGGCCTTTCCATGGAAGCCAAGGCTCAGCAAGGGTAGGGCATCTGCCCAAGGTCACACAGACAGCAAGTGGCAGACTTAGGGGTGCAGTGCATTGGATGCAGGAGGGGAGGGAGTGTGACAGGATGTGGCTCAGGGGATGCTGTGGCAGATGGGAGGTGGCAGCTATAGTAGGTGTGGCAGTGGAACCAGCTGCAGGGTATAGCCAGGGAATAACAGGGCAGGCTACCTGCCCCAGTATCCTGCACACACACTTCCAGAGCTCCCAACAGGGACAGGCAGCCAGGGACAGTGGCCTTTCGAGGCAGCAGAGGAGACGCGGGGGTCTCGGTCAGGCAGCTTCCAGCCCCACACGGCCCCAGCACCTGCCCTGGCCCAGCAGCATAGGGATCTGCAGGACCCCAGCCATGGCCAGTCTGACCCCAGACCTGGTCAGCCCCGGGGAAATAAGTGTTGTCACCGGTCCTGAGCCTCAGAGTCTCATAGCCTGGGCTCCTTCACCCTGGCCCAAGTTTCTGCAGTTGGACATCAGGGACAAAGATTCCCAGACTTCAGTGTATAGCAAAGCCACCAAGAGCTCAGGCTGCGGAATCAGGACACGGCGTTTAAAGCCCATCCCTGACGAATGTCTGAGTCTCTCTCTCTGCCCCGGTTTTCTCATTTATAAAATAGAGATGAACATGGTCCCTCTTCATGGGTGGCTATGGGGATGGAGAAGAGAATATTTTTTAAGTCCCCTAGAACCCTGCCTGGCAGATGAAAGATTCGATGCTTAGCACAGGGTTGGGGGGAGTGACCAAGGGGTGCTCAGAGGGGAGCAGGGGCCAGGAAGGGTAGGGAGGGCACTGTCGCCCCCAAGGCCAGGCCTGGGGCAGCCCTGCGTGCAGCTCAGGGGGAGCCTGGGTTCTGGAGCCACTAAGGTTGTGGGGTGCAGAAGGTCAGTGTGGGAGGGGCCACCGGGGCCCAGGAGGAGGAGGACTGACCTGGCTGTGCTGTCCACCTCCCTCAGGGGGCCGTGTGAAGACCTGGAAGCGGCGCTGGTTCATCCTCACTGACAACTGCCTCTACTACTTCGAGTTCACCACTGTGAGCCACCCCTACCCCTGGCCCCTCTCCTGTCCCTCACCAGGCCGTCACCTGGCAGAGCCCATTTTACAGAGGGGGGAAAGTGAGGCCAAAGAGTGGGCAGGGGCGGGCCAAGGGCGGGCCCTCCTCCCTGCTCCCCTCCATGGCTGGGTCGAGTCAGGCAAGATGGGCTCCCTCTCTGGGTGTGGGGAGCCCAGCCTTGCTCCCTGCCCTCGGCCTCAGGGTTCTGCTGGCCGACTGCCTTCTTTCCCCGCATAGGACAAGGAGCCACGGGGAATCATCCCCCTGGAGAACCTCTCTGTGCAGAAGGTGGACGACCCCAAGAAGCCAGTATGTGTCATGTTGGCCGCCCCCCAGAGAGCTGCTGTGCAGTGTCCCTGAGGGGAGAGGAGGGTCAGGAAGCAGGGTTTCCTGGACACGGCCCTCCGCATGCTCCTTCCTAGGACCGTGGACCCTCGGGTCTGCTCAGTGCCATCAAAAGGGCCTGGCCCCACTTGTTTTACAGAGCCTGACTCTGACACTGGCTGGGAGACCTCATATAAGTCACAGCTGTCTCCCGAGCCCGTGTCCCCACCTGTCATATGGGGACTTATGGGACAGCAGTGATTTACTTGGAGCCGGGCCTGTTGCAGATGTAGCCCCTGCCCTTGAACCTGTCAGGGTTGGGGGGTGTCCTCCTGGGGGTCACTAGAGCACCTGTCTCCCCTAGAGGCCCCCAGAGAGCGGGGCCGGCTGCCTGCCCGCCCGCCTGAGCCCTGGCCCTCCCCTAGTTCTGCCTGGAGCTCTACAACCCCCGCTGCCGAGGCCAGAGGATCAAGGCCTGCAAGACAGATGGTGACGGCAGGGTGGTGGAGGGTAAGCACGGGTCCTACCGGATCTCAGCGGCCAGCACTGAGGAGCGTGACCAGTGGATCGAAGCCATTCAGTAAGGGCGGCAGTGTGGGACAGCTTCCTGTTACCGCGCAGAGCCTTTGTTTCTCTGGGTTCTCAGCTTCTAGCATGACAGTCCCTCCCACGAGGGTCCCCTCATCATGCCCTGAAAGCCGGGTTCCGTGCCAGGCCCAGGACCCCGGAGGGAGGCACCAGCTTTAGGAGCTGGTGGGAGCGAGTTGCCAGGAAGCTCCTGCCCATCCCCTGGCCCTCTGAATGGTGCCCTCCCCACCACCCGCCCCTGGTGGAAGGGAAGGGCTCTCCAGGTGCAGGGGCACCATGGGCAGAGACAAGAGGACAGGCCCATGGGGGCCCCTTGGATGCCACCCCAGGGCCCAGGTGAGGCTGGGGACTGAGCAGTGGGAGAGGACACCACAGAGAGTGAGGCTACAGTCCCCATGGTGACACACTTCAGCTTCCTCTGGGGCACTGGGGAGCCACAGAGTGGTGAATAGGGAGGGACATCTGAGAAAAGCCACAGTGTGGGGACTAGATTGTGTCACCACAGTGGCCACTGATGGAGAAAGGGGACGGGAGCCCAGTGGGGACGAGCTGGAAACCATGCTCTGGGCAGGAAATTGGTACAGGGGAGACTGTTACCTGAAGTAGTCGGGGTAGTCACTGTCCCAGGGGCTTGAAGAATTTTTTGACTCAGACGTTGAAGCAGCCCTGTGAGGCTGCCAGGCCAGAACCCTTCTCATCTCCATTTTGCAGATGGGGAAACTGAGGCCCAGAGGGATTAAAAACTTGTCCGGGGTCACAGAGCCAGTGAGGTGCAGTGCTGGGCCCCTAAGCTGGTCTCTGGTGCCACCCAGGTTCTTCTCCTCCTCTTCTCCTCCTCCTCAGTCTCCCCGGGGAGCTAGAAAGGCAGATTCCTGACTCTCAGCCCCTGCCCACGGGACACTGGGTGTGGGCTTTGCTGGGGTCACCTCCTTGGGAGCCCCACACCCCCAGTCACAAGCCCCAGGAGTCCCAACTCCGTGGCCCCCGCTCAGCCCTGATCCTCATGTCTGCTGTCACTGCAGGGCCAGCATCACCCGCGTCCCCTTCTACGACCTGGTCTCTGCCCGGAAGAAGAAGATTGCCAGCAAGCAGTGAGCTGCCAGGGAGGTGGCGTGGGGAGGCCCCTCCCACCTTTCCTGGCCAAAGACCCCCAGTCACCCGGAGAAGACTATGGGGGAGGCAGAGCTCTAGGGCCAGGTGGGAACCCCAGAGGGTGCAGAACCCATCTTGAGGTCCTGGCACCCAGCGGCCCTGCCCCCTGTCCCCCGTGATACAGAAGAGGCGAGGAGCGGAGGGTGAGACCCCAGAACTGCATCATCTCTCAGGGCTCTTTGCCCTCAGATGCCATCAGCCCCCAAAGCGGCAGGCCCTGGGGTTCCTGGGGGCTCCGTGCCCTCAGCCAGGCTGCCCCCTGCTCAGGGTGTCTCTGTGAGCCCCCCATCCTCAGTTTGGGCTCGGCTCCACCTGTTGGAGCAGAGCTCAGCACATTTGTGGCCCAGCCCCAGGGCCAGGACACTGGGGACAAAAGGAGCCCCAGCCCCAGCCTCAGACTCTCTGGCCGCTGTGCAGAAGCAGTGGTGAGCCGAGGGACCCAGGGCTCAGGCCTGGGTGGACAGCCTCGCCAGGGACTTCCCTGCTGGACTGTGGCCAGCGAGCCAGCTCCCAGCACCCAGGATCCCGGCCTTCTGCAGCCACGTCACAGAGGCGCTGCATCCTGGTACCGAAGGCGACTCTGGCTCTGGGAGGCCCCACTTCTCAGAAGAATGTCTCACACCCTCGCTCAGGCCCAGGGAGCCCCCAGAGGGAGATTGCTTGGCTGGGCAACAGGAAATGCCTCTGCCCCCTGCCAGGCTGAGTGGGTGAGTGTAGCAGGCAGACTCCCCAGGGGGAACCGCAGGTCGCCAGGCAACCGCCCTCCTTCCCGCCCCCACACAAGCACGCTTCACAAGGTCAGGATGGCGTCGCCACCTGTGAAGGGGTGAGACCCCTGTCCTCGAGGGTGTGCGAGCACCTGGTAGCCATATTGCTCTGGATGAGGCCTTGCAGAACATTTGGGGATGTGAGCTGAGCCCACCTCAGCTGCCCCGTTTGGCCCATGAATGGGCACCGGAGGTCGTGGAAGGAGCACTGGGCTGGAGATTGGGCCTTCTGAGGTCCTCTCTTGTCCCTGGCACACATGGGCTGTGTGCCCTTAGTCCACTGCCTCCCGTCTCTGGTCCTCAGCTTCCTCCCCATCCTTGATGGCGTAGGACCAACCTGCGCAGCTGTTCTGCGATTCACTCAGAAGTCAGAATAAAGCAAGTGGTCCAACTCGTGAGTCAGGCTCCTTCCCCAACACCTTCGCCCTCGTCCCTTCCCCAGACAGGGAAGCGGGGCACCCAGAGGGCCCTGTAACCCCGTCCTTAGGACACTGGGGCTGCCACACTAGACAGAAGTGCCCAGGGACTGGACTTCAGGCAGGGCTCCCTCGGGGCAGGGGAAGGAGCAGGGCCAAGCTGATTCTGCCACGGCCAGGGAAAGGGAGCTGGCCTCGAGGTCTACAAGTAGAAAAAGTCACTGCGGCAAGAGACAGCTGATGGTCTCCCCGCCTCTGGAGTAAGCACAGGCTGTCGCTGGAGGGACTTGATTCTGTGGGCTCGCTTCTCTGTGCTCCTACAAACATGCCTGAGCCACAGTGCTGTGCTGGGCACTCTTCTAGGCACGGGTAGAACAGGACAGAGTCCCTGGTGCCCGGGCTCACACCTCTAGTGCTCCTGAGTCCTAGGGCATGAGACTGCCCCCTGAGGGTGTTAAGGGCACTCCACATACTACCTCAGCCCCCACCCGAAATCCCATCAGTCCTCAAAGGCCCTAAGAAGCCTGGCCAACTCTCCTACACATTCCTGCCTCCAGCCCATGTTTATTGGGCATCTGCTGTGTACCAGGATCCGTCCACGGAGCCAGAGACTCAAAGATGATCAGGACATGGAAATGGGAGGGTCCCACTCTGACCCGCTGGCCCAGGCCCAGGTCTCTACCCCTGCCAAGGCGGCCTGTGCCCACCTCTGGCCATCCTGCTACTCCTCACTCTGGGCAGCAGGGGGCGCCCACCACACGTGTATGAGAGCTACTGGGGCCCCACCCCACCCTGGCAGAGACTTGTCAGCCGGGAGCCCCAGCCAGGACATCCTGGGTGGGAAGCATTTGGCCCAGTAGGGCCTGCAGGCTTGGCAGAGGCCCATGGACCACACTAGCGGGGACCGGCTCCTCATCCCCTGCCTTGCCTGGCACAGGAAGATGGACTCACTCGCTCTCTTCTGCTGTGTCCCCTCTCGCAGTGATTTTTCTCTCTGGGGCCTGGCCCAGCTGAGTTCCGCAGCACAAACCTTTGACAAAGAGACTTTCTCATGCACAGGGTCTCAGGCACCAGAATGAAAGCCACTTACCATGAGAGGCCACAGGGGGCAGCAGTGAGGGCCATGCAGATGGCTGGGGTTCAAGGCCCAGCTCTATCATGAGCCTTAAGAAAGTTTGCAGAGCACTCTGGGCCTCCAACTTCTCCTCTATAAAATGGGAATCACTGAATAGAAGCAGAATGCCCAGGAGAGCATTGACTGGCTACTTGGGTTTATTATTATCACAGGCAGATTGTGTGCACTGTCCTGGGAGGCAAAGATGGGGCCAAGGGAGGAGAAGCCAGGGTGCGGAGGAGGACATCCTGGAAGGCTGCTTGGAAGAGGTGACCTAAGGCAAGCACAGTGGAGGCCTGGGCTTTCCAGCCAGGGGGCCCATGAGAGACAGGGTGAGCGTGCAGGACAAGGCCAGGGATTTCTGGGCCCACACACCAGCCCGGGGGGCCACAACGTTGCAAGGTGAAGGGATGCCAGGCTCTGACGGGGGTGGGCTTTGAGCACGGTGCTGTGACCCTGAGTCCCTGTGCCCCAGCTCCACCACAGGAAGCTGTGGGGGACTCGGCAACAGCTGTTGAGTAGAGGCCAGCACAGTACCAAGGCTCCCTGAACAGGGGGCACAGGTGGTCCTGAGAGGAGTGGATGGGGCAGGGGCGAGAGTGCCAGGGCACAGGAGATGGAGGCGGGCAGCCTGAGCCGGAGGCAGGTGTGAGACCTGGAGAAATTGATTCATTAGGGATGATGAAAGGAGCTAAATATGTTTGCCGGCTCAGTGATGACTCAGGCGTCCCCCAGGGGTTCACAAGTATGAGCATCAAAGAATCAAAGGTAGGCCGCCTCCCGCGAGGGCACTGCCGGCCTCAACCCTGCTTCCTGTGATGGGAGGACCCGCCTCTCTGACCTGCACACCCCCAGTCCCCCGACACCTCACCCAGGGCGCTGAAGAATGAAACCTCGGGTTAGACAGGCAGGTCCAAATCTTGGACAAGTGGATGAGCCTCTATGGACTCACGTTCACCAGGGAGGCCCCGGCCCACCAAGCCTGGCCCCGCTCCCCCTCCTGGCTGATGCAGTTGTTCCCATCACATTGGGCTCCTTCCAGAAGCTGAGGCCCCTCTTCCTGGAAGCCACCAACTGCCCTCCAGGGGAAGAGCCTCACTGGGCACATAGAGGATGCAGGCTTCCAGGGCCAAGTTCCAGCCAGCTCTGGGCTCCAGGGAGCAGGGATGAATCTGAGTGCTGCTGCGAAGATGAGCAGACAGAGGAAGGTGAGAAGGCCCCCACTGTGGGGCAGGGCTGCGGGGAGGACGGTCCAGCTCCGGAAGAGGACAAGTAGGGTGGGGCTTTGGGGGCCAGGAAGATGAATTGTTCACCCTGAGCCAGAGGAGCTGCACGACACGCAGGTGGATAGCATCAGGCATGGTCACGAGGCCCCTACCACCTCTGTCCCCAGTAGAGATCTTAACCTTGGGGGGGTCTCCCTGTACTTTCTCCGTTCCAGTCACCTCTGTCCCCAACCCTGTCCTCCATCCATATGTCACATGGCACACCCACTCATGCTCGACCTCTGCCAACATGCCAGCCCCCTGAACACGTAAGACCAATCAGTTACCCCACCCATGGGGAAGGACCCAGGCTCAGCAGAGGACCTGGGTCCATGAGGAAACAACTCTGGCTGATCTGGAACACAGTAGGCAAAGGGGGCCACAAGGTGATCACCCACGGTGGGGCCCTTCTGACAGTGCCATGATGCTGGACTAGAGGGATGCTGCAAGAACAAGAGAAAACCAAGACTGCCCGGTGCCCCAGGGCATGGGCATCCTACAAATGAGACATATTCACAAGGGCTCAGCAAGGAAGTCGGGACATCTCCCCAAAGTGCTATGTGCACAGATAATGATCTTCATGGGCCTCCCTGACCCCACCCCTCCCAGGCTTCCCTAAGGTTTCTGAAAAGCAGGTATGCTGGCCCTGCAACCTCCAAAGGAGACGAAGCCCACAACCTCTCCTTGCTCACCTCTTTGTTTCTGCATGGGGCCTTAGTCCCACTGTGAGGGTTTAAATCTAAAGTGTCCCCTAAACTCTCATGTGTTGGGGAGGGTTTCAGAAGGTGGTTAGATCATGGGGTGCTGTACTATCAACAGCTTCATTCATTGATGAGTTCACAGCTGAGTGTGCTGTTAGGAGGTGGGGCCTGGTTGGAGGAGGTGGGTCACTAGAATGGCATATTCTTTTTTTTGGGCGGGGGGAGTACCAGGGATCAAACTTGGGACCTTGCCCTTGCGAGGCAGGAGCCAGAACCACTGAGCTAAATCCCCGGTCCAGAATGGTGTATTCTTTTTCCCAGTTCTGCCGCTCTCTCTCTCTCTCTGCTTTTTGACTGTCATGAGTTGAGCACCATTGCTCCACCACACCCTTCTGCCATGATGTTTCTGCCTTCAAGCCAGCTGACCATGGACTGAACTGTCGGAAACCATGAGCCAAATTAAATCTCTCCTTTAAAGTGTGGGTGTTGGGTATTTTGTTGCAATGGTAGGAAAGCTGACTGATACACCCATCTAGGTATTCCTTGGACTATATCACATCCTTCCCTCCTTCAAGAGGAAACTACCCTTCCTGGCTGTTAGAAGACCTGCCACAGGCTCCATGAGAAAGACAGAGCAGAACATACTGTGTCACATCTGACCCTCCCAGCAGCCCACGGGTAAATAGTTTTATTCCTATTCAACAAATGAGGGTGTGCAGGCTCAGGAAGTTTGTGACTTGCCCAGAGTAGATCAGCTGGTGGCATCTGATCACCATGGGATCCAGCAACTGGCAGGAGCTCAGCAAAAACTAAGAATTAGCTCTGTGACCTTTCCAGCCCCTTTCATCCTCCCAGGCTAACACTTAACTCTCTTCCTCTCTGCCCCAAAGGATTTTCATTGAATAAGTAAGAGCCCAGGACATTTGCTCCAAAGAAATTTTTTAATAAAATGTCTCCCATTCAAAAAGTCATAAGACACGTGCATTGTGGGAGATTGGACCATACAACCAAGGGGCAGAACACCCAAATATCCCTCTCCAAGCAGGTTCAACTATTTCCAGCACACAACCTTCTTTAAGAGTTATATCTCTGCAAGGGTACACCAAAAGCAATTTTGTAACCTGTGTCTGCCTTAAATACCGTATCCCCGTGTTGACCAGTCAGGGCGGGTGAGGGTATGCTGCAGTAACAAATGACCCCCAAATCCCAGTGGCTTCTCATACAACAGCTGGTTATGACTTGCTCACATTGCATGCCTGGGCCAGAGTTGGAGGGGGTCTCTGCTCATCACAGGCACTCAGGGACCCAGGCTGAGCAGGTGCCCCACTGACAAGGGTTTCCAGGAGCCCTGTCTAGACATGAGTTGCTTCTGCTCACGTTTCACTGGACAAAGCAAGTCACGTGGTCACCAGACTTCAAGGAAAGAGGAAGTACCATGCTACCACTGCACCATGAACCACTTACCCAGCAGGAAGGAAGAACAGAAATACCCGGTGTGCAGCACCAATGTAATGCTGATTATAACTAGGGTGACCAAGAATCTCCTCCTGCTCAGGCCAAAGAGCTTCCTGGAATCAGAACTTCTATGCTAATGCTGGGAAAGTCCTGGGCAAACCAGTTGTCATGTTCATTGTACCATGTTACAGATGCTTCACAGACTCACTTTTCAAAACCACACAGCAACCATCTTACAGGTGAGTTACGGATTTTTCCCTAGGCCCTTATTGCGTGTGTGTATTTTTTTTTTTTTGGTACCGGGGATCGAACTTGGGTCCTTGCGCTTGCGCAGCAGGTGGCAAAACCACTGAGCTAAATCCCAGGCCCTCTAGTTCCTTATTGCTAGAGACTCAGACTGCTTCCTGTTTTACGTGTTCATAAATACCGTCTTAAATTATCTCCCTGAAGGAAGCCTTGTCCATTGGGCTTCTCAGAGGTGCGACTCCTGGCCTTTTTGCAGGCTCAGCATACCCATGGCCCCTATGTAACTCAACACAGCTGGGCTGGCAGAGCTCACCTGCAGGCAGGTGCCCGCTATTTGTTCCCTCACCCGCAGCCCAGAGCAGCAGTTTCTCTCCGGCAGCATCAGAAGCACGGGACCAGATGGCTGAGCCCCATCCCCAGCTTCTGAATTCAATAGTTCAGGAGCAGATCCTAATCCCAAGCGTTTCTACCATGGTTCCACATCCAAGGCCACACTTTGAGAACTATTAGCAATTAAATGAACCCTGCTTGTAACCTGATAGATGACTGCTCAGCCTCACACCAGCGGTGTGACTTGAGCACATGATGTGACTAACCTCTCAGCCTCAGTTTCCCCCTCTGTGCACTGGCATCTCTATGGAGATTGGCATAGCAAACACTGTAGAGCTTTGAGAGACCTGCCAGGCATGTATGTGATGAGTTCAGTTAAAGATAGTGATCGTTATTCAGCAGTAGATTAAATAACTTCATGTTTTAAAATATTTGTTCATTTGAATGGAATTGCGTTTATTAAAATTTCCATTCCTTTTACATCTGAGTAGGAATGAATTATTTCCATGCCCTGGTTAAGCATTAGTATTTCCTTTTTAGAGTGAATCATCGGCTCCTGCCCTTTGCCCGGTTCATCTGCGTGTTGTCTGCCTTCCTTCACCTGTTCGTTACAGAGCAGAGATAACAAACACCATGGCCTTTCTTGTTGCTGCAAAGATTTTGCTCAGGTTGCTGCCTGCCATTCTACTGGGGCCATTTGTCTGGCTTCCAGAGTAGCCAAATCCATCTGCCTCTCCCATTTTTATTTCCTCTATTGCTTTTAAGCTTAGATTGCTGCTCTTCCCCAGAATGTGACAAATAAAAAGGAATTGGGCTTTGAATGATGGCATTTCCTGGCCCTTTATGGTTGTAAGGGGAAGGGGGTGCCCTCCTGGCTCAACCCAGACCCTCTGGTCACGATATAAGGCCGTGTCAGGAACTGGAGGTCTCTAGCACTCCCATCAAGGCCCTGCCCCATGCATAGCCACCTGCAGCCCCCACCCCCAGGGGCAGGGCAGTCCAGAGCAGAGGGGGCAGGAAGGCCATGTCATCCACCAGCAGCCCGAGAAGGGTGGCCACAGGTGTGGAACCAGCACCTTGGGTCTCTCCCCCATTGCTTTGGCCCTGCAAGCTTTGCTTCTTCGGGCCTCTGTTCTCTGATGTACAAAATGGGCAAAGATCTGCCCAAGTCAAGGGTAGGATTTAAATAGATCAACAGCCACCACACCAAGGATGTGCTCAGTGAACAGGGCCTTTTTTCAGGCCTGATACTGTTGCTGGGCGGTGACAGGAGCCCCACAGCCTGTTTCTCTCTTTGAACTGAAAATACCCAGCATCTTGGGCCCCGTGACCCCAGGGCTCCTTGGAAAAGAACCAGCCAGGGGCATCCAGGCAGCAGAGGGTGACCTCGGGACCTCCCGCTGCTGCCCTGCCTGTCAGCTGTGCTAGCTCAGCAAGGGGCCACGCTGGCCCCAGGAGGAGGGTCTGCAATGGCCCCCTCACCTCTCCCCCCGGATGGCAGAGCAGGTCCCGTGAGCCGCCAGGCAAGCAGAACCAGGTGCCCTCCCGAGCCCCCCCTCCTGAGTCGCTGGGCCTGATTTCCATATTAATCAGCCACAGATCTCCCGAAAGGGCCCTGAGCAGCCACCACAGCCCACCAGGGAAGCTCCAGTGGGCAGCTGCCCCTCCCCACCTCCTCCGCCACCCCAGGGGAAGCCTCGTTTGTAAGAAACCAATGGTAGCGCAGGAGGCAGCTGGGAGACACCCAGGACGTTGTTCTGGCATTAAGAAGGCAAAGATGGAGGTGGGAGGCAGGGATGCTCAGGCAGGTGGGAGGCAGGTGGGAGGCTCAGAGATAGAGTGCAGGAGGGAAACCGAGGCAGTCAGGGACAGGGCACGTTCGTTCCCAGGCCATCTTCACTGTGGCTTTGCAACCACCCTGCAGGTGGGTTTTCTGCTATGCCCCACTTTACAAATGGGGAAACTGAGGCCCTGGAAGATTTCAGGGTTTCCTAGCTGGTGAGTGCTTGGGGAGAGGACTCCTCCTTCCAGATTAAAGGATTCAGAGCCAATGAATCCATGAAAGAAGGAATTAAATTAATACTGATGAGATCTTCTCCCTCCCTTGCTCAACGACCCTCAGAGCTCTCCAGCTCCCTTAGAGGACTCTAGGAGCTGGCACTGGTCACTTCCCAGCCTCGGCTAGAACCGCATCCCCAGGTCTGAACTCCCCAAACAGCCCTGTCCCACAAGCGTCTGCCCCTGTGTTCCCCCTTCCTATCTGCCCTCCTCAGTCATCCCATGTATGCCTGGGGGACCTCTGGACATCGTTAAGGGCCTCAGAAAGCTTCAGGGACCCAGGGCCACCAGAAGCAATGGCCAGCTACTCCCAGGTTCCCCAGACCCCACTGCAAAAGGTAGAGGGGCCTCATTCAGGTGCATCCTGTAAGTGCCTGCTGTGGAGACGTCTGTGGCTTGCATCACACCTGGAGTAAGCACAGGGTAGGCCTGGAGGGGGTGCTGGGGATCAGGGAGGCTGTAGTCTAAGGTTTCTGGCCCCCGAAGGTGCTTAATATGGGGGGCTCTTTCCAGTCTGGCGGAGCCCTCCTGCAGACAGGGGCCTCAGGGAGCAGACCTGGACCCCGCCTCAACCCGAAGCTCTATCCTGTGTCTCTTTCTCCTTTACCCCCGACAGTGTCTGCAGCCAGCCAAGAGGCTGCTGTGGACAGCATGACAATGAGGCCAGGAGCTAGGTGAGTGGAGGCCGGGAGAGACTCTGAATAAGGGACAAGCAGGGCTAGGGTAGGAGCTGGGGGTAGAGAGGGGCAGGGGCTGGAGAGGAGAGGGCAGGGCAGGGGCCAGGACAGACAGGATGGGGGCAGGGCTGGGGCAGGAGCCATAGCAGGCTCCATCCAGGTCCCAGTGGAGATGGGGCTGGGGCAGTCACCTCTAGGGGTAGGGAAAGAGACAGAGGGTGTGGGTGGTCCTAGTCCAGGGGAGAGGTGGAGAAATTTTGAGGTGAAATAAGGAATTCAAGAGGCAAGAGTGAGTAGGGCAAAGAGGGGAAGAAGCCACTCAGGGTGCCGGAGGCCTGGGGATGGCACCTACCCCTTCAAGGGCCAGGCCCAGAGTTGGGCCTGGAAGCCTCCACCCAGACCCAGGCAGGTGGCAGGCGGCAGGAGAGGGGGACAGGGTGATCACAGTGGGGCCACATCACAGAATGAGGGCTCAGTGCCCTACGTGCCCTGCCCATCCCACCACCCTGCCTTTGCTCATCTGAGACCTATTTACTTCCCTCCTTGCATTCCAAAATATCCCATCCTCCCAGACCCCAGCCCCATCTCCCTGTGCAGTGAGTGACCCCTGACTCTCATGGTCCCACCCTGCGGGGTTGCATTCTGCTGGTTCAGGGGTGTACACTGGGCCCCCATAAATGTGTTTAGTCCCCATGAATATCACAGAGATGCCTCCTAGCCTGGTGGTCAAATTTCCAGGCTTGGGATTTGTTGGGTCCAATTTGAGCCCTTGCAGCTGGATTTTCAGACAGTAGGTGCTGCATAAGTCCTAGCACCCCATAACTGATGTGCACACAGCAGGTGCTCGACAGTAGCTTCTGGACTGAACTAAGTGCTCCTGTTTCCTAAGGGCCCATCAGCCCTGAGGAGGGGGAGACACAGTTGTCGCTGCTGCCTTAGCCTCTAGGCCCTGGCCCCAGCTGTCCAGCTTGGGAGGAAGGCCCATTGCTCATTCCCCTTGAGTCTGCAGCTCGGGCAATCAATCGGTCACCATGGAAACCAGCATCCAATCCGAGGCAGGGATTTCTTGGCTGAGCCTGCACCACCTACCCACCCACTCAGGCCTGGCTTTGCAAGTCCCCAGCTAGGACTGTTTGGGGTAGGGGGAGGAAGGTTCTGGTAAGACCGGGAGCATCAGCCTGCATCCCCCAAAGATGGGGCATTTTGTGGTTGCAGGGTGGGGGGGTTGTGGTGACCTCAGCAATTGTTCCCATTTGTGTGTGTGTGTGCGCGTGTGTGTGTGTGTGTGCGATAGTGGAGACTGAACCCAGGGCCCTTACACCAAGCTGCATTCTCAGCTGTCCCCGCCCCTTTAACATTTTTTTAAATTTTAAAACAGGGTCTTTCTAAGTCACTAAGTTGCCCAGGCTAGGCTCAAACCTTTGGTCCTCCTGCCTCAGCCTCACAGACAGCTGGGATTACAGGTAGGCATCGCCATGCCTGGCTGCTCCCCTGATTTTAGGAGGTTCATCCTCTTACCTTCTGGCCTCAATACTCAGAATAAGACAGGAGAGGAAGGATCAGACACACACTGAGCAGAAGCCAAAGCTGAGGCCCAGCTGCAGTCAGAGGCCAAGCCTGGCACACATGGCCCCCTCCACCTCCTCCCTGGCCTGAGGAATGGGGCAGGGGAAGGGGAAGGGGCAACAGAGTTCCTGGCCCCACTGCAGCATGCACCTGCCTTCCTGCTCAATCTGTGCCCCGTGTGTGCCAGGACACCAGGAGACCTATGCCAAGATCTATGGACCTGCTCCCTTGCTGTCCACCCATGCCCAGCTGCAGCCTCTCCACCCCAGACCCCTGCCTTCCCACAGGCAGCCAGGCCTGGGCAGTGCCCTGGCTCTGACTCCCAGAGCCCCAAGGTCATAACTGCTCCTCCCTGGGTAGCATGACCCAGGCAGGTAACTGCTGTGTGCCTCGGTTTCAGTTTGGAAAATGGATTTATTTACCCCTCCCTTACAGGAAGAGGAAGGAGTCAGAGCCTAGCACCAGGCCTGGCACAAAGCTCATCCTCAGTAGATGTGAGGCCTGGCTCCCTACCCTGGGCCCTGTCAGTATGCAGAACTATGTCCTGTACCTGAGTGAGGCTCCCCCAAGCCACCCACCACCCAGGAGGCAGAAGGAGGCAAACACTACCAATATTAATAACCAGTGGGGGCAGGAGTTTCCAGTATCATCAGCCTCCAGGCACAACTAGGAATGGATAGGATCTGCATTCAGGTCTGAGCACCACCTGTCACCTCTGCTGCAGCTGGATCTCCTGGCCAGGCCCTCTCCAGCCAGAGCCTGTCACCTATGCCACTGGTACCCAGCTGTTCACTCTGCTCAGCTCTGAAGGAGGACTGGCTGGGTACCGCGCATCAGCACCACTGTCACATCTGCCCCAGCCACACTCTCGGGCTCTGCTAGGGGCACTGAGGAGACGGCAGATGCTGGGAACCCACTTGGCTAGGGGCAACACAGACACTTCTAGCAGGATGGACAAGGTGACCCCAGCTCCCGAATCCCTGCATGACCTCCTGCGGCCTCCTGCCTGGAAGTCCCGAATCTGGAGACCTGTTGGCTGGATGCAGATTGCACCTCCTCCCACCCCAGCAGACCCAGCTTGCCCTCTCCTTTACTGAGCACCTACTATGTGCCACACTCTCCCTGAGGCATATGCACCAAGGCCACCCAGCTGGTAAAGGACAAAGGGAGGATCTGGACTCAGCTATGGGGAACTTCAAAGGAAGCTGCTGGGCCTCCCCTCTGGGGCTGCCTCCTCCCTGAGACTCCTGGAGGACAGGATTCCAGCTGCTATTGCAGTTCTGCTTTCCCCTCTCTCCCCCTCACCCCAGAAAACAAACTGATGGCTCCAATCACCCTTTAATCTGTCCCAGCACCCCCAGCAGGAAGCAGGGCAATCAGCCCACCCCACCCAGCCTGTGCCTCCCTCTCCATCCGCCCATGATTAAACACTAATTGCTGCCATGCTCTCAAATTGAGGACTTTAATTTCCCAAAACGAACAGTACATTTCAATCAGTTCCTTCCCAGACCGTTCCTCCTGTGTAGGGACCAGAGCTCGAGCCCCTCTGGGCCATGGAGGGTGCCATGTGCTGCCAGCCACCCCAGGCCTGTCGTTCCCATCCCCCATACCACCCTTCTCTGTGGCCCGGCTGGGGACGAGGTCTATGAGCACCATTGGAGAGAACCCAGATGGCTTCAGAGAGGTGAGGCTGACCCTACCCAAGGTAGTGCAGGTGACAGGGCAGGTGACAGGGAGGGGCTCCGCAGGGGCAGGGCCAGCTGCCCAGGTGCCTGCCTCCCACCTCCACCCCACCGCCCAGGTCTGGATCACAGTGTGGGCATCAGATGCCTGAGGCAGCCGAGGGGATGACCAGCAGCAAGGGCAGGGACTGGGGGGCTAGGAGCCTGGGCTTTTCCCACTCTCTGGGCCCAGGATCCTTACTGGTGCCAGGAGGAGCCCTCAGAGGGTTGCCGGTCGATAGTTAGAGGGCCCTTTAGCCGGTTCATCACAGGTACAAGTCTAGGCCAGGTGGACTATCTGGGGGGCTCTGCTCACCCAGGTCTGAGGAGGGGCCAGGACCAGGCAGCTTCTGAAAAAGTTTCCAAATGATCATAATATACAGCTGCGCTTGGAAACCTCCAGGGTAGCTAACAGGTGTGAATGTGGGCCAAGAGAGGCTGAGTGTCTAGCCCAGGGGCACACAGCAAGATGAGGTGTCAGGCTATAGGATGGTAACAGCCCTTCCCTTTCAGATGTTTCAGAGAAATGGGGGAAGACAGAGTAGCCCCAGCTGCTTCTGAGCCTGAGGCAGGAGGGTGGCTTAAGGCCGAGAGCTCCATACCAGACAGTGAAGCATTGTGGAGAGGGATAGAGTCAAAAATTCTCACTTGAGACTCTTCCTGGTGTTAGGTGTAGACCTTGGGCACCCCAAAAATCAGGGCCCTGGGGACTTCCATGAAATCTCTCCATGGTGCAGGCTGGCTCAAGATGCCTCCAGTGGGGCCAGTGGAAACTGCAATAAATAATAATTAACAGTAATAACAGCAGCATTTACTGAGCACTTGGGTCCAGGAGCCCAGCTACACAGTCACCATGGATTACTTCTTTCTGTGCATTCCACCCTTCCAAAGAGGACTTCTGCTCCACACCATCCCACGAGTGAACGAGCAAAGCAAAGAGCAGAGTGGGGCTGCAGAAGGGGTCTCTCCGCTGGATCCACAGGGACAGATGGCTGGGCTGGGATTTGAACTCCAGACTGGGCAAGCAGGCCACTCTCTAGGATCCAGCCGCAGTGCCAGGTCCCAGAGCTGCCAGGCCCAGCACCCCAGGGACTTCACTGAGGCCCAGCACTGCAGAGCTGGGTGAGGGAAATGGGGCAGGGGGCGGCGTCATGGTCCCTTACTTGCCTCGTCCACCTCGGTCAGCTTAGTGCACTCCACACACTCCACACTCAGGTGGCGCAACACAGGCCAGCCAGCTAGGGCCAGACCCAGGCTGGACGGAGAGAGGAGCAGAGGGGAAGGCGGTCACTGCAGGCAGAGAGACCATCAGAGGTGCATGGGCTCCGGTGGCCACTGCCCCCACTGCGTGTACAGAGGTCCCACCCTGTTTCTGGAAACTGATCTTGGCCCCCCATCCCACTCTACGTGTGTACTGTGATTTGCTGCATACCTCTTCACTCCCACTGTGTGACTCTAGACTAATGTCTTAACCTCTCTGGACTTCAGTAGTGTCTTCCAAGGCCAGAAGTGCTGGATGATGGAACGCTGCCCTGTAATGGGTTAGAGAGGGAGACTGTCCAGGTATCAGCTTGACTTTGCACACATGTCTGCCTGGCAGCCAACACCTTGGAAGAAGCTGGCTGCCTCCCAGGAGGGAGTCTGGTCCCCAGGGAAGGAGGGGGCTGAGTCTCCGTATGGCGCACACTTACCTTTTAAATATTGAAGCGTATAAATGCATTAGTAATTCCAACAAATAAATAAAATAAAACACAAACATTTACAAAGCTAAACTTTAAAAATAATGCTAGTACCTGGCCTGTGTTGTGACGTGCGTGGGAGTTCCTGCGACGTTCCTTGCGTTGTCACTTCGCCCAGCTGGCTTCCGCTCTCTGGTCTCTTTTCTCCACCTCTCCCGTCTGCACGGCCCCTGCCCCCCGCAGCCCACCTTGTGCAGCAGCCCCTGGCCACCGGCCAACCCTGGCCACCTCCCAGGTGGAGCAGGCAGGGGTGGGGACAGCTCAGCCTCCTCAGCCTCCACGACCCCACGTGGTAGGGGCTTCCCAGCCCCGCTTCAGGGAGTCCCCTCTTCACAGCTCGGCTTGGAGGGGTGGTTCAAAGCAGCAGGGGCAGCCCCTGGGGTCCCACCAGCGTCCCTCCCACACCCCCACAAGACACAGCCCCCCGTGTGCAATGTCCCCAGGGGACCTCATCGGTGACCTGCTGCAGGCCTGGCCTGTTCTCATGCCACACTCCTCCTCGCTCCCCAGCTCTTCACCCCTCCCCAGAGATGGTAACAAATAAACGCCTCTGCCTAACCACGTCAGCATCCAGGCCAAGGAAGGGGGTGCCCTCCAGTGACCCTGGAGAGCCTGTCCAAGGGTGACTGCCCAGGCTGCTGTCCATGGTACCAGTCTCAGGGCCCTGACACAGGCGCTCCCAGTGCACATCCTCCAGCTTCCTCCCTCTCTCTAGAACCAACTGTGACTCTTGCAGCCCTGGGAAGGAAGGCAGAGTGCTCTGGTTGACATTCAGGCCTTTGAGCCTGGCCCTGGCATGGTCTGTAGTCCTGCTGTCATTGTCTCCGAACCAACCAGCTTTTCCTGGTTGCTGGAAGCAGCTGTCTGCTTCCTGGGCTCAGGACATCTGCCAGGCCCCTGAGGCTCAGCCTCCCTTCTGAAGGTCCCACTCCATGGCACCCCAGATCTCCTTTCCACACGGGGCCTTGACCACAGCAAGGCCAGTGGGATGGACCTCTTTGACAGATGGAGAAACTGAGGCTTAGAGAAAGCGATTTTCCCAGGCTTTGCATCACATGGCTTCCTGCTGAATATGGTCAATGGGAGACTCTGGTGGGGGACAGGCAGAGGGGATACCAGGGGTTTCTCCCCCTCTGACTGCCTTTGGCATGGTCTGGCCAAGTCAGCTTCCCCCATGGCTTCCACTGGTGTTGGAACAGCTCTGCCCGGTTCTGTGGACCTTAGGCTCCAGTAATAATGCCACCTGCACCCACTGGCCCCTGGCCTCAGGGAAGTGGCAATATCCCCCAGTTGCTGCTATCTCTGCTCATTGTCCCCTTCTACCTCTTCCTGTCACCCTGTGCATCCAGTGCCATGCAGTAAGTCCCCTGGGCCATCTCCTGTGCTGTTCACTCTGCCTGGGAGGATCTCTGCCGCATTGCAGCCTTCAGGACGCCCTCTTTGACTCAGTTTCAATCTAGCTGCCTCCCTCAAAGCCATGGTGCTACCTGATCTTATGCTTCCTAATCATTTTCGAGATGTTGGGTGTTGCCTTGGAGCCCTGCTCAGAAGCTCCAGGAGGCCAAGATGTGGCTGTGGTCCTCAAGGCTGTGGTTGTAACCCCAGTATCTGTCCCTATGCCTGGGCCTCACCACCCTCAGCCAACATTTACTGAATGAATGACTCCATAGAAGAACTGTGAGTACATGGCCGGCTTTGCATGTGGGGAGATGCAAGTTCTGGGCCAGACTGCAAAGGGCCTTAGGTGGTAGACTAAACTAAGGTGGTGGGATGGGGTCAGGGAAATCTTCCACTTTCCCTTTGCTCATCAGATGCCTGACTTGCTACATCCCCAAGTTCACACTGACAGAACAATCAATGTGTTTCCCACTTTCTGAAAGCTTCCCAGCTGCCTGGCACTCTCCCATCATACACTGCCAAGCCTAGGAGGCCCAGTGGAGGTGGGGGGGCTGTGCCAGGCGGGGTGGGTCACCTGGAGGCCAGAACTGGGAACTGGGATCAGGTTCCCCTTTGCTTGGGGCAGCCCCTGGAGCCATGTCACTAGCTGTTAGCCTGTCCCCTCCCTGAACCACAGTGCCGGGAGGGGTGATGTCAGCACAGCCTGAGGCAGCCTGCAGGGCTGGTCACGGGGTCTGCTTCAGAAGATTGACAGGGGGACCTGCAAAAACGCCTGGCAGTCCTTGATGTGCTCCACATCAAACCAGGCCTGGCCCAGCTCCTTCTTCTCCTGGGAAAGCCGGGTGAAACTCCCAGCTGCCCCACATGGTGCACAAGCACCAGAAGTAGAGTCTCAACCCGGGGTTCCTAGCCTTCTAGTCCTTCTGGCTGCCCTCTCTCTTCCTCAGAGAAGGAAGAGTATAGCAGGTGGGCTAGGTACATGGTTGCCACTCTGACCTCGTATCAACATAAATACCTTCAAGGAAGAAATGTTTATTTTGGCTCATGGTTTCAGAGGTTTCAGTCCATGGTTACTTGGCTCCAAGGCAGGGACAAGGTGACAGGTCACGACCAGCAAAGCTGCTGACAGTTTGGAAGCAGAGGGAGCAGAGGGAGCCAGAGAGGGGGGAGCTTGGGACAAGACACACTCTGTTGGTTTTTTTTTGGTACCGGGGATCGAACTCAGGACCTTTTGCTTTCAAGACAGGAGGCGGAACCACTGAGCTAAATCCCCGGCCCATGACACACTCTTCAAAGCCAAGTCCCCAGAAGCTACACCCTGCATGACCAGCTCCATCCAATCCAACCATGCCCTCTAACAGCACACTATGAACTAGTGGATGGCTTAATCCATTGGGCAAGCGGATTAGTGCCCAGACCTACTCACCTTCCTAAAGCCCTACCTCAGAACACATGAGCCTTTTGGGAAACAGTTTTGATCCAAACTATAACAACAGGCATACCCTGGCAGGCATGTGGGGGAACAGAAGAGAGGAAGTGCAAAGGACCCGGGAAGGAGTGCACAGTTGGGCAAGTCCCAGAGCCTTTCTGTGCCTTGGTTTGTTTACCTATATGCTAAAAGAAGTCATGGGATTATGCCAAGTAACATAAGCCTGACACAAAGAGGGAGGGGTTCCTGTTTCTAAGGATTACGGGGTCCCAGTTGGGGCAGTGGCAAAGCTCAGGAAATGGATGGTGCCGATGGTCACACGGCATTGAGAATGTATTCAGTACCACTGACTTGTACACTGGAAAAGCAAACATGGCAAATTTTATAGTGCATATATTTTACCCCAGTTTAAAACACACACCCACCCACATGCACACACACGTGCACAAGATGTTCCTCTCCTACCCCACAGCAGGCTGGGCCAGCGGAGCTGCTGTGGCTGTTTGGGGACAGAAGGGACTGGGAGGGGACAACTGCCTGGACCTTCGCCTTCCTGCTCTGGCAGTGGCTAGCAGGGCTCAGGCTGGGCAGAGCCAGAGGAGCCCGGGACCCAGTGTAGAGCCGGAGAGCTCCTGGGTGACCCTCACCTCGCCCACACCTGCCCATGGGGCATAGGCTGCCTCCCAGGAGGGGAGACTGAGGCCCACGAGGTTTAGAGATGCCCTGAGGTCAGATGACCTGGTGCACTGAAGAACAAGCCTGTGTCTCACCCTGATTCCTGCTGCACCAAAGCCCGGCCCAGTGCCGGGTGCTGGCTGGCCAGCATCCCGCCAGACCCACCTCTCCCATCCCTCAGTATCCCACACTTGGCAAAGTTCTCTCTTCTTCCTTTGGCATCACAGACACCCAAGAATATCCACACAGAGAAGACAGACAGAGGACTCCTAAAAAAGCCGGACACCCTGCTGAGTTGCTGCTATTAACTTCCTAGGAAGCTCAAGAGGAAAAATAGCCGGAGAGAGGAGGTGGCCGAGCCTCCCAGCTATAAGAGAGCTGAAAGGCAGGCAGCTTCAGGTGGCAGGTGGGCGAGAGGCGGCTCAGAGTCCAACCACTCCTGCCACCGATCCACCGTCTGGCGGCTGCCGCCCGCCTGAGAACACCTGCCCAGCGCTCAGGGCCTCTGCAGACCAAGTGGGCCTCGAAGGCCAGGCCAAGGGCAGGAGCCACACTGCACAGAGAACAGCGATGCGAGGCCGGGTGGGACAGCATCACAGGGACGTGGCCAACGTCACACAGGTGAGAAAGGCCTGGGCTGGAACTCTGAGACTGAGTCTAGGTGAAGGTAAAGTCTGAGAGAGAAGTGGACAGGTTGGGAAAGAGAGAGGGGGAGAGCAGAGAGCAGACAGCAGGGACAGGGTGGAGAAGAGAGAGACACTGGGGTCGGAGAGGCTGGAGGGGAGGCCTTGGGGGGCCAGGCTTGCCACTGAGGCCGCGCTGCAGCTGGGAGGGGAGACGCAGCGTCAGGAGCTTAAGGAGGCTCAGCCTTCCACACACACTTGGCAGTCTTGTGCCCATCACCAAGGGGCGTCATTAAGGATCTGGTCCCCCTTCCTGCCCATCCTGGGCCCCAAGATCTCGGTCTTGGTCCCTGCTCTGCCGCTGGTGGCCTGTGTGGCCTTGGGTGAGTCACTTTCCCTCTCTTGGCCATATTCTACATGGATGATTCTGTTGCTGGGATTGTCTTGCTAGCTGAGAACAACCCCAGGGCAGAGAAAGCTCTTGGCTGCACTTTGGAGAGCACTGATTCTAGAGTCCCAAGTCTCCATCCTGACTCCAGTCCTCCCATCGGGGCCTGCCATGTGCCCAGAGCTGGTCCCGAAGCCAGAAAACCTGGTTTCTTAGGAGACCTTCTATTCCGGACAACTCTGGACCTTGAGCGGTGAGGATGGAGGCACAAGGAAGCCATTAGGGGCCCCCCCCTTCCCGTAGACGGCCACTGCCAGGACCACTCACATCCCCAGCACCCAAGGGAGCCCCAGACACCTGGCACTATGGTGGCACATGGTTCCTTAGCTGCCCAGTCCCCTGCCCCCTACTCCACAGCAGGAGGAGAGCCTGGGTCCCTGGAGGCTGACCACCTCCCGATAGCCCCTTCCTAAGGGCACAGAGTGGGGCAGTGAAACAGCCATCTTCACACCCATCCCCTCCTCCAGAACCTGCCATGGCTCCCCATTGTCCAGCCAATGGCCCCCCCTCAGCCTTTCATTCCCATTGCTCCCTTGGTCGCCCCATCCCCCAGCCCTGTCTCCAGCATCGCAGAGCATCTTCCCCTCCTGGGGACCCCATTTTCTCTTAGAGGTTGGGGGTGGGGGCCTTCAGGGCAGCAGGAAGTCCCCACAATTCTGTGGAATGTGTCTGTCTCTCCCCACCCACCCTGACCCCACAGCTGCCCCTGGGGATTTTCCACCCTGCGCCTCCGGAAATCCACTCCAATTTCTCCCAGGCCTGGGAGCCATGGGCTTCACTGTTGATTTGTCACAAGTGATTATTGGCAGCAGAATTTGTCACCTGCACAATGAGAGGAAAATGAACCTTTCATCAGAGCCAGCCTGAGCCCTGTGAGGCTTCCAGAGCTGGGGAGAGAAAAGGGAGGGAGGGAGGGAGGGAGGGAGGGAGATGCCCAGGCTGGGCCAGGCCAGGCAGGTCTCTTTCAAGCCCCCCTTGGAGGAGGGAAACTGAGGCATGGATCACTTGAAAGGTTTCTCCAAGGTCCTAGTGGCTCAGAAACAATTTAGCTGTGTCCCCTTGGCACCCCATTAATGGTGGCAAGATGAGTCCCCTGGGGTTCCAGTCACAAAAGCTGAAAGGATTATGCAAATGGCCCCACTTCACAGACAGGGAGACCGAAGCCCACAGATGGTGGGACTCTTAGGGACACAGTGAGACCCCGACCAGACCTGTGCCTACTGCCCCACAGGGCCAAGCTCCTTCCTCTGCCCAAGGAATCCCCAAGGCAGGGAGGTCCCCAAATTCAAGGGTCTAGATCACGCCTCTCCCCTCCCTGCATCCACCCTGCCGCCCACCCCCTAAATGCTGGGTCCCGTAATCCCGGGTCTGGCTGGGTGACAGCCTGCCCTCCCTGGGTCTCAGCTTCCCACCCATTTCTTGGTGTGCTGTGAGGAAGGCCAGCGCTGAGGAGGAGGTGAGGGCCGAGCCACCTCCCCCTCACAGCGCCTCCAGTCTGCAGCTGTCTCAGCCCCGCGGGCTCTGTCTGTCTCCACCTTGGCCAGCTTCCCTGATTCCTGGCTCCAGCTCTGTGCTATGGAGATGATCAAACCCACTGCCCCCCCCGGGGGGGCACTTCTCACTGGGCTCAGCCCACCTCCTGCCACCTCCAGTACCCACCCTCTTCAGCCCCAGGCCTCCCATGCCGCCCATCTAGTTCCCACCCTGGCTGCTTGCAGCCCCCTCGCCCTGCTGGCCCTTCTGCACCCAAGTCCTCTCAGGCTGCCCTAGGGTCCCTTCCTCAGGGGCTGGGCGTGGGGCTGGGCAGAGCCAGAGTGCAGGTGTCCACCCACCCACCCATGCAACAGAGGCTCCACAGTCACACCTGGCTCTTGCACTGCTGTGGTGACAGCGTCGCTCATGGCCCCTCCCAATAGAAATGACTGGCACCCTTCTGCAATGGGCTGGATGCGCCTTGTCCATGCCCAACACACACACCACAGCTCATTCAGGTTCGTGCAAATCTACACACACACACACACACACGCAGGCTCACAAATCTACACACCTGCACAGTCCACCTCACACACATCTATACACACAGACACCCCATCACAGGTACCTCCAAAAAGCACACACACATGCGCACACACACTTATATTGTCCATCCTGAACCCACCTCTGCCAATCCCTGGTTCCCCCTGGTCCTTGCCCTGGGGCCTCTGCACCACGTGACCCACTGCAGCCCTCTGCAGCCACTCCCACCCCCTTCCAGAGGACGGGGGAAGCAGGGGGAAGTGCAGCTCCTCAACTGGCCTCTAAGGGTTCCCCAAGAGCAGCCCCTCCCACCTTCCTCTGCCCCTCCCCCAAGGGTCCTCAGCCAGGCCCTGCCCCCAGCTCCTGGCTCACCTGCCCTGCCCCAGTGCACCAGTGGGGAGGGCCCCGCCTAGGTGTCCTGGGGCCAGGGCTCAACTGCTCTCGGCCTGTTTCTGCATCTGTAGAATGGGGGAGTCAAGGCGCTCACCTTGCGGCATCACTGGGTTAGTTACTGGGAGGCCCTTGGAGTGGTGCCTGGCGCCATCCTCACGGGCCAACCTGTGTCCATCACCTCCATCCTCTCTGCCAGGCAGCCATCCTGTCCAGAGCCGCCCAGGCCCTGGCCCCAGGTCCGCTGTACTTGGGCCTCTCCCTGGGCCTCCTCCACCTCAACTCTGCGCCCACTCCAGAGGTCCCACTGATCTGTGCCCCACTTGAGCCCAGCCCCGCCACCTCCCCCTGTCCCTCGCTTCCTCACCTGTGCCCGTCACTGCCATTTCCTGTCCACTGCTCCCATCCAGGAAGCCTCCTCCTGATGCTGTTCGGGTTACATAATGCTGATAGAGGGAGGGTGGTCTGGGTTCCCCCCCAGGCTGTGGGACCTTAGGTCTATCGCTATCTCTCTGAGCTTTAGTTCCTTACGTATAAAGTGAGTTAGTAAAGGTTAAACCTGGGCACTCAAGAGGTGTTCAACAAACCCTGAGGCACACTCCTCTGCCCGCTTCTCTGTGTTGTTGTGCCTGTGCCTCACCCGTCTTTTCCATGGCCTGAGGTCAGCTGGCCCCATGTGGCCCGAGGGCAGCACTGAGCGTGCCCCACATCCTCATGGTCGAGGTGGCCAATGACCCCACCAGCCCAGGGTCTGTCCAGGGAGAATGAGTGTGACAGCAGGGAGAGCACTTAGCCCAGGCCCTGCCCAAATCATGGGGGCCGCATTACTCCAGGGTTCCCTGCACACACCCCATTCTTATGCCACCCTCAGGAGCTCAGGCCTGTGCGCAAGGCGGGGTCCCCAGACCAGGCCACAGCGAGGGGGGTAGGATGTGGGGGTGCTGACGTGGGGCCCCCCGAAGGCTCACGAGAAGCAGCCCAGGAGGTTGCCCGACCGGGTGCCCCCACCGGCCCTGCCCCACGGCCCCCCTGGCCTCCTTCCTCTTATTGCTCTTTGGAATCGCTTCTCCAAAAGTTCATTTTGAAAGAAATCGATTTCCAAGCTTCTCGGAGATGTAATTTGGTTTTTCATTTGGAAGAAATGATGGTTACGGAAAAGTTGGGAGACTTAATCACTGTGGAAGGCCACAGAAATAAAGAATCGCTCTGCCCTCAGCTGAGACTGTCAGCCTGTGTGTGCTCTCCGGCTGAGACAGCCGAAGACAGGCGTGCACAGGGAGGGACAGCCACCTGACACAAACATGCACACCGTATGTACATACTCAGCCACACACACACACACACAAGACACCCAGGCATGTGCACCCAACATACAACCACACAAGCTGCGTATGAACATATATGCATGCAAGTACAACACAGTCTGCACCAGCCCCTCCTCCCTCAGTAGTCTGGGGAGGGGATGCAGCAAGGCCACTGTCACCCCAGCTCTTTGCTTCTGTCCCCCACTCCCCAGTGCATCTTGTTCTTGGGCCAACCCCATCCTCATTACTTCTAGGAGGCATTGACTTTGTCACCTATTCCAAAGGTTCTTTCCAAGTCTGACACTAAGTATTCTAGATCAGATGTCACTACCTCACTCAAGAACATTCACAGGCTCCCTATTGCATAGCTAGACAGCCTAGCCTCAGTGATTCTCCCACCTCGAGGTCGTAAGTCTTGGCCCTGGCCTCCATGCCCCTCCTCTCTGGCTTCTCTCAACCTCAGAGGTTCTGTGGGGGTCCCCTCCAGTTCCAGGCCTGTTGGTCAGGGAAAGGGACCTCAAGGGCCATGTCAGACCTGGACATTTGCAGACATGGCCACATGTGCATGAGCCTTCGGCCTTCAGGCTGCGGAAGAAGAGGCAGGGGTCTTCCCTTAGCTCCCAGCCACTCATCCAGGATCTGTGTCCCACCTGGTCATTGCACAGTGCCCCCACCAAGGGCAGCAAGGAGAAGGGAGGAAGGGAGGGAGAGCTGCATCTGATGGGGGTGGGGGAGAAGATTCCATGGGTTGGTGGGGCTGGGATCGGGAGGAGATAGGGCAGGAAGGAGCCCTGATGGGCTTGGGGTCTGCCCAAGCCAGGGTTCACAGCTCCTGGGGACCATCCCAGTCCACAGTCCTCACGCCCACTGGTTGGCTCCCTACCCGTTGAGCACTTGCTCCATGCTGGGTGCTTCACATCCTTCAGCTGGTCAGCAATCGTCTGTGGGCTGGCCTGGTGACTCTGATACAGCAGCCTGGGGCCGATGGCTCTCCCCCACCAGGGCGGCACACCCGGGACAAGGCCAGGCCCCAGCACCAATCCTAGCTCTGTGCAGAGCTGCCCTGAGGCTGGAGCCAAAGCCGCAAAGGGCTGTGTGCTGTGACAGGAGGGTGCAGCACAGGCCTGTCCTGGCCCCTTCCTGCAGGGGCAACGGAGGCCCAGCCCCAGGGACCAGCCCCTGGCTCTCAGCCCAGATTTCCTGTGTTGGCACAGTTTGGGGAAGCTGCACTGGTGCCCTAGCAGCCTGGCCTCCTTCTCAAGGCTGTGTGGGAGAAACCAGAGAGGCCCCAAAGCCCTGCACGCCCCCTTTGGCCCAAGCAGGTGAGCCCTGGCAGGGGACCTGGCAAGGCCCCTGTCCCCTCCTACGTGATCCTCATAGCCTGCAGGGCCTCCCATGATTACCTTTACCACCAACTGCACCCCAGGCCCCCCAGCCATAATCTTAGGCCTTCGGGGCATGGTGAACCCACCAAAATTCAGGCTCAAGATGGGGAGGGGGGCGGTGGATACAAATTTGAACACTGTGCCAGAGAGAAAGAAGTTCAGGGCTGATCCAGGGGCACAGAAGGGCACCAGGGAAGCCTGATTTTCCTGAGGACAATAGTCTCATGGGCATGGGCTGCTGGGATCCATGAGCAGTGGGGGACAGGACCCATTGCGTTCCTCCTAGCTGCCATAGAAATGGCCCCAGAAGAAAGCAGGTCAAAACAGGATCCCAGGTGGGCAGCAGGGACAAATGGCAGAGTCCAGTGAGAAGCAGGTCCAGGGGAGGCCCCCAAAAGATCCCATTTCATTCCTATAAACTGAAGAGACTGTCTTTCTGTCACAGGCATTTGCAGCATGAAGGAAGCACCCCTGTCTCACACACTGGGCAGCCACAGGGGACAAGTGGCCTCAGCAAGCTCCAGCAATGGTCCAAAGTTCCTGGGGAGGATTTGGGGGCAAACACACCCCTATCCTTCCCCACCTCAGATGCCCCCTGGGCCACCTGCCAGCCCTTCCCCCCCTCCCGGGCACTGTGCCCAGCAGGACTGAGAGTGTGTGTGATGACAGAGCCCCCGACCCTGTCATTAGCCCTAATGACTCCAATCAGCACCACAGGGCCAGAGGGGTTGGCGGTGCTCACCCCAGCCATCAGCAGACGGGGCCAGAAATGCCAATTACCTGTCTCCGCACCCTTCTCAGCACCCTGGAGAGGTGGTGCCAGACGCAGACAGGTAGGGTGGTGCCCGAAGGCTTCCCTCGACCCACGAGGTCTCAGGTGGTCCCCTCACTCCTCCAGTGGCCCCGGAAACCCCTCGGCTTCCCCATCTCTCTCACTGCTCAGCTCCGCCATCTCCTGCCTCGGCCTCCATGGGCTACATGACCCCAGGTGAATCCCTGCTTCTCTCTTTTTTGGGTGGGGGGCGGAGGGGGAGGACTTTATTTTAGGTGAACACCAGCTCAATGGATTAATGTCCAAAGAAAGAGCACTGAACAAAGAAAAGCTTTAATTTTTGGACATTTGGTCAAAGGCGGGGGGTGTCTTTTTAGTGACATAAATGAGCTTATAGAAACAGGACAAGGGCGGGCAGTTTTGTGACTTGGCCTTGAAAGCAGACAGCTTTTTATGAATCCTATGAGGACCGAGTGTCCTAAACTTTGTTTACAGGACACAGTTGTCGATTTTAACTGCACCAGAACAAGGAGTTAGGGCTATGGGGTGGGGTGGGGGCCTGCTCCGAGGAGGGAAGGACTGCCCAAGGCTGGGAAAAACTTGTTTTTCTTTAAGTCCTTCTTCACTAAAAAAAATCTTAGAGCGATCATTCTTTAATCCAAATCCACCAATTTCAGGGTTGGATAGCTCCTCCTCCCCATGAATTCATAACTTCCAACAGCATCTTTCTGGCGGTCCTGCTTCCCTCTCTGAAATAAGGGGGTGGCATTTCCTGATTTCTGCCCAGCTGCAGCCCCTGCCAAGTCCCATCCCTTGCAGCCACCGGTGCCTGGTGCCTGGTGTCTGGCATCCACCTCCTGCTCTCTCCCCTGCCCCACTGCTCCTCTCCCCTCCTCCCCCAGTCCAACCCCCCCCTGCCCCCAGCAGCCTCCTCTGTCCTTGTCGCTTAGATGGGCTCTGGCAGGAGGCTCAGGGAGCAGGCTGGGCACCCAGCTGGAAAATTGGGTGTCAGGAGCTGCCTGGACTTCTAATGCCCCAGCCCCCACTTCCCCCACCTCCACTCCACCCAGGGCTGGGTCCTGCCAGGCTCAAGGCTCCTCCACTGTCCCCCAAAGGAGTGAGCCCCCACCTACCCCAAATTCCACACCCGTCCAGTGAGCTCTGCCTCTCCAGAGTGCACCCACAGCAGAGCGAGCGCAGAGCCAGGAATCCAGCTACCTGCGTGTTAGCCAGGCCCCTCTCTGGGCTCAGCTTCCCCATCTCTGCTCAGGCTCTCTGGTGACATGGCAGCCTGCTGGGGGGCCACCCCACACTTGCTCTGGGTGGCCCCACTGGTGTTTTGTTTCTGTGCTGAGTCTGAGGGGCTCTGGGTCCTCACAGGGTACCTCCCCACCTTCTGTCACAGGGCCACGCCACCCCACTCTGCTCCCGCTAGGACCCTGAGGAGACAGTGTTCCTGGGACCTCTAGAGCTGGTGGGTTTTAGGTGACCTTTGTCTGGGCTAACAGCCCCTCCTACCCTCATCCCAGGCAGCCCTGGGGGACCCCCTGCTGTCCCCACCCCACCCCAACCTGCTTCTACCAAATACAGTCTCAAGGGTCCACAGAAACTGAGAGAGGTCCTAAGTCAGCAAGGGTTGAGGACACTGATAGCCCACCCTGATCAATAGCTTTCCTTTGTACCAATCACTTTTCATGATTACTTTTTACTGATTACCCAGGTAATGGGAAACCCCAACAGGTGGCTTTTTAGCATCCTCCCCAAGCACACATTCCACTGCTGGTGGCAGCCACATAGGACCCCAGAGGTGACCCCAGCCTCTTCCAAGAAACCATCATTATCAAGTGCCCATTGCTGCCAGCTACATGTTGGACTCTGGAGCACAGCAGGGGACCCACATGTGTAATCCTCTTGTCTCACATTCTAAAAGAAGCAAACAGGGCTGGGGATTTAGCTCAGTGGTTCCACCGCCTGCCTTGCAAGCGCAAGGACCCGAGTTCGATCCCCAGTACCAAAAGAAAAAAAAAGTAAGAGAAGCAAACAGAAAAACAGATCAGTGCACAGTGATCAGTGTTGTAAAGAAAAGAAAACAGTAAGGAGTTGACAGATCAGGGCCAGACTGAACACCTCAAGGAAGGCAGCTCAGGGGAGATGGCGCTGACACAGAGCCCGAAAAACAAGACGTTGGTGTGAACGGGCTTGGGGCCTGCCCTTCTAGACAGAGGGGACACAAGCACACAGCCCTCAGGCTGGGACACATGGGTCATTTGAGGAATAGGTGGCCATGGAGGCTTGGGGGACAGTGGCTGGAGATGCTGTCCCACCAAGGTCACGTCCTGCCTCCTAGGAGGAGTTGGGGATAAATTTGAAGTGCAGGAGTAGCTACTGGGGGCTTCAAGAGTGGCCTCCACTCTTCAGCCTGGGTCATGGTTGTCACTCTCAGCTGGACCAGGTTCTGCAGCTGCCCCAGTGGGAAGGTGACAGGGCAGGCCCTGGGGGAGGGGGAGAGGACCAAGACCCTTCCTCTGGGGCCTAGGCCAACAGCGGACCACCCCCACTGCAGAAGTTAACCTCCGGCTATTTTCATCCTGGACCTTATGCTAAAAGCATCTGTCCCCTTCCCAGACTTGAGTTGCTTGTCAAGAGCTCCCGCTCTGTCACCTGGGTGTCTCCAGGGTCCAGGAAAGCCTGGGGGATTGGAGGAGAAGGAAAAGTCACAGAGCAGGAAAGAGATTTTCATGGGACTCAGGAAAACCAGAGAGACAAGGGAGCCTGCCTAAGGGAGAATCAGAAAAGTGGCTTCACCAGGGGTCTCCTACGGTGGGTGAACGTGCTCAGTAAAGACTTGGAAACTGTTGGGACAGTGCTAATGACCAGCCCAGGAGCGAGCACTTGTCACACCCACTGGAGGGACTGAGATGGAATCGCCGGACTGTGTCAGAGGTATGCACGGTGCAGCTACATACCCAGGAGCGTCACACTCGGCTTGCAAACACTCTGGACACTCCTCGGTCACATCTTCCAAAGCTGGCCTGTATCCTAGGCCTGCCCCGCCCAGCCCTGGGCTCGTCCTCAGCAGGAATGGGTGCCTCCAGCCACTGAAAGCCCTGGGAAAGGATGTTCCCACCAGCTTTACCCATCACAGTGCTGAACAGAAACACCTCCAACATCCATCGACAGAAGAATGAGTAAGTCAACCGTGGCACATTTCCCAGCAGTGAGAAGGAACCAGCCACTGCCAGGCTTACAGCCACACTGCCGAGGGAAGGAAGCAACACAAACCAATGTATGCTGCACCATCCTGTTCATATGAAATGCAGAAAGGGCTGGAGAGCAGCTGGCCCTGCTGCCCTTGATTGTAAGACCAGAAGGGGGCTTGGCGGACTCTCAAGGTGCTGGTCACATCTGTGTCATCAGGAGGAGGCGGCACTATGGGCACCATCACTTCCTGGAAAATCTGTCATTCTGATCTGTGTGTGTTCTGAATATTTCATCAATTATGATGAAGTTCAACAAATGTGTTAACTTTAAAAAATAATAAAACACTGCAGAAGTATTTACTACTTTAAAAGACCCAGTGAGTGACCTTCCATCACTTTTTCCATGTAGCTAAATGGACTCATTTGGTTATTAACATTTTAACCCAATGGGACTTGGTCCTATTTTACAGGGTTGGGTGCTGTCTCTCATGCACCTCCAGGCTTCCCAGCCTGGGCACCACTGACACCACAGGGGGCATAATTCTTCCTTCTAGGGGTATCTGTGCCCTGCCTGATGCAGAACAGCTCCCTGACCTCTCCCCACCAGATTCCAGCATCCCTCCCCACCCTGTGACAACCAGAAATGTCTCTAGATATGGCCAAGCAGTCCCGTGGGGCAGGTTGACGATAAAACACAGGGCATCCAATTAATATGCACTCTTTGAGGCATACTTAACTTTAAAAATCAGTGGTTGCTCATCTGAAATCCCAACATACCTAGGGGCAAAATTATCCCTGTTGAGAACCCAGTGTCTCTCATTGAGGGTTCTCTCATGGGAGAAAGGATCCCATGATCTGTGGGCCCTTTCCCTCCTATTGGACATGCACCTGGCCCTCCAGTAGGACTTTGGCAGGTGACAGAAACCCAGTCAGACTCACAGGGGTCATACTGGTGGCACTGTCCCTCCTGGCAGGGAGGCCAAGTGGGCTAAGGGAGATGATTGCAGCAGAAGCATCTTCTTTCCTTGCTCTCTTCCCCACCTGTGCAGGCTTCGAAGTCACCAGGAAGCAGGCTCAGTTCAAGGCTGCCACCAAGTCTCCCTGATGATTCATTGGCTGAGACTGGTCATGTGCCCACTACTGACCTATCACTGGCAGTGGATGTGGTTTCACTTAGGCCAATCAGGAGCAGTCATTGTGCATCCAGTGGATGTCACGCCCTAAATCTTCTATACATGTGTTTCCACTAAAGGGTTATGGGTGCAAGGTGGGTAGCAAACATCACTGGGCTGATTCAGAACTTGCCCTGATGCTGCTACCCAGCCTGGGACAACAACCAGAGGGCACTTTCACATCCATGGTGATGCTTTCTACCCTTCCAAGCTTGCATCTCTTAACCAGTCAGGTCTGTTCACATGGCTTGAACCCTTGCCCAGCTTCCTGACCCTTGTGTCTTTCCCTCTGGCTTCCTTGCTCCTCCTCAGACTTCTAACCTGCCTTAGGGCCTTTGTACCTGCCATTCTCCTCCTTCTCACCCTGAGCCTTCTCACCATCAGGCCCTTGGCATGCGTCTACGCCACAGATGGGCTGCCCCTGAGCACTCACCCAAGGTGGTCTCATCTCCTGCTTTATCAAACTCTCTCACCTGTGTTCACAGACTGACTGTCCTCTGTCTTCAGCAGCAGCTCCTTGAGGGCAGGGGCCTCCATGTCCTGGTCACTGCTGAGTCCTCGAGCCTTGTGGCACTGTCGGCGGCCCTGAGAAGCTCCCTGCTCACACAGACTGGACTCCGAGGACAGGGCACACCTTCCTAGGCTGGTGAGTTAGTTCAGCAGCCCTTCCTTGCAGCCATGAAGGACAGATGCCCAGACACGTCCCTCTTTTCCATCCTATTGGCCACAGACCAGGGCCACATCATTGTGAGAGACTATGTTAGTCATTGTTTATCCCAAGGAACTGTGAATGAGCTCCTTGAGGGGTTATGCTGGGCAAGGTTCCCCATAAGCAGGCTGGGAGTCAGGACTGGGGTGCTGGCGGGTTATTTGGAAGCAGATGGCAGGAAGCAGGAGGAAGAACTGGGGACAGAGGGACAGGGAGGTGCTGACACAGGGCTTTCGTGGAGGCCACTGCAGAGAGCAGCCCTCAGGGGCCTCCTGAGAATCGGGCTCCCCGGAGGCTCTTTCCCACCCTGGGCTCTACTTGCCGAGGTGGCCCCAGCGGCTCTTCAGCCCCAGAACTTCCCAGCTGCACTTGGGGTAGGAAAGACTGAGATCAGATGTGGGCTGAAAACCCCATGGGGTCTGCTGCATGGGGCATCCCAGGCTCTGGGGGGGCATATGCACCAAGTCACTGTTCCACCAAACGGCACCTGGCCCCAGGGGTAGGGTGGCATGGCCAGAGGAACCCACTGGGAGAAGCCATGTATACGGTTTTAACATTTTGAGAGCGCCCTGTGGCTCCCAGCTTTTCACACTCCTTCTGACCAGAGTGGAACCGTGCCCCAGCCACCCTGACCCCAGTACTCCGGCACTGCTCTAGCAGCTCTGCGTCTTCGCGGTAATGACAGACACAGCACACACTCTGACCACACTGTTCTGGGTTTATTTTTCACAGCGACTGTGAGCTGTAATTTGCTCTTACTTTTTAGGTGAGGAAACTGAGGCACAAGAGTTATGTAATCATCTGAGTTTCCACAGTGGGTAGGTCCAGGGCAAGAGTCCAGTTCAGGTGGGACATTAGCCACAGGGCCATGCTGCCTCAAAGGATATAATAATCTTTAAAACTGATACTTCATTTTGTCTTATTTTGCATTTCTCAGTTGTTATTTCATCAGTTAGGATTAGGCACAGGTCCAAATAACAGACCCAAGCCAGAAATACATAGATTAAAATTTGGAGGATGGCAGTCCAGAGCTGAAACACTGGTCTACTCCATGGTGTTTGTCAGCCAGGTTTCTCTTGTTCCTTTGCTGTGTGAGATTTCTGCTCCTGTGTCCTCACAGTCCAGTGTGGCTGCTTGAGCCCGAACCATCATGTCTTGTCTCCCAGTTACATGAAGAAAGAAGAGCAAAAGGAAACAGAGCACCTAATAGTTATCTTTTAAGGGAGGTTTCTGGAACCTGCTACTTATTGACTATAGCTTGGGCACATGGCTCCTACCTAGATGGGATGCTGGGGATATCTTTATTCTAGATGATCTCACACACTCAGCTAAAAATCAAGGGATCTCCTATGGGAGAAAGGAAGGTGGATATTGGAAAACAGCTTATGATTTCTGCCAAAGTGGAGGAGTCTATTTACATAGGTTTCTTGGCCCTATTTATTTCTTCACTAAGAAGTATCTCTTCAATATAGTTTCCTCTTTCCACTGCATTGAGTATCATTTTCCTGTTGATTTTTAGGATGCTTTTTATGGGGAATTCACTACCTCTTTTACTGACCTGTAACAATGGTGCTAGGCTCTAAAGATCTGTGTGAACCCTTGAAGGCAGAGCCCATGGCTGACAGCTCTAGCACTGGCTCCTTCCTAGTGCCTCTCTCCCCTCCATCAGGGATCACTGGTGCTGGTGAGTGTCAGAGCTCACTGGGGTGCCTTATTGTCAACAGATAAAGCCTTCTCAACGCTCAGCTGTGGCCCCAACTTCGCTCCTGGAAAGTCACCCTGAATGGACCATGGCCTCTTTGGCTGGAGTCTAGACAACACAGAAGACCAGAGTCCTCACCTCCCTCATCTGGACTTTATATTTCTATTAATAGGGCCCAAGCATCAGCCCTAGAAACAATTCTGTCACTCTGTGACCCTACACAATGACACTCTCCAAAAGTATGGGTGATGTGTAGATGGTGTGTACCTGTATGGAGCTGCAAATAGCGTCACCAATTAGCCAAGGGTTCTTTGGCTCAATTCACATGGAAATCACACAATTGGCATGGTACTGGATGGAGTCCAAGGAGGTCTTCTGTTAGGGTTTGGATCTGGGGTGTCCCCTAATGCCTCATGGCCTTGAAAGGTAATTGGATCATGGGGGGAGTTACATTCATCAGCGGATTCGCCTATGATAAGTTCATACCTGAATATGTCATTACAAGGTGGGGCCTGGTCAGAAGAGGCAGGTCACTGGGGGTGTGACCTCGAAGGGTGAGCTCCCCTCTTCTCTGCTTCCTCTGCTTCCGGGCCACCATGACATGCACAGCTTTCCTCCGCCCAGACTTTTCCATCATGCAGTTTCTGCTTTGAAGCTGGCCCACCATCGACTGTAACCAGGAGCCAAAATAAAAATCTCCTTCTCTGAGTTGTGGGTGTTGGGTAATGTGCCCCAGGGATAGGAAAGTGACTAAGACAGACCTTGGTGTCAGAAGTGGGATCATAGGGCCGGGGATTTAGCTCAGGGGTTTCCCTGCCTGCTGCGCAAGCGCAAGGACCCGAGTTCAATCCCCAGTACCAAAGAAAAAAAAAGAAGAAGTGGGATCATTGCTATGACTACCTGACCATGTGTTTTAAAAGGCTTTGGTGGGCCAGGGATTTAGATCAGTGGTTCTGCTGCCTCCCTCACAAGCACAAGGTCCCGAGTTCAATCCCCGGTACCAAAAAAAAAAAAAAAAGCCTTCGGAACTCATTTGTGGGAGGAGTTTGAAGTTCAGAAAGCTGTGGCAATGCCAGCCAGCTAGGAAAGTCCCAGAATGCTGTAAGCTGAACTTGATGGAAGATTATGGTCTGAAGACCAGAATGCTATAGAAATGCAGGCAGTAAAGACCAGGCCCAGGAGGTTTCCATTGGGAGCAAGAGCAACCCTGGCAATTGGACTTGAGACTATGTGTGTTACTCTGGCAGAAACGTGTCATCATTTTGCCCACATCCTGAGACTTTGTGGGAGACTATGATTAAGGGCAACAGACTAGTTAATCTGGCAGAGGAAATTTCAAGGCAGCCCAGTGTTCAGGCTGCAGCTTGGGACTGCTTGCTGCTTTTATTATTTTGTGGGGTTTTTTTGGTACCAGGGATCGAACTCAGGACCTTGTGCTTTCGAGGCAGGCAGTGGAACCACTGAGCTAAATCCCCGGCCCTGCTTGCTGCTTTTAGCAAGTGAAAATCAGGAGCAAATGGCAGAGTTAAATGATTTTAAAAGTGTGTAGTTTCATCAGGAAGGAAACACCTGAAAAACTGGGGCCTTTGAAAGCATGGTTACTGAAAAGATTAGCATTAAGAAACCAAGTACTTAGCATCAGGACAATGAGAAAGATGCGTTGAAGACTATCTCAAGAATTAGAGAGACTTCACCCTTCACAGGCTCAAGGGTGGGAAAGTGGAAGACTGCTTTGAGAAGATGCCCCAGGCCATCTTGGTGCAGAAGGACTGCCTAGGGAAATGATTTTGAGGGGATTCATTTCACAGTGCTCATCCACACAGGCACTGAGAGGCTGCTGTAGCCATGATGCAAGGTGCCCCAATTGCTGCTCAAGCTGACTACAGACCTTGGCATCATCCATTCTGGTTTAACAGGCATGAAGAATGCAGGGGTTGTGGGGTTAGGGAGGCTTCCACCTAGATTTCATATAGAAGGCCTGAGAGATGAAGAAGTGTGCCCCTGAGAGGACAGAGCATGAAGCTGAGAGTAGAGCTGAAAGTGCAGAGGAGATCTCGGGAATTTGGAGAAACCAGGAACATGGAATATCTGCTGAGGAAACCCACAAGGAGTGAGTGAGCAAAGCTACCCCAAGAGAGGTCATGAGGGCTGCAACCAGCAATGTCATAGGGTCAGGGCCACCCAAGCCCATTGGAGCTCACATCTCACACCACAAGTTCCCCCAGGTACTGGACACAGAACTACAGGATTTAAGATTTGCTTTGCTGAGTTTCAGTCTTGATTTGGTCCCATCTCTTCTATCCCCCTATTTCTCTGTTTCTTTTAATCAGTTTAATGGAGATATAATTTATATACAATAAAAAGCATACATTTTAAAGGTAGGAATCGATATGTTTTGACAAATTATGCAACATTGTAATCATAGTATGGATCAGGACTGTCACCCCAGGAAGTTCTGTCTTGCCCATGGTCAGTTTCTCCTCTGTAGTCATTTCCCATCTCCAGTAAAACACTGATTTACTTTCTATCACAATAGGTTTAATGAACTTGAATAAATAGTTCGAATGAATGCCTCTGCTGTGCTTGGTGCTCTGCTTTAAGCAGTCTCTGAAAGAGCCTCTGGGGCAACTTTTTGGACTGGAGTGGGCAACTGTTGACTGGAGTGAGAAGTTCAGAGATCAAGGTTAATTTGGAACTAGAAAGAGTTCATCAACAGAAAATGCTCTAGCACTTCCCATAAGGGATGCTTAAATATTATCCATGGCTGCAACTGTCTGCACTTTGAGTGCTCCATCGTTTTGGGGCTACTGATAATAATGGAAGCAAAAAAGACTCTTTTTCCAACCTAGATATTTTGGATCTGCCTAAAATGGTTGTCCTAGAGAGAAAACCCTGGTAAAAACTGCCAAGTAGAAGAAATTGGTATGTTTCCAAAATTGGTGTCTTCCCAATATTCTTTCTTGTTTCCTTTTTTTTCCCGTATCATACATCTTAATCCCTCAGATGCCAGAAGTCTCCCACTGTCATTTCCACCCAAGCATGTCATCTGTATTGGTCCCTGGTAACAAAATCTTCTTCAGGGTCTTATTTCACCAGACACTGCTTTTAGCTGGTTTCCAGTTTGGAGAAAATCAGCTGATCAGTCTCACCTTGTTATCCATGCAGCCACTGGTGCAGCACTGTGTTATGTGCCAAGAGTGAGTAGCACATGATCCTAGCTCTTGGTGAGTTCACAGGGTTGTGGAGGATCCAAATGTGGTTTTCTCTCTTCCTCTTAAGTGTCCCTCTTGTCTATTTGGAAAACAGAGAAGACTTGTAGGACATCATTCTTGAGTTGCTCCCCACTTTGGCTGTGGGTCACAGTTCACTTTGCTGATGTGGTCTGGACTTACAGACATAAGCCCTCTGACTGCAATTACAGGAGTGCTACATGAAAGGGGGAGGGGTTCTCTGTTTTTGAATAAGAATGATTACCCTGTGCCATTGTATGTCAGTAGCATTTAACTTTCATTTTGATTTTTACAGGAGCTCACACCTAAGAGTTTGCCTTGAGTCTCAGAGGACATTTTGGACCTGGACTTGGACAATGCTAAAACTGTTAAGACTTTGGTGACTCTTACAGATGGATCAAATGCATTTTGCATAAAGAGATGGACATGAGTCTTTTGGGTGCCAGGAATGGGTTATGGTTTAGATTTGAGGTGTCCCCCAAAAGCCTCATGTGTTTGGAAGGTGATTGGATTGGGGGCACTATATTCACCAGTGGATTAATCCACTAATGCTTTCATAGCTGAATGTGTTTTTAGTAGGTCAGGTCTGGTCAGAAGAGGTGGGTCACTGTGGGAATGACCTTGTAGGGTGTATCTCCCTCCCCAGCTTCTCCCTGCTCCCTCTGCTTCCTAACCTCCATAAGGTAGTCAGCTTTTCTCTGGTCAGGTTCTTTTACCATGCCATTTCTGCCTTGGAGCTGGCCAACTATGGACTGTAACCATGAGCCAAAATAAACCATGAGATGTCAGGTATTGTGTCCCAGCACAAGAATTACTCAGACGGAAATCACAAAATTGGCATGTTACCTGATTGGACCCAAGGAGGTCCCCCAAAGAGCAGGGTCCCCAGCTTGCTGCCCCAAGGAGTAGGTTCTCACAGAAAAATAATTTCTAGACATGTCAGTGAGAGGCATAGGCATATGCTTTAGGCAGAGTTAGAAAGCAAGAGAAAAGTGGGAAGGGGCTTCAACTTGAGGAGCTAATGGAGGTGCAGCTCTGATGATCAGACTGGCCCATTACCAAAAAAATAGGACTAGTTTCTATGGCTCCACTGGGGTGAGTAAGGGCTAGTGATTTCCCATGAGGATGGCTTTTTAGACTTCTCTCTGAGGTCTTAAGGGATTTCCTTGCCTGTGAGATGAGGCTCAGTGGCCACTTGGAGATATCCTGGTTTCCCCCCTACTGGCATGGCATCTCTAGTCTTTGCAACAAGAGTACAGGTATAAGGGGAGGACACAGTCCCTTGTTAGCAAGAGACTTGTCTTCCCCCTTAGAGGGTAACAAGTCATTGACTAAGGCCAAAGAATCTCTGTCTCTTGACCCCATGAGGATCCCTGTCCTATTTCAGGAACACAAAACCCCTACTCAGGCAAGTTTAGGGAGAGACATCTCCCATGAATAGGCAAAAGAATGCAGGTCCAGCCGCAGGGTGACCCTCACTGCCACCGTTTCTCCAATTGTGATCTTGGTTCTCTTTCCACTTGGCCACGTGGTGCTTCAGTCCTCAGAGAGGTTGTGGGTGTCTCTCCAGTGCAAAGACTGAGAGTGTCTGTGTCCTGAGGAAAAGCAACCAGGACATCCAGAGGACAACTGCTGTCCCTTCCACCCAGAAGCCTTCCAAGATATCTCCTGTCTGGTCAAAACTGGATCTCACAGCCATTTCCAAACTAATCACTAGCAAGGGATATGGAGCCACCAGACACACACATGCACACAGGCTGGTGTTGTATGTTGGTGGGGCCGGTGTGCCTCACACAGAATGAGCATTCAGTGGGGGAAGAGGGGGAGAAATGAAGGTTCCGTGTGAACCTCCCTTGGAGAGGGCAGTGGGTACTGGTGTGGGGTCCCATGGAGGAAGAGAGGTAGATGGTATCCTGAGGTGTGTGGCCCTCTGGCTGTGGAGTGGAAAACACCTGGGTCTAGAGGCCAGCGGGAGGCTTCTACAGCCTCCCCAGTGAACAGCATTGTGGCTTGGACCCCGGGGGAAGGGGGACCAGGGAATGGAGATCCCCAAAGAAGGTCAGATTCGAGGTACATTTTCAAAGCAAAGTTATCCAGATGCAGGGCATCAACACACATGAGACAAGGAGCCCTGGAGTCCTGGCCTGGCTGTGGGGACCGTTATACAGGAAGTAGGAGCTGGGGGCCATAAGGGCATCTCGCACAAGAAAGAGTTGAGAGTGTAATCAACATATGGATGGTGCGTGGAAGCCTCAGGACTTGGAGCACATGCTAAGCAGAGGACCAATGAGGGGCCTTGAAAGGGCGGCCAGGTTCCTGGGCCAGGAGCAGTTCTTTGTGGCCTCCCTGGCCAGGCAGCTGCTGGCTCCTTCATGACCAAGTCCACCCCCACCCCATGCTGGGGTTCTCTGGGGTGGCTGTGTGGTCAGCTCCCAGGAGCAAGCACTCCTCAACTTTCAGATCTTCATCACTGTGCCAGGCAGGTGTCTGGATCCATTTCAGAGGCAGAAACTGAGGCTCCCATGTTCAGGTGAGCACTCCTGGCTACTGTCCTCCTGTTACCAGGTCACCCTGGTGGGGAGCTCAGCCCTCGGTCCATGGCCTGGCCTGGGATGTGTCATCATCGATTCATGGGCACAGGGGCAGCCACCCTGGGGGATGGGCATGAGTGGCGGGGACCAGGACAACCCTGGCTCCATTGAGCCTCACTCCCTGGCTCACACACTGGGGTGACAGTTGGGTGACTTGATTCCTCCCCCAGGGCACCATCATGAGGCCTTGGTGGCTAGTGCGTCACTGGTGCAGGGTCCCACACAGGAGGAACATCGTGCCCAGGTGGGGTCCTCCAGGGCAAGAGAAGGGACCAGACCCTTCCCAGGGGTTGCAGAGGGGGCTGACTGGCCACTGTCTCTGATGTCACTGGGGAAACATCTATCCTCAGATCCTAAAGCTAGAAAGGTCCTTAGGCCAGAAGGGGCTGGCCAAGGTGCCGTGAGCCAAAACCAGGGTGCAGGGTTTGGTGCGGGCAGCGGCGATACCGTAGGTGAAGACAGGAGGTCTGAGTAGCCGCTGGGCCTGGGACAAGTGAGTAGGATAAGGCAGAGGCCAACCCAAGCGGGGCCTGACTCCTGCAAGCACCGTAGGGATCCTGGAGACCACTCAGGGGCTGGGCCAAGCATTTGGAAGAGTCCCCACAGAGGCTGCACCACGGACCCACTGTCTCCTAGGGCTGCATCCCTAACAGTCCTCTCCTGAAGAGCACAAGGATCCCGAGGACCAGCTGCAAGATGGTCACATCCAGCAGCAAGACAGAGATCCTGTCTCCTTCTGGCTCCCCTAGGCTAGGGGGAAGAGATGGGAAGGCCAGTGGGGTTGAGGGGTGAGGCCAAGCAGTAGAAGAGGGAAGAATATGCTTTTACCTTAGTTAGAAAGGCAAAGGGAACGCCTGCCCTGCTTGCAAACTGACTTTCTGGCTTCTCTTCACCCTCCCCGCTGGCTGTTCCCATCATCCCCACCACCCCCAGGAGACAGGTGCCAGCCCCACCCCAGCCCTGGAAGCCCTCTCCCACCTCACAGAGGCCCTCTCTGCCCACCCTGCCCCTGCCCAGGCACAAAAAAAGCGAGTCCATTTCCTCTCCCAACATCCTTTTCGGAGCCTTGTCCCCCAGAGCCAGCCCATCACAGGTCATCTGACTGCCACCTAGGTCCCCCTCAGCCCCGCAAGCCTAGCTCCACCCCAGTCAGCCAGGTCTGAGAAGGATGCCTGGGAAATTTTCAAATATTATCTGTTTGAATATTGAAAGGTTAGAAATCAAGCTAATGAATTATTAGAACAGCCTTGACAACTCTTCCTTCATAATGGCCTGCAGCAGGTTTGAATTTCAAACGTCTGGCTTCCTCTAATGTGGGCCCAGCTCACACCCTGCCACTCTGGGGACATATGCCTGCATATGGACCCGTAGGCCACCACATCCTCCCACCAGAGACCCCTTGGCCATCTTGTGCTGAGGGTGCCCACATGGGTGACAGTCCCTCCTGAGAGGACAAGCCATGGATGCAGGTCTAGGATCAACAGACCACAATCCTGGTGTCCCAGGTATGTAGACAACAGTCTAGAAGCAGGGAAGCTCTGGCATACATGTGTTGGTCCTATAGCCTCGCCCCCTTGGGGAGCAGCTAGGGGCTGGAGGAGGATCAGTGTGGCCCTGTGTTGTGTGCACAGTCCAGGGCAGGGCTCTCCTGACCCCTGCCATCTGTCTCCTCCTGTCCCTGGCTAGCTCCACCCCCCAAGTCACACCTGGCCTCCTCCTCATCTTAAATGAAGGATTTGCCTATCTTAGAAATAACCAGAATTTTAGCAGCAAGCATCAGCATGACAGGACCTGAAGCTTTCTCATTTACGTCCAGGACCTGGGCTCGCCATGGGCCTGGGCCCATCTCAAGGCTAGTCTCCCTGGACTTTCGGGGACCTCTAGGTCAGGGCCTGGTATGGGGCTCTTGCTGTGGGACTTAAGCCTTTGCACCCAGGCCCTCAGGGTGGTGGGCAGAGCTCTCCAGAACATGCCACACTTACGGGTTAAATGGACTGGTGTCCTTCCCAAAACTACTCCGTGATGAGCTGTGTCACCTCAAGGACACGGCTGTTCCCCAAAATGTAAAACAGACCTAAGGTGCTTGTGTTGTGGGGCCCAGGCAAGGATCTCCAGAAGCCCAAGGTTTGGGTGGAATCTCCTGAGAAGAGTCAGGAAAAATCAAAGTGCAGGACACAAAGGGGACTAGGACGTGCAGAAGCTACACGTGGCCTTGCTAGGTTCAGCAAGGGTTGTGAGGTGGCCAGGAGTTCAGAGGGGCCAGAAAGGAGCCTTTGGACTCAGCTTAAACAAGCAGGAAGGCTGCGGTTGACTTGACCCTGCGGAGTGGGGACAATGACTGGTGAGGACAGTGGCCAGCTAGCTGGGGCTGTAGGCCTCAGGTTCACTGGAATGGGTCAAGCCGTGAACTCTGCATGCAGGAGTGGTGGAGAAGGCAAAAAAGCCCCCCTTCCCAAGAGGTGGGTGCTGGTGGTATAGTGGTGAGCAGAGCTGCCTTTCAAGAGGTGGGGGTCAGAGCAGCTGGGACAGCTGCAGGGGAAGGAGGGGAAACCTGGCGGCCCAGAGCCTGCACACTGACACAGTGGCACTGGTTCGGTTGCTTGCGGGTGGAGGGTCATGGGAAGAAGCTTCACAGAACCACTCCCCTGTGACGCCCACGGGAAGTGCCAGGCACAGTGGGCAGTGCCAGAGTGAGGCCTGAAATCCAGAGCACAGGGACAAGGGGACCGAGAGAGAGCCCAGATTTGGAACTGGCCTCCCCAGCCTCAAGAGACGATGAAGACAGGGAAGAAAACAGAAGACACTGCCACCCACAATGTGCCCTGGGCCTGGCAAATGCCCCACTTAGAAGACACAGCCCAGGAAAGTATAAAAGGGGTTCCCTCTGGCAAGTGGGGTTCTGGCTACAGTGCGCAGACCCCTCTCCTTGCTAATCTTTCCAGTTCAGGAGGTCTCGGTGCCCTGAGATTTTACCCACAATTGTCCACAAAGTGGAGCCAAATTAGGAGACAGTTATCTCATTCCCGAGCGATAACAAGGTCACTTCAGAAAGAAGTGAGTGCAAAACCAGCAGGTCATGTTTGTGTAATTAATCTCTTAAGACATCTGGGTGCAGCATTTTAGGCATCTGTGATATTGACTCTATTAAGACAACCACGGTCTCCTTGAGCTATGAATTGATTATTTGTAAATCTCAGGAAAGTCATTTTCCTTATGTTAAGACCACCAGGACATGACAAGAACCCATGGTTGCCATGCAAATCAGGAATTTATTTGGTAACAGGTTTGACTTATTCTGTAAATAACTGAAGGAAATAAGGAAAGCAGATATATAAAACTAATGGATAAAGTTTGGGCTGGTTAAGGATATTTCTTCAATTGTTTTAAACAAAATCACAACAAGCCCAAGGCCACCCACACAAGTACATATTTAAGGTTACTAGAATTAGAAGTAGAACACCTTTTGGGTTGAAATTAAAAGGTAGGGATCTTTGCACTTGTAATATAATGAATAAAAATTCTTAAGATGCACAGGAAAGCCAAACCATCCTTGGGGACACATCTAAATTCCCAGCAGCCACAGGGTCCTCTGGGGAAGGACTTAGGTAAACCAGGCTCATGTACACCTTGGGTCACACCTTGTTTCCTTGGGATAAAACCTGTCCTTCAAGAGAAAAGGCCCATGCTAACAAAGAAACTGAGGCAATGTGCCCCAGGCAGGGAATCAGTGGGGTGCCCAGAGCCAAGTCAGGCTTGGGGACCATGGTGGCCCTGGCTCTGGTTCTGAAGAAACAGAGCATAAATGTACCCCTCTCTCCCCTTCCTGGCCAGGTACAAGTATGTCCTGGAATTTCCTTCAGAAAGAGGGCTATAGGCACTTGGGGACAAGCTAGGAGACATTTCAGAGAGACAGAGGCCCAGCTGCAGTCACCTAGGGATGGCTGCCTTGGGGACTGTGTGAGGTCACTAGGAGGGATCCAGCAGGGGAAGGGTGAGGGGACCCAGGCCAGGGCCATCCCAAGGGGTCCCCACTATCTAACTCCAGTAGAGGAAGCTCTCAGGAAGCCATGGGCCCCCTTAGAGCCACCAGGGCCACAACTTCAGCTGACCTGCCTGACTTGAAGCTTCTGAGGCCCAGCATGTTATGTCCCTCACAGGGACTGCTTTGTCTCAGGGAGCCCATTCAAAGCAACCCTACAGCAATCCAGGCCAGCTCAGGGCCTTCGGGAGCAGGGCTCATGTGGAGCAGCTGGATAATGGGAGTCAGGGAAGAGGACGGTGGGCTCTGGCCCTGGGAAGCTGGGGCCAGTCTGGGCACCCATGGGCTCTAGGCTCTCCCTGGGCCAAGGTTTTGGCAGTTCAGCCTGAGGTCACAGGATGGTGACCCCAGATCCATGGCCTGATCACAGAGACAAGCAGCATCTCTTGGTTCTAAAGGGAACAAGAATGGTCAGTAGCTGTGAAGAGAGGGCAGCAGACAGTGGAGGGCACCAGGGACAGAGCAGGCAGGGTGCCCAGGACAGGCCTGGAGGGGGCTGGGGGTTCCACAGAGCAATGAAGGAAGGTCTGGGACCATCTGGGGTCCAGCCCCACAGAGCAGGTGACCGCTCCTGGGAAGCAGCTGAGGGCCTCTGATGTCCCCAAGTGACCCTGTACTCCATACAGCCATCTACAGAGTCTTCATCCAGGGTGAAGAAGTCCAGGACAGCAGGAAGACGCACGAGGCCACATGACAGAGGAGCATCCAGGTTTTGGGGACAGGAGGTCATGAGGCCTCTGCCTGCCCAGCCCACAGGGTGCTGGGATGCACAGCTGCCCTATATTCCCTGCTGGCTGCCCTGTGTTGGCAGATCCACTTCTTTTCCCCTTGACCGCAGGCAGGGATGACCCCATCCATCAGCCTCATCCTTAGTTCCTTGGGCAGAGCTCCGGGGGAAGAGACAGCACGGGACTGGGGCACCAGGAACTATGGGACGCGGGTATCCACACAGAGGGACAACACGCCACAGAAACCTTGGGCCTGTTGTTTTAAATAAGAAATTTATTGCAAATATAGAAATTGATTCTCTCCATACAGGAATCTCCGAGTTGAGGAAAACAATTTCGTGCCATTCAGTTTAAAACAGGAAATGGGGGTGCGGGGCAGATGTAGGGAGGAGAAAATAAATGAAGTTACCCCCATAAATGAAGGAAAGGAGAGGGATCAAGGCCCCCAGAGGGAGAGAGGGTCCGTACACAGCTGGGGCTCACAGGTTCAGAGTTCAGGGCCTCGAGCCCAGCTCTGCGGGGCTCAAAGCAGGTGCCAGGCCACAGCACGCTTGGGGCTGGGGCGCCTGAGGAGGACAGGGACCCAGAGGAACGGACAGCCACCACCGCTGGGCCCAAACCCCTGCCCCAGGCCTGTGCATGCTTGGCAGAGGGCCAGGGGCAGGGAAGAGGAGGCCCAGGCCCTCCCCAGACAGCCCCACGGGACCCCCTTTTCCTCTTCCTTCTGCGAGCAGGACTGATTCCCCTTTAAGGGGGATGAGGAGGCAAGTGGTAGGAATGCCGACTCTGTCTTAGGTGCGAGCCACAGTGTCAGGGAGGGGCCGTGTCAGAAAGGACTGTGAGCTGGCCAGAAGCCCCTGCCCTGGGGTGCAGGCCCCTGAGGAGCAGCCATTTTTCCAGAGAGGACAGACAGCAGTGGGGAGGCGAGGCTTCGGATGCCCACCCCAGGCTCCCTACTCCTTGACCCAGCCTCCCACACCCCTGCAAAGGCCAGGCATGGTGGTGGTGGCAGGAAGGGGTGCTCAGCCAGCCACTCCAGCCACCCACTCCCCTCCTGTCTCTTCCTCACAGCTGCTGGCTCCTCTTCCAGCCCCTTGTGTCTTGAGGAACTCAGCTGCCCGCTGCCTCCTCCGAGGGGCCAGAGACCCCCCAAGCCCCTCCCCTCATGTTAATTCCCTGCACAGTGCCCACCACTGGGAAACATTTCCTGTCGGTCCCTTCACTTTATTTAGGCCCTTCTAAGCAAGGGCCTGTCCCTGTCTGGTCCTTGCTGTCACTGACTGTTTTCTCCAGGCTGGGGCTTTCCTTTCCATTCCTCTCCTATGCCTGTTTCCCCTTGTGTCAACTTTCCCAGAATAGGGCATAAGCGACTTCCAGTTGGCAACATCAGGGGCCCTGGCCAGCCCCAAACTCTTTACTGGGCTGTTCCCGAGGTATCGCTCTGAAATGCCCCATGCCTGGCCTTCCCAAGTGGGTCGCCTCACTGCCACCCCTCGTCCCCAGTGCTCCTCAGTCAGGGGTTCCCCTCTCCTGCTGAGGGCACTGTGGTGCGCAGCCAATCGGGGTCCTTCCTGTGAAGGGAGGAGCTGTCCACTAACACTAAGCTTCCTGCCTGCCAGACATCTGGAAGGCCATTAGCTCCAACAGCAAGGTGGCACACCTGCAAGGCCCTGCAGGAGAGTGTGCCACCCCCGGGGGCAGGCTGCACGGGAACGGGCAAGCCTAGCTGTGGCCTCAGTTGAGCTCTAAGCGGGGTCCACGAAGCAGCACCCATATCTTCCCCAGCTGGATCCCCCCAACTGCCCACATTGGGCCCCTGACCATACCCCTCCCTGGCCCCTCTCCCTCTGCCCCAGGTGCCACCATTCCAGCCTGCCTAGGCCCTGGCCAGGACACATTACCCTTACAAACACAGGCCTCATGGGCTCCTAGGGGAAAATGCTCTTTTGTCTTTTGTATTTCACTTCTTATCAGAGGAGAAATCATCCCAAAAAGGATACAGATGCAAGGGGCTCTTCCCAAAGAGGCCTGGCCTGGGCGGCTGGGGGTGTGGCCTGGCTTGGGGCCTGGGAAAGGGGGTAGAGGCCTGTGTCTAGAGCCCTGTTCTGTCTCACGGGGAACGGTGAGATCTGATCATTCTGGGCCACTTGATCTCCCGGAGGGTCAGGGTTCCTCTATTGTAATGGGGCCCTAACTTTAAAGCCCCCTGAAGTGAGCTGGCCTGAGATTTTATAGGTCTCCAAGAAGGAATGATGGCAGAAGGGCAGACAGCACCCATCCTGCCACTGGGAACCTTCCTGGGGCAATGCCAGGCCACTGGCAGCTCCTCATTCTCCCCATGCTCCTCCCTCAGACCCCCATTGTCCATGAAACCCAAGCTCTCGGCCTCCTGTATCCAGCAATGACTGACCCCATCCCCCTGGCTGCCAGGGCACCTCCTCACCTGCAAAGTGGGAACGACTAGAGCAGGTGTGAGGGACCTCGCAGGCCCTCTCCACAGGGAGATAGGGCTGCCTTCTCCACACATCCCTATGGCCAACCTCCCTGACATGGAGGAGGGAGGGAAGGGTGAGGTACACAGAGATGAAGGGAGTGGGGAGGTGGCACTTGTGGGCCTGATGCCCAGAAAGACGGGAGGTGGGTGGGGGTCGGGGCTGTGTTTTGGTGGCACCTGTTTTGGGTCTTTCGCAGAGCTGGCCCCTCCCTGGGTTTCAAGAGCTGCTCAGATCACAACAGGGGGAATTGGGAGGGAGGTGGGGAAACTGGACAGACTGGCACATACACGACAGATGTTTGCTCAGAAAAATACAGTAAGATCATCATGCAAATATAACGGGGAGTCTGCTTCTCACGCCACTGGCTTCCCAGCCTGCATGTCTCCATTTTGCCACCTGGGTGTGGGGAGGGGTCGAGGGCCAAGTCTGGGGGTTGGGGGAGGTCTGCCTGCACATCCATGCCAGCCCAACTCCTCTGCTCCCCAGAACAGTCCCTCCTTTGCAAATGTCACCCCTAGAGCGAGCCCTGGGCTCAGCCAAACCCCAAGTTGATGTGACAGAGGTGTTCAGTGGAGACCCCCAGCCCTCCTCCAACCCCCACTCCAGCACTAGGGGCTGGTGGCTCCCCCAGGGATGGCACTAGCTTTCCTGGTCAGAGCCCCCTGCCCACAGTACGGGTCTCAGTCCCACCCCAGCATCTACCCTCACCCCACAGTCTCAGTCCTGTCTGGAGAAGCCCAAGAGGGTGACAGGCCAGGAGCTGGGGATCCCGGCAGGGACGTGGGGAAGCACAGAAGGCTCCCCCATCCCGAGGTGGGTAGGGCGCTGGGGGCACATCGGCAGGTGGGCAAAGCCGCCCGTAGAATCACCCCCCACACACACACCTCCTACACAGGGGAAGGGACCATATCTCAGCCCCCCAACCTGCTGACTGCTCAAGACCCCAAAATTGCTCCTCGCTGGAACTTGTCCGCAGAAACCCCCCGCTCTTGAGAAAGGCAGCCACAGCCCAGCCCTGCCCTCTGTCACCGCCCTCCGCTGCCGCCCACACTGAGAGAACCCCAGAGCCCAACGGTTGGTGGCTCTGAGACCAACTGCCAGGCTCCGGGTTGCCATGGAGACGGGCCAGCTAGGGAGGGGGAGGGGCCCTCAAACTCAGCCTGCTCCCCCCACCCCAGGGCAATGAGGGGACCTCACTGTTTGTGCTTTGTTCGATGTTGGGTAGGGGTCAGAGAGGAAAGTGGCCGTTTCCATGGAAACATGGGAGCCCCTCTGGCCAGGAGGTGAGGCAAGGATGGGTTGGCAGGCACCTTCCTTCCTGTGGGCAAGCCGAGACCTGCCCAGAGACCCCACAGAGGGGGCCAGGCGGGGCTAGGATGCAGGGTGCAGACGGGAAGCCCCCCACCATTCTATCACCTCCCTACTGCCCCCAGGCATCACACTTCACTGTCGTCCCTCTGGGTGGGTAGGGGTCCCCCTAGGCCCAGAGAAGCTGGGGGCCCGGGGTGTGGAGCCTGCACCTGAGATGCCATGGGAGCTGGTCTGCCCCCGCCCACCCCCAGGCAGCTCCCGGGCTACGTGGAAGACACTTGAAGGAGGTTGGTGGCCTGTCCTTGCCTCTGCTCCCTTCCTACTGGGGACCCCATAGGGTTAGGAGCCGCAGCCCGACCCTGAGGGCACGTCCATGGGCTTGCGAGGGAGGAAAAGCACCTGCCTGATTCTCGAATCCCTCAGCCCCAAGGGACCTCAGCTTTGGATGGGGCGATGAGTGGACCAGCTGAGGGGCCCAGGGGAGCAGTCGGGCAGGGGCAGCACTGGGCTGGGAAGGCAGGAGCCTGAGACTAATCTGCTGTGTGACCCAAGGGATTACCACTTCTTTTCCCTGGGCCATCCAAGAGGAAGGAAATAATGTCCATCCGGTGACCTGATCCCCATCTTGGGGGCTTCAGTCCAGCTCTACCTCAGTCTCCTTGGTCCCCAATCCCGTCTCTAGTCCCAGCTCCCCCGGCCCCACATTCTCCTGGCTTCCCCGTCGCCTGTCCCTGTCCCCAGCCCCATACACCCCGGCAGAGTCCCTGGGCAGCACAGTAAAGACGCCTGGTTTCGGTATCAGTTTGTAAACTTTAAGGAAAACGTGTCTTCGTTTTCCTGTCCATTATTGTCGGGTGTTGGTTGGTTCACAGTCAGGTGGTGGTCAGGTGTGTGTGCATGGTGCGTGCGTGCGGGTGTGCATGTGCGTCCACTCCGAGGCCCTGGCCCTCAGTGCACTGCCCCGCTTGGCCACCCAGGGCCCTTCCCGAGTGCCCCGGCCCTCCCCCTCCAGCCTCACCAGGGAGGAGAGGGTCACAGCTTCTGCTGGGCCGAGACCCCCTTCCAGTAATCGAGGATGTCATGCAGGTCCTCGTCCTTGGCGAACTGGACCTTCTTGCGCAGGGCGTGGCCAGCAGCCATGTACACCTCCTCACGGTGGTGCTTCTTGTAGGGTCGGAAGCGCTCCCAGATCCTGTGTGTGCTCTCAGAGGAGTACTCAGGGCTGGAGGAGTACCCTGAGTAGTAGTGTCTGGGGGAGAGCTGCGAGTAGGTGGAGTCTCGCTTGGAGCGGGTCAGCGGCTTGAGGAAGGACACGCGCTGGCTGAGACTGTCAGGGCCCTCCTCGTAGTAGAGCGCAGGGAAGCTGTGGCGGTGCTCGCTGCAGTGATAGGCAGGCTTCACCTCCAGGTGGTGGATGCCCCCACCCCCGCTGCTGCCCCCGCTGCTGCCCGTGGGCACCAGCGGGAGCCGGTCCAGCGGGCTGTTGAGTGGGCTGCCCTTCTCGATATACTTGGAGTCACCCTTGGCCAGCCCCGAGGCGGCCGGGTGATCAGGCACGTCCAGGCTGAAGACCTTAGCGCTCTTGATGGAGCCACTGGACGACACGCTGCAGGTCTTGCGGGTGACGGCGGCATCAGCGCTGAGCTGGCGCTGCAGTGGGTGGTGGGAGCTTTCTTTATAGGGCGGGGAGAGGAAGCTGGGCCGCTCCAACGCCCCAGGTGCGGCAGCTGTGGAGGTGGCAGTGGCCGCAGGGAGAGACTGGCACTCAAAGGCCAGCTCAGGGTCCCCACCACCACTGCTGCCCCCCAGGAAAGAGGCCGAGTCCAGTTTGAGGGCATCGATGCAGTTGTTAATGATCTGGTTCACCTTGTCAACCTCCTTGGCGATGGTGGAGATCTCAGCAGCCGAGCCCTGGCCATTCTCAAGGTCTGGGAGGTCATCCGCGGGCCGAGCCAGTCCATCGCCCCCAGCACCCGTGCGCACCTCAATATAGTTGCCTTTGGTGGCCCCCTTGGGCGTGTCCAGCCCAGCCTCCAGCCCCTTGGAGGTGGGTAGCTTCTCGCCAATCATGGACGGGATGGAGGACATTCGGGCCACAGGCAACACAGGGGGCTCCCCCAGCTTCTGGGCGGCATGGACGATGGAGCCCGCGTCCACATCGGCACCGTAGCGCATCTCCAGGATGGTCTTCTTGACGTTGACGGACTTCTGCTTCTCCTCCTGCATGCGCCGCTTGCGTAGGCAGTAGTAGACGGCACCCAGCACAATGACCATGCCGAAGAGGCAGCCCAGGATGGTCATGATGTAGTGCGTGGTGGTGGAGGTGCTGGGCGCCAGGTCGCCGGGCACAGGGTCCCGGGTGGTGAAGGTCAGGCAGGTGTGGTTGAAGCGACGGCTGTTGCGCAGTGAGGTCACACAGAAGGTGTATTCGGTGTGCGCCCGAAGCTTGTCCAGCGTCACGATCTCCTTCTTGTTCTTGAGCGTCATGACGTCAGAGAAGTAGCTGTTGTTGTACTGGACCAGGACATACATCTTGCTGTAGGGGTGTGGGATAATGACCACCAGGGTGGCCGAGGTGAAAGTCACATGATGCAGCTTAATGGCAGGCCCTGTGGTCGCATCTGTGGTGGACGAGGCCGGCGGCTCCACCGAAAGGATCTCGTCAGGGTTGAAGCCCGAGTTCTCATCTGGTTCCCGCTGGGCGTCGGTGGAGTAGGGCGTGGGGTGGCTCACAGGCCGGGCAGGCAGCGAGCCATTTCGGCATTTGGCCTGCAGGACGGTGATGGCATTGAGGCTGTGGTAGGGCCGGGGCACCAGCAGTGGGTAGCCGGCAAACTCCCGAGGAGACTCGCACTGCAGGCGGTCGTAGTTCTTGGTGACATTGTTGAAGACCACGAGCCAGGCGAGGAAGCCAAAGAGGTCACACTCGCAGTTGAAAGGGTTGCCGGCCAGCTCACACACCATCAGGCTGGCCAGGCTGGCGAAGGTGGCGCCGTCCAGGCGGCTGAGACGGTTGGAGGACAGGTCGATGCTGATGAGGCTCGGGCACTCGGAGAAGGCGGTGGGGCTGACCACCTCAATGAGGTTGTGCTGCACGAAGAGGAACTGCAGGCGGCTCATGCCTCGCAGCATGCCCTCTGTCAGGTTGCTGAGCCGGTTGTATCCCAGCTGCAGGACCTGCAGGCTCGACTGGCCCAGGAAAGCGCCATCCTCGATGTAGGAAATCTCGTTCTTGGTGAGGTTGAGGTCGGTGAGGTTCCCAAAGCGGTTGAGCGAGGAGTAGAGCACAGCCTTGAGCTTGTTCTCATTCAGCCGCAGGTCATGCACAGTGCTGTTGATGTGCTGCGGGATGGTCTCGTAGGGCGGCTGGTTCTGGCTGCAGATGGCCAGCCACACGTAGCCCTTGTCCCCCTCGATGAGCCAGCAGTCTGCGCGCACTGCACCCGGCCGGCACACGCACAGCAGCGCTGCAGCACATAGCCCCAGGCGCAGCATGGTGCGGGCCTCAGCCCCCTGGCAGCCAGGCAGGGGTGAGGGGCCGGAGCACAGGGATCTAGAGGCCAGAGGCTGGGGCTAGCAGCACAGTCCTCCCCGGGGCCGCCACCATCTTGGGGGCGACCCCCGGCATGGGGATCCCAAGCAAGATAGGCACGGCCGGTGCCAACTGCTGGGAGCTTTCCAAGGGTCTATAAGCAGGCACCAGGCCTGGCTGAGGTGTGGGGCCCACAGTCAGCTCCCCAAGGTGCTCCTCAACTCCTGCTGCGAAGGTGCACAGGGTCTCAGGGCCAGACTTCCTCTCCCTCCTCCTCTTCCTCCTCCTCCTCCTCCTCCTCCTCCTCCTCCTCTTCTTCCTCCTCCTCTTTCAGCTCTGGGCTCAGAACTTCAGACGGTTCCCACGGGAGAGCAGGGTGCAGCTCTGGAGGAGAGCAGAGAGACGAGGACAGGAAGGAAGAGACCCATCTGTCACCTGGTTCCTGAAAGGCAGCAGCGAGGGGGTGACTGATCAGTGCAAGGGCCCAGACCAGCCCATTCGAGCTCCAGCGCAGGCCCCAGTCCCTCTCCATACTGCTTCCTGGGGGCCTCCGTGCCATCGAGCACCCTAGGGTCCCTGCTACATAAAGGAAGGGAGGGCAGGTGGGTGGCAAGAGTGGGAAGGGGCTGGGGGAGAAGCAGTGAGATAGAGGTTAGTGGCATCCTGAGGACCGAGGACAAGGATGGGAGGCAGGAGAGGAAAGGGTCAGGTACACACACACACACACACACACACACACACACACACCCAGCACACTGGTGTCCACACTCACCTGCTGCCCTATGCAAAGACCATGTGCCCCTATGAGCCAGCACACCCTGGCACATACACATGGACACAGGCAGGTACACACACACACGCACACACACACACACACACACACAAACACCTACCATCTGTGTACATGACAGACAGGCCTCATGCACAGGTCCACATACCCAGGTGGGCACCCCAAATCCAGAAAGAGAATTAAGAAGCCCAGCAAAATGCTTCCTTTCTCCATGCCCAAAGATAAATAATTCATTTGTTGTGTAACTGCTCTTGTTCCAAAAATAATTCCCTTGTCTCAGCTTCTATGGGGGAGGGGAGCAGAGTGTGGCGGCTGTGGGCCCCCCTCACAGGGAGATGCAGAGGCTGGGGGTCTCTGCAGGGCGAAGGTGTGGGGAGAGTTCATCCCACAGGCTGCACTGAGCCAAGCGCAGGAGAGTAAGAGTTCAGGGTCCCAGAGACGCTCCCCAAGGTCACCACCCCAGGAGTACTTTCCAGTAGGGGCCCCTGATCCAGAACGGGAGCCTCAGACTTCTGAAGCAGCATGGCCCCACAGCCCTTCCAGAGCTAGAGAGTCAGAGGCTCACAGAGGGACAAGGACTTGCCCCGAGGAACATGGCACAGTCTGGACCAGGAGCAAGGCTCTCAGGCACGGTGAGCCCAGGCCAGAAGCTAGGAGGCCTAGGGCCCTGTCTACCCAGCCTGACTAGCCGGGGCAATCACACCATCTCTGAGTCTATTTCTGAATCCACAGAGCAGGAACCAGGCCCCTTCCCGACCCCGTCGATGTGGGAAGAAGTAAAGTGATTCACGCTGTCCATCTCCAAGGCACAGAGGGTGACCCAAGGATCACAGCCCACAGACCACTTGAGCCAACCTTCACTTCCCAAGTAGGGAAACTGAGTCCCGGGCCAGAGGAGGTATGACCAGGGCCCCTAGCAAACCAGACACACCCCCTTGGCCAGACCCAGCCCCCACTCCCACCCTGTGTTCTGGACACAGACAAGCCCAGTTCTCACACCCTCTTCCCTCCAAGAGGCCCAGGAGGTGGGAAGATCAGAGAAATCCATGTTTGGACAAGGAAGGCCAAGGGCTCTTCATCAGATCCTCCTCCACCGCCCACTCCTTCCCCTGGGAAATGCCAGGAAGGAGTGTGCTTAGGAAAAACACGTTAAACCTGTGCTGCTAAAGCAAAACCAATTTACAGCACTGAGGCCCAGAGGGTGGACAGTGTGGGGAGGAACCCAAAAGAAGTCCAGAGTGGGCAGTGCTGGCTGAGAAGGTGGCAGGTGACAGGGTGTCCAGATGGCTCGCTGGGTCAAAGACTGGTGCCAGGTCTAAGGCTGGAAGGATTGGGACCTCCAAGGCTGGCCTCACACCTCCCATCCCCTGCAGGGCCAGTTGGGCTGTTATGAGGCGGCAGGTGGCAGACACTATCACTGTCCTTGGCCAGGCCACACAAAGCTTTCAAGGCTGGACAGACATTGGCTCTGGGATGGCATGGCTCACAAGGTCAGTGCTTGCCCTCTCTGGGCTTCAGGGTCCCTTCCCAAGGCAGACGGGCTTCCTGGGGGAAGCTGAGCCCCCAAGCTCACAGCTGCGGGATCCAGGAGCCCTTGGTCCACCCCTCCTCCACCTGGGAATGTCTGGGGATCACATTTGTATGCAGGTGCACTCACAGGTGTGCAGCTGGCTCGGAGCAGGATGCAAGGGTGTACTGACATGAGCAAGAAGACAGCACACAGGCAGACGTAGCAGGCATGTGTGTGCATGTCCACAGGACATGTGCATGTGTGATCAGCCGCAGGAGCACATGCAGGCTTGTGGAGGGAGCAAAGGTTCAAGGCCAGCATTCTCTTGGGAATGCAGGTGAGCACCTCCCTGCCGACCTGCCAGGTCTGTGCGTGCGTGTGCCACTCTGCCACGCCCACCGCCCCAGCCCACTATCTCTCCTCGCTTCTGCACTGCTCAAGCCAGCCTCATGGTAGCCAGGCCTGGTTGTCTACTGAGGCCTCAGCCTGCCCCTCCTGTCCCTCCACTCGGACAGACAAAGATCGTGAAGCCCCCAGCCCAGATACTCTGAGCTCTGTCCCTCACCCTCAAGGTGACCTTGCTGGTGGCCTCTCTCCTGCTCCCCAAGATGGCTTGGGCCAGGGTGCAGCTCCCACATGCCCTGTGACTCACTTGAAGGGGAAAGGCTCCCATCCCCCTGTCCCGTGTGTGTCAGCCACCCTGTCCCCGTCCCTGGGCTGCCTGCCCACCATCCGCCGAGGCTTGACGCAGCCAGGGAGGGGACAAGGAGGTCCAAAAGGCGCTGACAGTGCACCTGGCCCCTGGCCCAGCTGCTCGCCCACTCAAGGTGAGGTGTGCAGGGAGGTGGGGGTAGCATGGGTTTTATCGGGCTGGGGGAGGGTTCAGGGTCCAACAGGCAAGGTCATGCTTTTCCCCTGCTCCCATGAGGGCCGTTCTGTAACACACATGCTGATGGGGAGCAGAGCCTTAGCCTAAACATACCTGAGGGCTGCAGAGAGGGGCGGGGACAGAGACAGAGAAAAGCAAAAATCCTGAGTCAGCAGGCCACGCAGGAAGACAGAGAGAGAGAGAGAAACAGAGAGCAACTGAGGCAGAAGAACTGCCGCAGTGAGATGACAGATATGGGAGCAAAGGAAGGGACACAGGCACCTGCTGCCTACCCGCAAGGGGTAGGGAGACAGATGACACCGGGCCTGGCTGAGCCCTGAATGCAGCCTGTGACCAGCCAGCGGGAGGGGAAGCACCAAGAAGCAGCTGCTGGAAAGCCGGGACCCCGTGGTAGACAGCATCACACCCAGGTGGCCTGGGAGGCATGAGGCCATGCAGGGAAAGGGAAGCCGGTGGCTGGCAGGTGACGTGTCCCCGAGCAGCCAGTGTCCACAGAGACCAGAGCTCCGGCTGCCAGGCTGTGTGATGTCCCCACTGGTGGGCACATCCTTGGATGGAGACGAGAGAGAAGAGCCAGGGAGACCAATGGGCACAGGCTGCTTGATGGCCAGAACCGCCAAGCCACTGGGCAAATGCCTCCCCCTTGGCAGGTGACCCAGCCAGGGGTGTGTCTACCCCCAGGTGCCACGAGGCCCCCTGTGGATTCAGAATCCTAAAGCCTCCAAGCTGGAAAGCTGAGGAGCCATGGCTCAGCCCAATGCCAGCCTGTTAGAGGGAAAACTGAGGCCAGGACAGAGGAAAGGACATGATCCGGGTCCTATGCCAAGGCGGGAACTGTGCAGACACAGAACTCAGGGTAGCAGTGACAGATCCCGATCGGCCAACCCTGAGTCCTCCCTGAGACCTTACTGTCCCCTGATAAGGGTTCCCCCACCACCAGCAACTCACCCTGGGACACTGGCCATGACCCTTGGTCCCCTCACCAGAGAAGCAGGGTGAATACCCACCCCTCCCCAGTGTGGCTGTGCGGGGACAGCAGCTACGCAGTTAGTGAGCTTCTGTCTTCCCAACCCTTAGCATCCAAGGTTCAGGAGCCCTAGACCCAGGTTCGAGGAAGCTCTGGGTCACAACCTCCAGGTCCCCACTGCAGGCTCAGCTGGAGGGTACTCCCGGGGCTCAGCTACCCCAGCCCCCTGCCTGGGCCGGGCGGGAGGATGGACAGAGCAAGGCGGGCCATGTGTCGGGCCTAACTGCGGGCAGATGGAGCCACAGGTCAGTTTACAGAAGCAGGTAAAGGGCACTTCGGTCTGGGTTCTGGGCTCTGCCTGGGAAATCCCATTTGCGGCAGCTAATAAGCCCTGGCACAGGCTCCCCCCGGCCAGGCTGGCCAAGGCTCCCAGAGGTGGCATCGTCACTGCCCGTGTCAATGCCACTACCCAGGACTGGGAAAACCGAGGACTCCTGGGCCCCGGCCAGAAGTTGCGGGCAGGCAGAAGCACAGTACAAGGCACCGGGGCTGAGACTGGCTCCCACCACTCTGCCCTCAAGGACAAAGCCTGCCACCCTCTCTGGTAGACTCAGGCCTAGGGGCTGGGCACTGGGTCTTGTTGCTGCTCCCACTTTACAAAGCTTCCTTGGGGCGCTGCCCTGGGCTTTAGTTTCTCATCTGCCAAATGGGGGGTTATGGCTTCACCTTTGAACTATTGCTTGGTAAGATAACCATTTGGATTTCAGGTGCACTGAGCTCCAGCTGCAAGGCAGAGGGGGAAAAAGCATTGAGACTGGAGGCAAAAGATCCTAGGTTTGAATGCTAAGCTGTATGACACTGCCACATTAGCTAACCTCTCTGGGCTTCGGTCTCTTCACCTGGAAGATAAAGGTAGGGTGACCTTTCCCAGTGGATCATTTGTGCATGACATTTTATGTTCCTTGTGTTGTTTGTCAGCCCTCCATGGCTGGTGCATTGGGCTCATTTAACAGATGAGAAAACTGAGGCGCTTTCCTCTGAAGAGCTGGACTCATGGCAGCGACTGCACAAGCACTGGCCGTGGGGTGGGGGTGCTTTCTCCTTCCTGTCAGAGGAAAGTGGTGCCAAGCAGCAACTGTTCACAAGCTTCAGGAGACTGGCTATCAGGAAGTGCTTATTCCAAGCCAGCTGCACTCCCACCCCAGGCCCTTTGCACATGCCATGCTCTCTTCTTGGAATGTTCTCCCCTGGTGTCCTCACTACCTTGCTTCATTCAGGTCTCGGAGCAACTGTTCCCCATTCCCACCCCTGCTGTTTCCAACACCAGATCTTCGCTCTCTTGTCACTTAGCCAACTTGACCAATGCTACCTGGCCTCGCTCAGTTATTTATCATCGAGCCCCACCCCCTTACTCTACCCCCGGCAGAGAAGCAAAGCAGGATTTAGCTTGCTCAGCCATGTGACCCTGGGCGGGGGCTAGGTACAAGGTGTGGGAATGCCAGCTTGGGGCTGGAGACCAAGAAGAACGCCTGGAACAGAGCCAGGGTCAGGATGCTGGTGGCCAGCAGGGGAGCCCCACCCAGACAGGGTGCTGGGGCTGTGCAAGACACAGACGAGGAAACTGAGGCTCAGAGAGGTGCAGTGATCTGCCCAAGGTCACAACAGCAGGACCCCAGGCCAGCCTGAGCCGACTGCAGGGAGGACTTCCCACGCTTGCATGCTTCCAGCCATGGGGCTCTCAGTACCAGCCTGAGGCTTCTCAGTCCCTTCTTGCACTGTCTGATTATTAGAGACCACTTCTCTTAAAGCCTCCCTGTAGCTCTTCGTTGGTCCCAGCCTGCTGTCTGAAGCCACTGGGAAAGAGACCAATATCCCCACAAGGCTCTTCCCACACCTGCTAGTCTGTTACCCTGCCCTCACCGGGCAGAACAGCCCCGCATCCTCCACCTGCTGTGCTAGGCTGTGGCACCCAGCCCTGCCCACCTGGCTCCAGCTTGCTGTCCAGGTCCCTCCGACACTGTATCACCAGCATGGTCTGAGCAGTGAGTGGCACTCGCCTCCCTCCGTCTGGCTCTGATGTCTGTCAGTGCAGCATGCGTGTGCACAGTGCTTCGTCTTTACCTTGTCCTAGATGTCAACCAGACCCCCCGGCCCCGTCACATGCACCACCACACAGCCCCAATGCCCGCAGAACGTCCTTGGGCCTCTCCAGGCTGGGTCTGTCTAGGTCTCCCCGAGGTGCCGTCCTGCCACCCCATCCCATCACGTCTCATTAGTCCCACCCCCGCACCAGCTGCTCTGGGTCTCTGGGGAGCTGCCCTCTGCCCTCGAGGCCTCGGCACCCACTCCTGCCTGTGTCATCCTGCAGAGCAAGCAGGCAGTGGCCACACCATGTTCAGGGACACGAAGAGCAGGCCTGAGCCAGGAACCCCCAGCAGCCTGGCCCTGGCCGGGGGGTGCCTACCATCCAGCCAGCCACCCGTGCCACTGTCCTCCCACGTTCTGAGAGCCAGGAAGACAGGCCACCCCTCCCAGAGCTGCCAGCTCCCTCCAAGAGCTGAAGAATGACAGTGTCAGCAGAGACAGCCCTGGGCTGGTGAGGCCTGGACGTGCTGAGCCTGGGTCCCAGGTCCACAGCCTCCCCCAAGGGCTGGGACTGCCGTGGAGCGGGCCTGGGGGGCTCCAAGAGGTACTGCCGGAGTCAAAGACATCCCGCACCTGGCTTACGGTCTGACCTACAGCAAGCCAGGACCTTGCCTCTCTGGGCCTCAGTTTCCTCAACTGTTTGGAGAAGAGCATGGGTCTCTCTGGCTTGCTGGGCACGCCTCTCCAAGCCTCTGCCACTGTCCCGTAGGCCACCTGAACTCATCAGGTCCCCATGGCTCCCCGCTCCCAGCACATCACGGCTGCCATTAGCACCTAACCACACCCAGGCCTCCGAGGAAGGGCCAGCATGGGGACAGAGATTTCTCTGAGGCCCAGGCCTTGGCCACGGCCCAGCAGCCTGACAGGAGGCCCGGCCCTGGATCTTCGGGCAGCTCTGAACGGCCAGTCCACCACCACCAGGCACGGGGACAGCAGGCAGTCCAGCACCAAGGGGACCCTATAGCAAAGTCCACCCCGATGCCACCCCAGGAGTCTCCTCCCAGCTTTCCCGAGCCCGCCAGACTATTCCGGGACTTCCTACCCACACCTGATCCTCATCTCTCCTCCCCAGAGTCCCAGCTCCCCACTGACTCAGCCTCCCCTCATCACCCTGCCCTTGCCCCACTGGACCTTTACCCCCTCTGCTCCCTGCCCTCTCCCCATTTGAACTTTACTCCGACCCTTGCCCTCTCCCCTGACCTTTACCCTCTGACCCCTGCCCTCTCCCCTCTTGACCTTTACTCCCTGACCCCTGCCCTCTCCCCACCTGACCTTTACCCCCTGACAACCCCTGCCCTCACCCCACCTGGCCTCTCCTCCCCCACCTGGCGCAGTGGCAGCCCCTGGGTGCTACTCACCAGTCTCCACTGGACCCGCTTTCACCAGTGCCTGTGCACGCACGGCTGCCTCTGCCTGCATGGCCTCCATTCATTCATTCAATAAACATTTATGGAGCACCTACTATGTACCAGGCACCGGCTAGGCCCACCCCCCAGCCCTGCCTCCGCCAGCTGCTCCTCCTCCAGCGTCCTTCGTGGCAGTTCCCTGCCTTCCCACACCCTCTGGGCCGTCCCCAGGCAGAGAAGCAAGTCAGGGCCCACCGGAGAAGGGGGCTCTGGGCAGGGAGCTCGCTGACCTCAAAGGCTCCAGGGAGCAGCGGGAGAGCAAGACAGCTCTCCAAGGGGCCTAGGCGCTTCCCAGTTCCTGTGTCCACTCAGTCCTCAGCACAGCCCTGGAGTCAGAGCTATCACTATCCCCACTTTACAGATGAAGAAACTGAGGTCTTCCAACTGCTACGTGGTGGCTTCCCCTCCACAGACAGGAAGCATCAGGCTCTGGCTCACAAGATGCTGGGGCACCCTGTCAGATTGGGACAAGGATTACATTTTTCATTTTTTGTTAGTGCCAATATTGGAAACTTGGGAAGTGTTATTTTTTAAATCCCCCTTTCCGGAATAAGCTGTGGCTGCCCTGGGTCTGCACTGTGCAGGGCAGAGCAGGGGCCCCGTCCTTCACCCCGGCTCCCTGGAGTGGGGTGTCCTGGCTCCTGGGGACCTGCAGAGTGTGGACAACTAAATCCCCACCTGCATGGGGGATTCCATGAGCCTCCTGTTCTGGGACCCAAGGGGCCACAATCTCCCCAGCCCACTTCCATCCTGCCTGGTTGACGGCTCTGACTTTCGAACTCTGGGACACTGACAGCATGGGTCTTTTGTTTTTAGGGGTCCCTGATTCTTTTTAGAGGTCTGGTTCTTGAGAGGAGGTAGGATGTATCATGTATCTATGAATGCTGCTGAGTCCAGGCCTCTGGGAGAGGTCACAATTCTCCATGGTCTTAAGCTCCCCCAGGCTCTGAGCAGGCCTACGGGGGTGAGGACCCCAAGTCAGTCAGGAGAACACCCCCAGGGCCTCCAGACTTGTCTGGCACTGTGCAGGGCCCACTGCTCCCCTAAACCCCAACAACACTGCCTGGGTCAAATCTGGGGCCCCTGCTGGGTCTGAACAGAAACAGGAAGACCTGCCTGTGGTTTTTGCTGCACTCCAGGCCCCCGAAGGCCTGAGGCCTGGCTGCTGAGCACAGCCCACACGGAAGCGCTCTGGGGGTTCTGGGATGGCCCTGTGCTTCACCATCCCTCAAGCTGCCTGTGCCCTTATTCTTCCACCAGGCCTCAGCACCCTACGCCCTGGAGCCCTGTGGGCCAGGCTGAGAAACCCCTCACAGGGCTGCAGCCCCATAACTTTCTGTCTCCTCACCACCTCCAATTAGGGTCAGTCACAAGGGGTCAGCACGGAGGCCGCTGGCCAGTGGGAAATTCTCTCCTAGGCCCTGAGACTGATGCCCTGGAGGGCGGGAGCCACCCCAAATGGAGGCTGCAGCTGCTGCTCTGAGAACAAGGAGGCTCTGTCAGGGCCAGGGGCTCCCTCAAGCTTTGGAAATGCTGGGGGAGGGCCACCAGTGACTGGCGATGGCTGGCTGGGCAGAACAGAGGGCCCTGAACGATGGCAGCTTCCGTGTCCACCAACTCCTGGTGGCCAATCCAACTTAGGAGCTCCTGGAAGGGGAGGGGCCACATCCCCTCCAATCCAGGCTCCCCATTTAGCCATGGCTCTGGCAAGCTGCTTCCTTCCCCTGAATCTCAGTGTCCTCTCCTGTAAAATGGGCAAGAAGGGCACTAGCTAGAGGGAACAGCCACAGAGCAGGGTCTGGCACACAATAACTGCTCAGTAAAGTCAGCTGCTGCAGATATCCTCAAGGGCCCCTTCCAGGAGTGTGGGACATGCCTGGCACGTGCAGGGCCTCGATGCACAGCTTTCACATAACAGTGAGCAAGGCTGAGGCCTGGCTCCGAGCAGCACACCCTTTTGCCTCTGTCCCTGCCCCCTCTCTGAGGTCCAGGCCCCTCAAAAGCCTGCTCCCTCCCCCCGCCTTCAGCCTGTTCCCGGCCTCGGTTTCTCTCCCATTGCCAAAGCACAATGGCTGTTATAATTAACGGATTATCTCAGTGCGACAGCTGTGGTCCTTTGAAAATTAGGTTGAATAACAAGATCCTGATGTATGGTAATTTCTTTTCATCTCTCTCTCTCTCTCTCTCTCTCCCCCTTTTTCTCTCCCTCACTTCAGCCTTGTTATGCATGCAAATATTTTTCCCTCCTTCACAAACACCTTCCCCCTCTGGGGCCTCCTCTTTCTTGGGATGACTTAGGTCCTGACTTCCGGGAAAAGCCAGGGGCTGGACCCTCCCGCCACCTCCCACAACTCCTGGAATTCAGGATCTCTGGAAGACCTAAGCCCACCACCTTCCTCCTAGAAGTGCTATCACCCTGGGTCGAGGACCTGAACCCGTCTTTCCCCTGTTCCCTGTCTCTAAGCATGGCCCTCCTGGAGGTCCTGGGCCCAGCTCCCAGCTCTGCTCATACCTGCCTCCCCTATGACCATCTCAGACCCCCAGGGGGGGCTCCTCTATCAGCCTCAAGCTGACCACAACCAAACAACCATGTCCCTACTGTCCCCTGGCTCCTCCGGGCACCTAGAACTCCACCCATCACCCCCACCACAGCTAGGCCTGGACACCCAGCCCACACTGCCCATCTGCCCCTAACAGGCTTCTCTCCAGCCCCAGACCCATCATCCACCCAGTGCCCACACCTGGGAGGGCTCTGTACCCACCGGGCCACTGTGCCTGCTCTGGTTCTGCCCCCTTTCCAGCACCTCACCAGGCTCTCTGCTTCTGATCCTATGGCCCAACTGCACCCGCCCCTCACCCTGCAAGGAGAAGCTTTCTACACCCTGAGACTGAGCATGGCACTCCTGGCTGATCCGGGAAAATTCCAACGCATCCAGAGCCCACCCACATGGTCCTGCGGGAGCTGGCACCTGCCTCCTGTCCTGCCCTCACCTGGCTGGGCTCCCACAGCCCCTGGTCTCCCTCCTCACTGGGGATCCATAACTACAGTTTCCCCCAGGGAAGGGCCTGGCACCAGGCCCCCAGTAGGTGCTCAATAAATGTGTGTTAATGAGGGAATGGAGAGGCCCGTCCTCCCTGGTACAGATAAAGAAACCGAGGCCCAGAGTACTTCATGACTTGCGCACCATCACACAGCTCATCCAAGACAAAGTCAGGATTTGAACAATGGTCTGTGACGCCAATACCAGCTCTTCCCACTTCCTGGGCAGGGCCTTGGGTGTCGGCTTCTGCACAGGTCTCAAGGACTTGAGGCCCCCAGCCTCAGTTAGATGATGAGGAGACAGGCTCCCACCCTATGCTGTTGGTTGCTCAAGTTCAACCCTGGCCCAGCAATGTGACTCTCAGGCCCTCAATCTGTCCGTCTGTAAAGTGGGAAGGAGCTCAGGTCCTAGAGAAAGCCGGCCCTGCTAACAACATTTGGGAGCTTCCTACCCTCACCCCAAACTCAACTCTGGCAGGCACCTCAGGCCTTTGGGGTGGGCAGGATGGATGAGCTTACACAGAGCAGAGACCTCTTTGGCATGGGGGTCGGGGCTTGCATCATGACCTTAGGCAAGAAGCTTCCCTCTCTGAGCCTCAGTGTCCCCTTCTGTGAATGGGGTCCAGTAATGTCGCTGATGGGGCTGCATGAGGACTAAGGTGGAAAGTGGCCAGCTCAGTGCTGACAATGCCAGGGCCACACGGCTGCAGGGCCCTAGGGTAATGTACCCCAGGGAAGGCAGGGGCTGCCCAGGACCAACTGTTTCTGGCTCTCCCTCAACAGCCTTCCATGGCTCCCACTGCCCCAGAATAGCGCTCATGCCCTACCTTGTGGCTCTCAAGCCCCTCTCTAAGCTCATACCTTACCCTATCCCTTCATGACCCTGTGAGGTTTCGGGGATGCCCTCTTCCTGTCTTTCAGGCCTCTGCTTATGCAGTTCCTGAGCCTGGGGAGCCAAGGCCACCTGTAGGGCCCCCTGAGGTCTCAATCTTATACCTCGCCCTCTCAGAAGCCTCCAGAGACATCTCCTCTGCAGAGTGATGGCCTCCCTGCTCTGTTCCCACCCCTGTGATGCATGCACGGCCTGTGGAATCCTGAAAGGCTCCTAGAAATCATCTCTCCACCTCACCTCCTCCCATTTTACAGGTGGGGAAACTGAGGCACAGACAAGGAAAAGCAGCTCTCCAGTAATGCACTGAAACCCTTGTCTCTGCTGCCCCTAGCCTTCCACACCGCTCCTCCCCCAGTGCCAAGCTGTTGGGCCCTGGACTGTCTCTCCATGCCCCCCAACCCCAAACCCAGAGCTACCTGAGGACCGGGCCCCACTTTCCTCTCTGCACCCCCCACCCCAGTGCCTAGCCTAAGGCCTGGCGCATAGTAGGCACTCAGTAAATGTCTGTTGAATTGAATTGCGCTCAGGGTGGCCAGTCGTCTCTGCTCTGTAAGAGAAGCATAGAGTTAGTGGAGCTGTTCCCATGGTGACCAGGACAGGAACCATGCTGCTAGGGTGAGGAGTACGACCTTCCCCAAGGACCCCATGGGCCCTGGAGAGGGGGCCTGGGAAGTGAGAGATTCAGACTTCAAGGAGTCCAAATTCTGCCCCAGCAGGGAGGCAGCGAAGCAGTGTAAGTCACGCTGCCCCTAGGGCCATGATGGCCTCATCTGTCAGGTGGAGGTGACACTCCAGTCCCTCGGGTGTGAGGACTCTGCATGATGAGGACCAGAGGAGATGTGAGGAGTATACACAGGCTACTCAAGCACAGAGAGCTCCGTGCCTGCCAGGCAGGAGACTGGAGGGAGTTGCATCCATTCTACAGATGGGGAGACTCAGGCTGTGACGGGCTGGTTCACCCATGCCCTCGATCCGTGCTAAATACAGCTTCCTGCAGAGCTGGAGGGAAGCGAGGCGTGACAACAGACCCAGACAAAGACACGGGCCCCCAAGGCTGGTCCACGTCTGGCAAAGACTCTTCAGGCAAAGGGCCCAGCGTGAGCCCAGAGCTGGCAAGGCTAAGGTGAGAAACCGTGTTTGCCCTCCCCATGGGGGTGAGCTCTGAGTCTGCAGCCCCCCAGAGCGTTCAAAGCCGACCTCAGATCGCAGACTGCAAAGCCTGAGCGGGCCCTTGCGCTAATATAGATCAGTAAGGACTATAAATACATACACAGGTGGGACACCAGGCCGGTGGTGGGGCAGGCAGGGGTCCAAACCCAGCCCTGCCCAACAGGCCCCCCCTTCTGTGCCTCCATTTCCTGGTCCATGACAGCAAGCTGCACCATGGCCAAGATTGCTAAGGCTCTTTATTCAATGACCCAGAGCTCACAGACCCTGGGTCTGTGAAGAGTGGGCTTCAGGCCGAGCCAGAGAGGGGGAGCAGGAGAGAGACTCCAAAGCAGGCTGGGCCTCTCTGGACCTTCCCAGGACAGTTACACTTGGGGCTGGAGTGCACAGGGGCAGGGAAAGAAGCTGGAAGCCATTCATCCATCCATCCATCCATCGATCCATTCATTCACTCATCAACCACTCTTGGAGTTTCTCCGACTACAAGCTGAGATCCCACAGCCAAATGACCTGGCCTGGGGAGCACACACCAGAGAGACAGGGAGATGGACCAGTCCCCAGCCCAGCTCCTACCACAAGACGCCAGTTTTACATCTACCCTATGCCCACACCAGGGGATCACTGAGGATGGGGGCAAGGAGGACATTAACCCACTCTGGAAACTCAGGACCCACCCTGGCGCTGTGAGCCTTTCCATCCCATCTGGAGCTGGAACGATGAGCAGCACCCCCGGAGGAAGAAGGAGGGCACCAGGCACCAAGCGGAGGAGAGCCAGGAAGGGACCGGAAACAGCCCTCCCAACGCCAGCCCACAGAGCCTGGGCCCTGCACACTTAATACACAACAGCGGGTTGTGCCCACTGGAAGGATGAGGAACCAAGGCTGAGTAGGACAAGGGACACACCCAAGGGCCCCCAGCTAAAGTGGCCCTAACACCCATAGCTCCCGGACCCAAAATGACCCCATGCACCACAGTTCGGCATCTCTGGGCACTCAAGAAATGCATGCAGAGTCTGGGATCCCCCAAAGGCCAGGTGCAGGGGTGGAGTCAGCACCCCAGTTTCTCACAAAACTTCAGTATAGGGGCCGGGGATTTAGCTCAGTGGTTCCACCGCCTGCTCTGCAAGTGCAAGGACCAGAGTTCAATCCCTGGTACCAAAAAAAACACAAAAGACTTCAGTATGACCCTGAGTGACAGACCTTCTCTAGTGGAGAAACTAAGGCACCAAGAGGGCTCCACCCCACTCCCCCTGACAGTCACAGGCAAAAGGTGCAGACCTGGCCTTGCTAGTGGGTGACCTGGCTGGTGACTGGCCCTCCCTGAGCTCGTGTCCCCAAGACCCCTCTCCTCTACCCTCATGCAGTTGCTGCAAAAAGCAAGGTGCAGAGCTCTAAGAGACCCCCTCACTGTAAAGTGCTGTCCCTACTTGAGGGAATTTGTTTGTTACTGTTCTACTTTCCCTGGCTCTTCTCGCCACCTCTCTACCCTCTCTGCTCTGAAGGCCGTGATGTTTTCTGTCAGATGTGCACACCGAGCCCATCCCTGCACAAAGGGCTTGTCTCTTGTCGTCCTAAGAGCCAGGAGTTATTTCCTCACACTCCTCCTACAGAGGAGGAAGTGGAAGCTCAGAGAGGTTGAGTGACTCATTCAAGATCACACAGCAAGGAAGTGAGAGCACTTAACCACGACCCTACGTTTTCGCCTGAGTGCCTATTCAGCGCTCCATGGCCACCAGAGTCCTCTGCTTCGTTTATGTCCACCTGCTCCTGGTTTATCGAGCGTCCCAGATGTATGCAATATTCATATTTCCATCAGCAGCCACACACACACCCTCTCCAAGGCCTCCAGGAGCCCCATTAATCATTCAGACACACCTGCATATTCATTAACTTCCAAATTAACACAGGGTCCCTTATTACTTGGGGCCTGCTGCCTGCATTAAAGACACTTCGACTTCATTCATTATTAAACTCCCCTTATAAACGATCACGTCCCTCCTTCACAGAGGGGGGCAGTACCCAGACCCCCAAGTCCACAGGTCTGCTCCCAGAACCAGCTGCTGTGTGACCTTGATCAAGCCCTTCCCCTCTCTGGGCTTCCTCCATGTTTACCCGGGAAAATCTGGCAGACAGTCTCTAAGTACGGTCCAGCCTCATCAGGGTGGCCCTGTTCCACTCTGTCGCTTTTCCCTGTGTCTTTCTTGAACTCACATAATCCCTCTACTCACCAGGATGTGGGCGGGGGGGGGGTCCATCCCCTCTCAACTCTCTCACCTTTCCCTCCAGCAGCCTCCACTTGCACTGGGGGCCTGGGGCTCAGGTCCTCGATCAGCCCACCACCTCAAGGACCTCACTGGTCCTGGGCTACCTGGCTCTGCAGACCGAGATGCCTTCCCAATCCAATCAGGGAGGCCAGATCACCCCATGGCTGCCCCAGGTGGACTCCTAGTGCCATACAGCGTTAACAAAACAGCAACCGTGGCACCTGGCACTACTGAGGACACAGCCTACCCGGGCCTGGTGCTCTGTCCTGTGTGCCATCTTTGGAACAACCTCACTTTATAAAGGGGCAACAGGCCAGGGGGGTCAAGGTCAGAGCCTCGGAATAGGATGCAGCTGGTGGGGAGCCCAGGTCTCTCACTGGGACGTGAGTGCCCCCCATCTCACAGGCTCGGTCCCACTCCCTGGCCCCATCCAGCCCCTCCTTCCCCCACTGCTTCTGCTCATGCCCAGCCCTGCCTCGTGGAGCTGGGACAGCACAGATAGCCGCCCTCACTGGCAGATGCCCTGACCTATCTCCATGATGCCCAGTGCCCAGAGAGCCTTTGGCGGAAGCATCCTGACCACTCCCCGTGCCGCCCCTGCCTTCACCCTCATCCAGTGTGGGACAGGGCACCACCACCTCGTCACCAGCACGCCGGGCCTCCCCTCCCACAGGGCAGCCTGAGGCCGTGCTCCAGCCCGCTGGCTGTGTGACTGTGGGTCTGTAACCAAACCTTTCTGTGCCTCCACTGGTCAGCATCACGCCCAGCTCTACTCATCTCTCGTCTCCACTTCTCCCTGACCCTGTCCTGGCCACACACCCGAGGAGCCCAGGCCCTGATGGCTCCAGTCTAGACAGCAGCATCCACTTTCCTGGGCCTCAATACTCTGGGCCCTGCCCCCACCAACCTTGCTGTGCACCCACTGAGGCCCACGCTCCCAAAGCCCTTCTGGAAGCTTTCTCAGTCCTCAGGGTGAAGCCAGAGCCCTTGCCCCAAGCTGTCCCTTGCCTTCCTGCCCTGCCCTCCTTGTCAGCTTCTGTTCTTCCCTGACTTCAGGCCAAGAGGCTAGCTCCCTGGGTCAAGCTCACGGTGGGTATGATCGAAAGTGAAGCCCAGCAGAGCCACGGTGACCATGGACAGCACATCGGGGTCACTGTGAGGAAGCACTCACACCTTGCCGGGGGTCAGTCCTGCCAGCCATGCACTGGACCGGAGGCTACAGGCACAGCCCCTCACTTGGTAAGCAGAGGTCTCCAGATTCACTTCTCAGATGAGACTGAGGCTCCAAAAGACCAAGGGGCCTCCCCAAGACAGGGCGGGGATGCAGAGGGCTGAGCTTCTCTCTCAATGTCCACTAGGAAAGACCCAGAGGGAAGTCCGGAGCACCCAGCTGACCACACACTCAGCCTTGAAAAGCACTTCACACTACAGACTCCTAGGAAACCTCCAGGGCCGGGAAGCCACCTGGCCAAGGACACACAGTGAAGCAGCTGGCAAGCTTTGACTTTCAGGCTGTCCTCCCCAACCCCTCTGCTGGGGTCTCCTCTCTGGGGTCAAGAGTACCCCTAGAGCTAAACCTGAGCCTCCTCCTCATAAGGGGGTGGACAGGGCAGCACAGAGTTCACTTGGGCAATGGCAGTGCCCAAACTCATAGCCTTGCTCACACATAACCTGGCCTTGGCATACAAAACAAGTCAGAGGGCTGCAGGGCATCACCAAAGGGTGGGAGGCCCAGGGCAGGAGGCAACAAGTAAGGGGCAGGGTCCCGACTTCGTCCACAAGAGCACCACACAGCCAGGGCGTGGCCACAGGGCTGGGCTGTGTCCCCAGGCACCCACACCTGACGATCCCTTGGGGTGCCTCAGGACCCCAGAGGAACTGCGGCCACGCAAGAGGGTGGGGACCCAGAGGACACGCAACCTCGCCCCCAGATGGTCCGCAGCTATGACAGACACCACAATGACAAGGATTTAGACAGACACCTGGCACCAACGCACTGCAGAGTTCCGCAATTAAGGACGCTTCCCTGTGACGTATTTTATTAAATAAATAATGTATCTAATTTCTCTAATAAAAAAATCCAAATTTGGGCCAGGCGTGGTGGCGCACACCTGTGATCCCAGCACTCTGGAAGGCTGAGGCAGGAAGGTTGCAAGTCTCAGCTCAGCCTGGGCAACTTAGTGACTTAGCAAGACCCTGTCTCAAAATAAAGAATAAAAAAATACCTGGGATGTAGCTCAGAGCAAAGGTCCTGGGCTCAATCCCCAGAACCCTAAAAAAAATCCAAATTTGCAGATTGAGTTTGCTTAAAGTAAGGGATTGGTCCTGGCATTCTGGTGCTTCTGAACTGCACACCCAGTGTGAGCGCTGAGGTAGGGTCCGCAACTTCACCCCAGCCCATATTCCCACCCCCACTTCCCCACTATGGGGACCGGCTCGCAGAAGGTTTCTGTAACCGCTGCCAAAGCAAGCCGGGCACACGCTCATCACCCTCTTCATGGGCCCACACGTGGCCCTGCTGCCTGTGTTCCTCCCTCCCCACTCAGTCAAGGCCAACACCATGTGTGTGGTGCTCAGGCCACAGACTGCACCTTCATCCTCAACTCCTGCCTCCCCCAGGGAAGACGATGCTTAGATCACCCCAGCCTCCAGGTCCTGCCTCTTTGGCCCCTGGACAGGCCACCACGTTGCTCGTCTGATTGCTGCTCATGGTGACTTCTGTCTTTCCCAGCAGCCAAAAGGAGCGCTGGGAGAGGGGGTGCCTCTCCTGCTCGAAATCTGACCTGGGATCCCATAGCCCCAGAGAAGGAGCCGTGCTCCTGATGGCCTTCGAAGCTTCCGTGATGTGAACACTGAGCAGCTTCCGCCTAGTGTCACTTCCTCCAGGGAGCCTTCCCTGAACCCAGGTATGCTTTGCCCCTGCACAGCACCCTTACCCAACCGCTCTTCTCTGCACTCGGAGGCTGTGCGCAGGCGCGGGCGCGGGCGCACACGCGCACGTGCACGCACGCGCACGCACACACACACACACACACACACACACACACACACACACACAAAGGTCCCACACATGCGCACACCTGCACCGAGCCCCCTTGCCTGGTGCTGGCCCCTCCCTCAACCCCAACCCCACCCACCCTTCCACCCAGAACCCATAATGCTCCAAGCCCCTCCCCAATTCTTCAGCTCCTCCCACCTATGCTCCATCCTGGGGACACATCCTCCACACCCGGGTTCCTAATGTCCACCCTGGCCCCTGCTTCTGCAAGACCCAAGCCCAAGCCCTTCCTGCAGCCTGGAGGGAGCTCGGGGTGGACCCTTATCCCCAGAGCCCAAGATCCTCCTCTCCACCCCAAGCTGCCGCAGGAGCTTCTTGCCCATCTCGCATCACACCTCTCGACCTTTCCCTGTGAGCTTTCCGTGACCTGCAGGGCCCTCCAGCCACACTGTCCTCTGGTGAACGATACTTGCCTCCTCCAGGAAGCCCCCGCCATCAGGCAGCGGTCACTGTATAAGAACTCCCTCCAAGTCCACCCTCCCTTGGGCCTTGGGACCCCTGGGACAAGAAATGTTTGCATCGTCTCCGACCCCTGCAGCAGCCCCTTGAGGACTGTCTGCAGAATGACCAGGCATCCCCGAGCTGCAGGGGCAGCAGAGGGCTTCTCCCACCCCTGGGAGCCTCCAGTCTCCAGGCACCTGAGCAGCCTGGCCCCACCCCACTGGCCCTCACTCCCTGTGCTGGAGCAAAATCCAGATCTCCCCAGATATCACTTCCTCACCATGCTCCTCACTCAAGGCAGTTCCACCACACCAGCCACTGCTCCCCAGGACCGCCTTGCTCCTCCTTGGTGAAAGAAAGGAAGAAGGACCTGCAGACTCTTGATCCCTCCACCTGCCTTCTCTGCATCCTCAGACTCACACCATCCCCAGGGCACAGATGAGAAAACTGAGGCACAGAGCAGGGAGAAGTGCAGGAGATCGGTAATTGTAAATGGCAGGTGGGGGAGCCATGGGGTCCAGGACAGTGCTGCCCAGGGTGGAGGGGGTCTGCTAAGGATCCTCTAGCCCTGGCCTATGGAAGACAAAGGGTCCTCAAAGAGCTGAGTCACCCAGCCAAGGGGGCATGGCTTCCCAACCAGGCAGCATCACCCCAGGAGTATGACCGGTACACAAAGCCAGGAAGTGTATACAATACAATCATTGGTCCCATTTTAAAGAAGAGGAAACTGAGGCTCTGAGTTGAGACAGTTGGCATCAGATCCCACAGCTCTTGAGCTGCAAAGCTGGTGGTCTTTGGGCTTCCTGAGGGTTCTGGGACTCCCAGGGGAGGCTGGGGACCATTTCTAGAATGCACAGTCTTTGTCCTAAGGGCCAAGTCACGGCCAATGGCATCCAGGCCTGCGATTCCCAGACCCAGAGGAACCCACAGCCCTGTCAGTTACCGCCAGGCACACAGTGGGCCCTCAGGAGCCCTGGACACAGCGGGAGCTGAAGCCGTGACCCCCTAAGATCATCCCGAAAGCAGCCCTGATGGGCCCCCAGCCCTGCCCTGCAGGTGCGTGAGGTTTCCCAATAACCCAGCAGGCCCGAAGCCCTCCCTTTAATGCATGCAAATGAGGGGCATAAATTTCTGCTTACTTAACTTCACAATTGTTAACAAGGTTATAAAAAATAAGTTATTCTTTCTCAGCTCCACAACACCCTTCGTTTGTTGCATTTTGTTTCTCCTCCCTCCCCCAGCCTCCTCAGTGGTGAGAGACAGGGAAAGCTGTGGATACCAGTGTTTCTGGCCAAGTAGGGCTGCCCAGGGAGGCTGGAAGGAAAAATCCCCAGATTAGGAATCAGAAGGCCCATGGGGAGTCCCACTCCCTCCCCCGCAGCTGTGTGACCTTGGGCTCCAGAGGTAACCTCTCTGTCATTTAATTGCCTCATCTACAAAGTAGAAATGCCAACTGCTCGGCACCCGCCTCAGGGTTGGTGTGAGGATCAAGCAAGATAATCCGAGTAAAGTGCTTAGTTGTCTCCTGGCACAGAGCAAGCCCTCAATAAATGTTAGCCCTTGTTATTATGTAAAGGAGAGTTAAATACTCCCCCAGTTAATCCATTTGTAGTTTGCCTTCTGGGGCGAGTTGGCAGCTCCAAAGGCAGCCTCAGTGGAGCTCCATTGGCCATGTGGTGTGGTCTGCCGGCCAGTGCTGTGTGGATACAGACTTTGGTCTCCATGCCCCGGCAGAGCTGACTGCTGTAGTTGCCACAGGCCCCACCACGCCCTATTGCCTCTCGACCAGATATGCACCTCTGCCAGCTGACAGATGAGTAAACTGAGGCTCATGAAGAGCAGCAATTTGCCTGCCCATGGGCCCCCAGGGAGGGGCCACAGAGCCAAGGTGAGAGTCCAGCCCCAGAGCTGGCCTATCTTCTCTCCTGTGCCCCTGTCTTGTGCCCACGCCAGTTTGAGAGATGCCACCCTGGCAGCCAAATTGGGCGAGGGACACCGTCCAGTCTCCAGGGCTCAGTGTGTTCTGGACCAGGTGGGGGACTGAGCAGAGCACAGGGCCTGCCCTGGGCCTTGTCCCACCAACCCAGGTGGGCATTTTCATGTGTCCAGCCCCAGACTAGGGGCTCTGAAAGATGGATGGGGACAGACAGAGGCTTGTTCCTCTCAGGGACCCTAAGTCCTTCCTGTTGAGCCCACCTTCAGGAATGGCCCAGGTCTGTGGCTGCCCAAGTGCCCTCTCCTGCTGGCACAAAGTGTGGAAAATGTGGCTCCTCCTATGTCAATGCTGACAGCCACATCTCCCCCAGTGCCTCACCTCTCAGAAGCAGGTGGGTCTGGGGGGAGGAGGGGACCCCAGAGACCTGGCTTCAGTCTGCACCACCCAGCAAGACCCACATGCTGGGTCCCTCTCCAGGCCTTGCTTTCCCGTCTGCAGCGTGGCCGAGCAGGGACGCTAAGCTCTCCTTAGAGCAGAGAGGACAGGGGAGCCTAACCCCAGCCAGGTGGCCACCTGCGTGTGTGCAATTCCCCCACCTGCGTGCCACAGTAGCACAAGAAGCAGCCAAGCGGAAACCGAGGACCAAAGCCAAGGCCTTTGCACCTCGCCTGAACCTGCAGGCGGGGCTGCTGCACCCATTTCTCAGACAGGAAGCAAGAGAGAGAAGCTAAATACCCTCCCAGAGCCCAGAGTAAGAATCAGAAGGGGGCGGACTGATAGGCAGGCTGGGGACACACATGGAAAGGACACCCCTGGGGACGGAGTCCCAAAAAGCTGGGAGTGTTGGGCAGCTCAGAGCACGGGGTCAGGGTCAGGGAGGGGACAGAGCCTGGCGGGAGCAGAATCCCATCAACCATGGAGGAGGCCAGACTCTAGGGACACCTGTCACTGCACCGCCAGGGTGCCCCGTGGGTCCCCAGTGAATCCCCAACAGTACCTCGAGTCCAGTCCGCTTCTACTCTTCCTCTTGGCCCCCAACTTCAGGTCAGCCAGCCCACCCCCAGGAGGTCCATCCCTCCACCCACTCATTCCACTGAACAGTTTGGCTCCTGGGACTCCAGGCCCAGTGTGCCTAGGCAGGGACTCTAACCCAGCTCTCAGACACCCCTATCATGTCTCATTCTGGGAGAGTCCCCAAGGGCACCTCCACGGCTGCAGGGGAGGGGGCGGGGCCAGAGTGCAAGGGGCGGGGCCGTGAGTGGCTGGAGAGGGGCTGTAGGGGGTGCAGCCCAGAGAGAAGACTGGATCCTGGATCGGGGTCCAGGTTCGGTTGCCTTGGCAACAGGACTAATTAATTCCAAGTCAGGCTCCATCTGTGCCTTGGCTGGCTGGGCGGTTTGGGCTCGCGGGTGTTTGTTTTGAAGCAAAGGGGGAAAGAAGCTGAGAGAAGCCGGGAGGCTGTGGTCCTGAGGGCTGGCAGGAGGCTGTGACAGCCTCACCACGTTAGCACAGCACCCCACCACCCACAGCAAGGCAGCTCGGCCAGACCCCGGATCTGGGAGGAGGCAGGTAAGAGTCCCAGCCCAAACACAGCCTCACACAGACAGCAGCGCCTTCCAAGTGTGCACACATGTTCACACGCACACACATGCACTTGCACGCACGCACACATGGGGACAGCACAGCCACAAGAGAGACTCAGTCCAGATGCCAGCTGAGATGTCTTTGACTCAGCCTCCCGGTCTGCTAATTGGGCGGCTCCACAGGGCCCGTCCCACCTCGTCCCTCCCAGGCCAGGGAGGGCTTTGCCAAGGGGATCCTGGTGTGAGAATCATGGACATGGACGCCGTACCCAGAAAGTGGCACTTTTGAGGAACTGGAAGGAGACCAGGAGGCCTGGATGGCGGCATGTGAAAGGGAGAGGCCACGGAGGCTGGACCGAGGCCTGGCAGCTCTCAGAAGCCAGGATGAGGACTCCGGATCTTGGCAGAAGGGCAGGGAGGAGCCAGTGGCACAGTGGGGAGCTGGCACCGACCGAGGGCGCAGCATGAGTCAAAGGGGGGTGCAGCCCTGACAGCACAGGCCCGTGATGGTGACGTGACTCAGGCAGGGTGGACGGGCAGGGAGGACATTGGAGCAGGGCTGGGGTCTGTGGGATGACGACAGAGGCCATGGTGAAGTTCAGCAGTGGTGCCTAGGACTGGAGGGGACGCTGGGAAATGGCAGGGGCAGGAGGGGCCAGGAGGAGGCCGGAGTGCTACCAGTTGAGTTTTGGGAAGCAGAGGGTCTGCCCAAAGGACGCGTCCAGCACCAGGTGGCCCACAACCAGTGGCCGACAGCCAGACGTAGGTCACGGCGGAGGTGGGGACCCAGGTGTCCCCCGCACACAGCTGGGTGAAAGCAGCCAGGGAAGCAGAGGCACTACCTGTCCAGCGGTGGGGAGGAGGATAGCTGGGGTCCGCCTTCCCTCAGGGGCAGGAGCAGTGGCCATGGCCTCCTGGCTCTGGAGCCTGCACTGCAGGGTTCAGGCCGCAGCCCCACCTCTCACCAGCAGGGGACCCTGAGCAAGTCACTGTGTCCCTTTGAGCCTCACCTTCCCATCTGTACAGCGGTAAGAGCAATGCCCACCCCAGGGCCACTATGAGGACGGCCGGTCGACTGGGTGCCCCAAGACACAGTGCTCCAGGCACCGGGTTTTCAGGGACAGGGTCAGGGTACCACCCCTGCTTGAAGACCTACATGTGCCAGGCACCCAACCTGTCCTGTAGCCCACAGTGAGTGCTGGCTGAGGAGGAAGGCCTGACTCAGGCCAGCCATATCCTGCCCTCACCTCCCCAAGCCCAGCTCCTTAAAATGTCAAATGGAAGACAAGCGTGGTGGTGCACTCCTGTAATCCCAGCACACAGGAGGCTGAGGCAGGAGGACCGCTTCGAGTTCAAGCTAGCCTGGACTATGTATAGAGACCCTGTCTCAAAAAACCAAAAAGTGAAAAAAAATCACTTGGAGCCAGGCCTGATAGTACACGCCTGTAATCCCAGCACTCTGGAAGGCTGAGGCAGGAGGATCACAAGGTTGATGAGGCCAGCCTGGGCAAGTTAGCAACTGACTTAGTGAGACCCTGTCTCAAAATAAAATTTTTTTAAATAGGCTGGAGATGCCGCTGAATGAGAAGGCCCTGGGTTCAATCCCCAGTAGTGCAAAAAGAAAGAAATCACATAGTAAGAATCCCAGGGCTCAATCCCAGGGCTCCTGCCTGGCATACAGCAAGCTCTAAATAATTCGCCAGTGTTGATGTTATTGCTGTCACCACTCCTGCTCCTCCCAACAACCCGAGGAGATGCTCTGGTCCCCCCCATACACAAAGGAGGAGGACACAGGACCTGCACTGCCTGTCATTGAACCCATGACCCCCAGCCCAAGAAAAGGCTGCTGAAGCTGCCTGGACCTGGTCCCTTCCCCGGCCTCTCTGAGCTGTGTGACCTGGGCCAGGCCACCTCACCCCTCCGAGCCCCAGGGTTCTTCCCTGAAAAATAAGGGTGCCCCATCTGCCCCATAACCCTAAAAACTGAAGATAAACGGTGTCCTGCCCAGCAACAGCACCCACAAACGACCCCCAAAATGACAGCAGTGATGGTAAGACGTGAATGCCCTCTCCAGGAAAAGGGCAGAGAGCCTGGGGTGCCTCCCCTCAGCCCCCAGAGTCAGCTCACAGCCACATGTGTCCCCCCGCCCCGGCCCCGTGACCGACCCAGCAGCCCCTCCCCTCGCCCACTCTGCATCTGCTCCATTAGGGAAACTGGGGAGGGAGAGAAACAAAGATTTAATTTCTGAGCTAATCAGCCTGCCTCACACTAATTACCATCCTCCCGGGCATTAGGGCGACTTCCTGGGCAGGGGGAAGGGAGGCCAGTTCCTGGGACGGACACCCCTTCCGTGAACTCCAGAGGGCCAGGAGCAGCAGGGTGGTGGTAAAGGGCTGACCAGGAGGCTTGGGCAGGTGGGCTAGCAAGGTGGGGCTCACGGACGTGGGCAGAAGCAGAAGACAGTCCACCGAGCACCAGCGGGGCACATGGCAAGGTAAGAAGTCCCCTGCGCCAGCCCCCCCTTCCCAGGGCTCCTTCTGGGCCTGCTGCCCATCGTGGGGACAGCCACGGGCTGGGGAGGCCCCAGAACAGGTGCCCTAGCTGGTGTCCAGCCCGTGGCCTTGGCAGAGAGATGGGCAGATGGGCACTTTGAGTCTAGCAAATTGGGCAACTATCAGAGGGAAGCTTTTGGACCATGGCCTAGTATGTGTGCTTTATGTGCGTGTGAGTGTGTGTGTGTGTGTGTGTGTGTATGCACACAGACAGAGAGTACTCAGGACTGGGAGCCAGGAGGCCTGGGTTCAGTTCTCTGCTCGGGCTCCACCACGAGAGAGAGCTGGAGAGGATGATTTTTTAGAAATGATTTTAGAAGTGATCTGAGGGTCACTTACTCAACAGCAAACGCTCAGAGAGCACCTACTACACACACCAGGCTTCATGCCAAACTGGAAAGCACGGCTGTGAACAAGACAGAAAAGGCCTTGTCAGGGCCAGGGATGTAGCTCAGTGGTGCCACACCTGTCTTGCAAGGGCAATGTCCTGAGTTCGATCCCTGGTACCAGAAAAAAAGAAAAGAAAAGAAAGAAAAAGGGCTGGGGATTTAGCTCAGTGGTTTCACCGCCTGCTGCACAAGAGCAAGTACCTGCGTTCAATTCCCGGTACCAAAAAAGAAAAAGAAAGAAAGAAAGAAAAGGCCCTGTCAGCCAGGACTGGTGGTGTATGTCTATAATCTCAGCGCTCTGGGAGGCTGAGGCAGGAGGGTTGCAAGTCTGAGGCCAAGTCTGAGCATTTTTGCAATTGAGCGAGGGTCTGTCTCAAAATGTAAAAATGCAAAAGGCTGGAGATGTAGCTCAGTGCAAAGGCCCTAGGTTCAATCCCCAGTAATGCAAACAAGGAAGAAAAGAAGAGAGAGAAGGAAGGAAGGAAGGAAGGAAGGAAGGAAGGAAGGAAGGAAGGAAGGAAGGGGAAAAAGTTCCTGTCCTCATGGTGCTCCCACAGTGGCAGAGGACCCAGCGCTAGGAAATGTGTTCTGCAGGGACCCGAATGGAGCTGGGGGACCTGGGCCAGGGATGGGGCCCCAGGAGGCAGGCTGCTCACAGCAGGCTTTGGAAAAGGTCTCGCTCAGCCCAGCCCAGCCCAGCTGGGAAACTTCAGAGAGCTGGAACTCACCTGGGGCCTGCGCAAGTCCCGGCCCTCTCTGAGTTCTCCTTCTCAGGAGCATGCGTGACGTGTGGGCCCCCCACACACCTGGCCGCCATGGCCCCAGTCCCCGCCCCAACGTGCAGCACGCAGGTCCTCGAGCGGCCTCTCCCTCGCCCAGCTGCCCACCACAGGCTGAGTACCTACTGTGTGCCCGGTATTGCCCTGTTCTACAGGCACAGAAACTGAGGCTAGGCTAGGCCAAGTGATGCGCTTGGTAAATGATAAGCTAAGGACTCAAACCTGGTCCGGCACCAAGTTGCCACACCCACTACATGCCAGCATCTTCCTCCTGGATGTTCTCAAGGCACCAGGCTGGCTCTCAGGGATTTCTAAGGGCACCGCAAGGCAGTTAGGAGGGCAGTGCAGGGCCAGATGCCCCAGCTCAATCCTAACCTCATCCCCAACTTGCTGTGTGACAATGGACAGGATCCTTACCCTCTCTGAGCATGTTTCTCCTGCTGCACAATGGAAATGGGACAGTATTTTGCTGGGTTACTGTGAGGATGCAGTAAATTTCTGTGAAGGTTTTAGAACAGTGCCTGGGAGGGGGTGCTACTTAAGTGTTGTTGGAAAAAAAAGGAACACATGACTTCCTTTGCCTTTGTGGTCCAAGAATTGGGTCCCACACAGGATAAGAAGCAATGTTACTTCCTGCCCCACCCAGGTCCAGAGGTGGCAGCAGCCCATGGGCACTGGGCTTAAACCAGGACTTGAAGCAGCTCCGCAGCACCCAGTGAACGAGCGTCACAGCAGGCAGGGAATGGCCAGGGATCTCAACTGCTGCCATCCAAGTCCCCAGGGGATTCAGGGCCTCCTGGACCCCTCCACCCTCCCCTTCCCCACATCCTCCCAGGCAGAAGCCCCATCCAGAGGGGCTCCCGCCTAATACATTCAGCCAACAGTCAAAAGGGGAACCCGGATGTCCATACCCGACAAGCCGCCCAACACAGGGCAGCCCATGGGGCAGCCGGGTGCTCATCGGAACCGTGCACCATTGGTGAACACACAAAGAATGCCAAGAGCCCAGTCATCTGCACAGGACCACGGCCAATAAGGGAAGCCCACACTGAGGATCAGAACTCGGTCCCACTGGGCCCTGAGGAGAGAAACCCAGGTGTGAATCCGAGGCCATGTTCAAAGCAGATCCCTCATGGGAAGAGCAGATCGCTATACAAGCATGTGTGGGTGCAGACACTTGGGACAGTGCAGTTTGGGAGGGAGCTCCAGAGGGTGGACTTTTTTTTTGGTGGTACTGGGGATTGAACCCAGGACCTTGGCACAGTGCTACATTCCTGGAGTGGAAGGGGAAGTAAAACGAATTAAGATTTCTTATGAACATGTACCAACTCCCCACAATCTATTTTTAGATTTCGACACAGAGTCTTTCTTGTTAAAGTCCCTAAGTTGCCAGACTGGGCTCAAACTTCCTGCCTCAGCCTCCTAGAGTGCTGGGATTACAGGCATGCGCCACTGCACCCAGCTCCCCTTTCTGTTTTATACACAGAGAACTTGTGCCAGCTCCCCAGCTTCAAAGGGGGGCTTTATGCCCGAAATTCCTTGGCACGGACACCCCACACAGGGCAAAGTCACCGGATCCCCTGCGGCCACACACTCGCCCCAGAGCTGTCAGGAGGAGGTGCGTGCAGATGGCGACAGGGAGACACAGGGAGACGAGCAGAGCTGGCGCCAGCCAGGCCCTCGGGTGACCCTGCTCAGAATGTGAAAGCCAGACCCACCCTGGAAGCTGGTGGCCCAGGTGCCATCCTCAGCCCGGCCACTCACAGCTGCGTGGCACAAGCCAGCACCCTGCCCATGAGACTCCCTGTCCAGCCCCACTGCCCTCTCTCCAGGTCCCTGTTCCCAGCTGCCCTGCAGGTGGCCCGGATGACAGCCCCAGAGCTCCTTCCTGCCCTCAGGACAAGGTGTACCCCCACACCAGCACTGACGTAGAGGCAGGAGCCAGGTGGGACAGGAAGGTGACCAGCATGGACCCTCGGCCCCTTCCACAGATGAAGAAACTGAGAGTCAGATCATGCACTGCTCAGAGCCCACGACCAAAGTGGGTGGAGGAGCTGAGACGGAAGCCACACTTGGCCACAAAGTGCATCAGACCAGGGGCTCAGTGGCTGGAAACTTCCCTGTCCCCACCAGCAGGGAACACAAGTGCAGAGCTGCTGCCCGGGAGGCAGGGACTGTTTTATTCCCAATGTACAGAAGAGGCCACTGAGGCACAGGGGGACGCAGCTTGCTGGGGGGGCCCTGAGCTAGACAGCTGCTCCCCGCCTCACAGCCCCACACCTTCTCACTCTCCTGGACGCCCTGCTTAGACCCGGGCCCTCGAGCCACTGTGTGGGTCCTCCATTCTCTGGCCGTCCCTCTCTGTCCCTGGAGAACACCCTCTGTCCCCAACCCAGCCCTGCCAAGGTCACACAGCAGGCAGTCGGGAGTCCTATAGCCCATCCCTTCTCTCCTGGGCCTGGGAAGGTTAAAGCGGGTCAGCTGAGCTGTGACCCTGTGTGGACAAGGGGTGGGGTTCACCAAGGCGTCCCCGGGAGCCACTGTGGCAGGTCGTCCTCCCCCAGCCCTGCCCTGCCCCTCAGATGCCGGATTGCGTCCCCATTCCATAGATGAGCAAACTGACACAGGGGCTGTGACTTCTCAGAATGGAGACCTGGGCTCCTATCCCGCACCCTGGCTCACACTCAGCCCACTCCAGCCCAGGTGCTCCCTCCCCACACAAGTATCCCCAAACCTCGCTCCCTCCCTGGAGCCATCCTCCAGGGACTCAGAGAGCCGCTGGCCAGCCTGCAGCAGGGCAGCCATTCCCATCGGACCAGGAGCCCAGGAGCCCAGGTGGGTGGGCACCCTGCCTCCTTGCACAGCCCCTCCACGAGGGCCACGCCTGCCCCGCTCCGTCCCTCCCTCCCTCCCTCCCCCTGGCGCCCCTCCAGGCCTGGCTAGTACCAGGCAGGCCACCCCCTCCCTGGGGCTACCCATGAATCCCACCTCTGTTGGATGCCACAGACCCCCCTTTCTCCTCCCCAAACAGATGGGGTCTTGAGCAGGGACATCACACACAAGGCCAGATCTATTCCCTGGGCCCTCGGAGCTGCCAGGGGGATGGGCAGCCAGCAGGGGTGTGATCTTCCAGGTCCATGGGCCCTGAAATGGGGGCCAGGTGCTCTGAGCTTCATCCTGGGTCACGGGCACCCCTGCTGATCTCTCCTCCCTTCCCCTACCCGACACTGCACACAATGAGGGGCAGGAAGCTCTGTGCCCTGGCAGAGGTATCCAGACCTCAGCATGGTCTCAAGGCCAATAACCTCTGTGCTGCCTGCTGCATTCACTGCTGTGGCCATGGGAGGGGACACAGGCAGGAAAGTCCTTGACCCACAGTAGGTGCGCAATTAAACAGCTGTTCTCTTGGATTTTCACTCTCTTTTTCACCTCTCCTGACCTAGAAGGGTAAGAGATGGGGCTGGCAGAATAGGGTAAAAGAAATCCTAGGCTGGCAGGACAGAATACAGCCTGTCTCGAACACTCGGAGTCCCTCTGGGGCAGCAGTGAGGCCTCCCAGGCCTGCCACGGTTCAGCAGGGATCTGTCTTTCCACCTGGGGAGGGAGCCTTACAGCCAAACCTGTAAACCAAAGCTCAGAGCCGTCACCTCCCTTTTCACAGACAGGTAAACTAAGGTATGGAGTGGTTAAGCCATTTGCCTAAGGTCACACAGCCACTGAGGAGCTGAATGGGCTTCTTTGGACCATTCAGCCTTCTCCTGTGACCTTGCCTCTCCACTCTGGGTCAAGTCCAAACCTGGTGGCTTGAAACACAAGCTCCCCACTCCTCTCTTCCCCAAAAGACGGTGCAGTGCCACAGAGAAAAGCTCTGGACCCAGGGTCACAGGCCAGGCCTGTGCTCCCCTCCCACCTGGCCTCATCCTTGTCTGTGAAATGGGACAAGCCAAGCCTCCTAGGACAGCCACAAATTCACCCTATTTTTTTTTCTCAGTACTGGGGACAGAAGTCAGGACCTTTGCACTGAGCTGCATCCCCAGTCCCCCCCCCCTTTTTCTTTGGTTTTCTGAGACAGGGTCTCGCTATGTAGTTCAGGCTGCCCTTGAACTCACTATGTAGCCCACACTGGCCTTGAACTCAAAGTAATCTCCCTGGCTCAACCTCCCAAGTGCTGGGATTACAGGCATGCGCCACCATGCCTGGCCTCAGCCCTTTTTAAAATTAAAACAGGGTCTTGCTAAATCACTAAGTTGCCCAGGCTAGGCTCAAACTTGGGATCCTCCTGCCTCAGCCTCCCAGAGTGCTGGGATTCCAGGACTCTGCCACCTCACCCAGCTTCACCAGATGTTTATTGAACATCTACATGCCAGGGCCCAACCAGTACTTGTGCTGAGCAGGAACAGGACAGAGAAAGCTGGTACTCCACAGGGTGTGGAGAGCACAGAGTAAACAAATAAACAAACCCTGGCAGATGTGCTGGAGGCTGGAAGGGAACAGAGGGAGGAGGCCCGGAGCACCAGACAGGGTGGTCAGGGAGGGCTTCCCTGGGGAGGTGACACTGGGGCCCTCAGGACAGTCAAAGAGTCTGCCAGTGCCTCCTACATCTTCGCTCATTTAAAAGACCCCTAGATTCCACTGCCGTGCCTCCATTTCACAGGTGAGGAAACTGAGGCTCCCAAGGGCCTGCAGCCTGCAAATGCCACCTGGGGACACAAAGCGCAGCCTGGTGAGCCCAGCCCTGGCTCCCTGCAGCCTTTCGTAGTCTCAGTGTCATAGGCACCCACTGCCCTGCCCCACCCACCCTGGAACAGCTGCCACAGAGGAAGCCTTGCGCTGTGAGTGAATGACCAAGGTCGTGGTGGCCCCATGTCCACCCTTCGGGGTCACCCTGGACAGCCCTTGTCCTCTCCCTGGGCCAACAGGAGATGGGAGGAAGAGGCAGGTTAGAGGCTTTACTTCATGCCTCCCTCGCTGGCCAGGCCCATTGTACAGATGAAGAGACTGAGGCCAGAAAGGCGATGACAGGTGTCCGAGGGCCCTGCCTAGAAAGCGACAGTCCCAGGACCGGAACTAGATCCTAGTCTTTCAAAGACAGTTGTTTGCCTGCTACAAACCCCCTCCAATGATCCCCTCAGGGAGTCCTTTTGCACCCCTCACCTGGCTGTCCCCTGTGGTGCCCTGTGACAGCACAAAGGGTTCCTTCTCCCCAGCCAGGCGCGGCACAGGCCAAACTCCAGGGCCTCCAGAGGAAGCTGCCACATGGGGTTCCACTGCCGAGGTGCTATGTGACCGACACAAGGCCCTCTGCCTCTCTGGGCCACCCTGTTCCTGTCACCATGAACCGGGGACAATCTGCCTACTGCAGAAGGGACAAGGTGCGGCAGGGTACCACAAGGAAGATCTCTGGTGAAAAGACACCGTGGCCTCCTTCTACACATCAGGAAATATTTAGGAGGAATGATGGGGAGGTGGCTGAGAACCACAATGCCAAGTCACGTGCCACACCTCAAACACAGCACTCTTGCAAGGCACGTGCCTCATCCTCACTGGACAGAGGAGGGAAATTAAGGCACAGGTCACACAGTATAAGAACCAGGGCCAGGATTCAAATCCCAATCTTACTGCTCTCCCAAGAGGCTTCCTAGTGTTTCTCAGTCAAATGTTGCTCCAGGCGAATTCTGGAGACCGGGGTCACAGAGAGAAGACAAACGTCCCAGCGAGGCAGAGGCAGGCTACTCTGGAGCAGGACCCTCGGGGAGAGACACAGACACACAAGGGCACCAGGTGGCCCCCAGAGTTGGCTCCCTCAGCCCCAGTGGTGTGACCCCCTGCCCCTGCTGTGTGACCTGGGCGAGTTGCTTCCCTACCTGACACGGAAAAGGCAGGATCAGGGCCTGGGACGAACTCGACTGAGAGAGGAGCAGGAGTCCGGGTGGGGAATGCACAATCAGGGGCCCTGGGTGGGGACAGAGTGGCCAAGGTGGGGCACAGCTTTGGAGGAGGGACAGGCAGCTCAGCCCCACCTCTGAGCCTCCCACCCCTTGAAAAACCCCACAGAGCAGCACCAAGCGCCCTGCCGCGGGTTCCTTTCCCCAGGGATTCCCGCTCCGCTCCTCGGCAGCCACAGCCCCTGCACGTGGGGACCACCAAACCTCCAAGACAGCATCTCCCTCTGCCTAGCAACCACCAACTGCGCGCCGGCAGCCAGCCTCCTCCCTGTCTCCTCCTCTCTCCATGGAGACCACAATGCCACAGAGGCGGCTCCCTCGCCACAGCAACAGCCATCACTCAGCGCCCGCCTGCCCGGACAACAGCTCCCTCCACGTGGCCACCACCAACACAGCCGTGGTGACAGTGACAGCCCGAGCTCTCCTCTCCAGGGCAGCCACTAGCTCCAGCCAGGAAGGCACAGCGCCTGTCTGGGCCTGCCTGCGGCCTCCTGGTGTCAGACTGCTCCTGATCTGCAGCCTCCAGAGGTCAATGACACCAGGTCCAGCCCTGCAACAACACTGCTGGCATTTCACCTGCCCCCAGCTGACCCCAGCCCCCAGTCTTCCCCTCCACAATGCAAAGGCCCCTGCTGGAGAGGGAGAAGAGGCCATGTTGTCCCAGGCTGTCCCTCAAGGGACACCTCCAGCAGGGACAGATGCCTGTGGCCCATGGGTGCTGGTCCAGGTCATCCCCTCGGCCGGCACGGAGCAGGAGCATCCTTCCCACCTCCCTGCGGCCCTGTCCCAGCCCCCAACAGGCCTGCGGCTCTGCCAGCTGCCTCAGAGGCCCTGGGGAAGGGGGCTGGGGAGAAGCTGGCTGGGGGTGCCCACGGCTGGGGACGGACACCAGCCAGGCAAGAAGGCACACCCAGCAGACTGAGGCTGGGCTCATCACGGGTTCACAAGGCCAGGTCATGTGAGCAGCGCTCACACAGCCACGCACACAGTCAGGAGGACCCTGTCCTTACCAGACGTCTGCGGGCAAAGGAAAGGGGCCCTGCAGCCAGCACAGCAGTCCCTGGCCTGGGTCTCCGGGAGGTCCCTGGGCAGCCGCCAAAGCAGAACTGGCAATGGGGTCCTGGGTCCTGGCCCAGCACAGCGGCAGCGCAGCTCCTCTCCTAAGTCCTCTCCTCTGCCAGGAGGCGAGGGGGAGAGAGGGAGGGAGAGGAGAGGAGGAGAGGAAGAGAGGGAGGGGAAAGCAGGAGGGAGGGAGGAGGGAAAATGCTGAAGTCTTGAAGGGTACACTCACTTCTTTCTTAGGGTTCCCATAGCAACCGAATATACCACAAATGATATCAGAGAGAGAGGGAGAGAGAGGGAGAGAGAGAGAGAGAAAGAGAGAGAGAGAGAGGAAGGAGGAGGAGGAGGAAGAGGAGGAGGAGGAGGTGGCAGAGGGAGGGAGGGAAGAAGGGAGGAGAGAGATAGAGACAGAGAGACAGACAAAGAGATGGAAAGATGCGGCTGAGAGATAGGGAGGAAAACAGAGAGAGAGATGGGAAGAGACAGAGACAGAGAGATGAGGAGAGAGCAGAGAGAGATAGAAGCGGAGAAATGGGAGGAGTCAGAGGTAAAGAGACAGGTGACAGGGAAGCTACGTATGGTGGTGCAGGTCCATCATCCCAGCCCGTGGGAGGCTGAGGCAGGAGGATCCAAAGTTCAACCCCAGCCTGGAGAACTTGGCAAGACGGTGCGGCAAAATGAAAAATAAATTTTAAAAGGGCTAGGGCTGTAGCTCAGGGCAAAGGCCCTGGGTTCAGGCCCCAGTACCACAAACCTATACCTATATATAAAATAAAAACAGACCACAGAGCAAGAGCGCTAGAGAGGAAGGGCCTGGAGGTACAGAGAGGGCTGGGGTCACCCATCCAAAGCCGCAAGGCTCAGGGCCAAGGACAGCCAGGTGCCACAGCCATCTTGCCAGTGGCTGAGCAGGAGGTGCACGTACCAGATGGGGTTTTCTGGTTCCTCCAGCCAGTCCCCCAGGCCCCACTCTTGGTCACAGGCACACACATCACACCCACACACGTGTAAGTGCACGCACACAGCCTCACACTGGGCTGGCACCCAGCGATGCCGACCACACCACTTGCTGCTGGTCACCCAAAGGTTAGCACCGCGGCTCCCTGCTTCTGCTGGGCCCAAACCCGCACAACTCCTGGGGCTGGCACCCCTTCCCCAGGTACCCACCTTCCGGCCCCCACTCACACACACACACACAGACCCAGGGCCGGACCCGCCCCATGGGTGCACACACAGGTGTGCGCGCACACGCGGGCCTCTCTCCCTGTCTGGCCCCCATCCCCGCCAGCCAGATGGTGCTGGGCCTCCCTCCCCCACAGGAGGGGCTCACACCTCGGCCCCCTCAGCGGTGCCATTCACAAACACATGCAGACCCACGGAGCGCAGGCAGCCAGCGGCTCCCGGCAGAAAGCACACATACGGCCCCCCACACTGCCTCCACCACTCCCCCACCCCGAGGAAGGGACCCCTGCTGCAGGAAAGGCACCTAGCCCTGGCCACCGCCCACACTAGAGCCCGAGACCTGTGGGCAGCCGGATGCGCAGGCACCCTGGGTCCACACTGGACACACACACTCTCCCATACCCACAAGGGACAACCAACACACCCACCCAGCCGGACACGGGTGCCCTGCTCAGCCAGCCAGACTCGCAGCTGGGCCAGCGCGCTGGGACACACTGCGCAGGCCACATCAACACGCCCACAGGCCACACGCCCCCTCCAGGCCCGCACCCCAGGCAAACACGCCCCCACACAGGACACCCTGCAGAGACTGCACGCCAGCACGTACTTGTCCCCAACCCAGCCCACGCACAGGGAGCCACTCCCGGGTGCAGGGGCCAGGGCGCAAGTGCACCTTGGCCGCGCCTGGGCGCTTCGCGCTGCGGCCTTGAGCGCCCACCGAGGACGCCCGCGGCGCTCGGGCCACCCCCGCCCGCCTGGGCCCGGCCCGGTCCCCGCCCGCGGCTCCCCATCCCGCGCACCGCACGGAGCCCAGAGGTCGTGAAATTGGCTGCGAGCGACAGAGGCTGCAAATTCCAAGCACAGGGAAGGAAGGCGGAAAGCGGCCGCTGGGCGTGCCGCGTGGGCGGGGCCGCAGAGCGCGGGGCGGGACTGGACCCGGGGGCGGTGGCGGCGAGGGCCCAGGCAGGGGGCTCCCAGCGCTCGCTCCCGCTCCCAACCCACACCGGCCTCCGCTGCCCGCCCTCCCCGGCCTGGCTCCGCCCCACCGCCTCCAGGACCCCTTCCAGGCCCTTCAGCTTCTTCCACCCCCACCCTGGCTGGGCTCGTCTCAAAGCTGCGGGCCCAGCCCGGGCGAGGCGGAGAGGAAGACGGTGCGCTGTCCAAGGTGCTGGCCCTCTGCAGCCTCGCCTTTGCCCACCACGCGAAGAGCTGCGCCAGCCAGGTGCCTCGGCCTCCGTGTCCTCGTCTGCGCAATGCAACGAACCCGAGGGGCCTCTGAGCCTGGAGGAGAAATCCCCGAACAGATGCAGGACTCAGCCTGCGGAAACAGACTCGTGTTGTCAGTACCGGCCTCTGCCTTGGGGTTGTGGCCCCCAAAGAAGGCAGGGCCTGGCTCTGAGCTCAACTCCTTGATTCTGGAGAACTTACAGCCCTTCCTCCCCGCAACGCACACTGTAAACATGGGTAATGTGCTTTTCCAGACGAGCACTAAAACTGAGGGTTCTAGCCAAACCCAGTAGGGCACACACCTGTAATCTCAGCACTCTGGGAGGCTGAGGCAGGAGGATCCCAAGTTTGACCCCAGCCTGGGCAACTTAGCAATATCCTGCCTTAATTAAAAAGAGGGCTGTGAATGTTGCTCAGTGCAAAAGCCCTAGATTCACTGTCCAGTACTGAAAAAAAAAAAAAAGTTCCTGAGGCCCACATCAACTCTACTGAATCAAAAGCCCAGCAGGCAGGGCCCAGGAATCTGCATTTTAACACAGAGATGCTCATGACGAAAGGCTTAATTTCTTCACCCAGCATTTCTGTGCCTGTGTGACTAGCCTCAAAGTACTTATTCTTCTTCCAGTCCCCTCCAGGCCTCCTCACCCTGCTCCTCACTCGGTCACTCCACAGAGCACGCCCACCCCCCAGAGGCCACAGGACCTCATTAGGAGGCCTGCAGCCAAAATTAAACAAGGAAGTAGACAGCGACTCATGCTGTGCCTGGCACGTGGCAGGTGCCCAGTCGAGGGAGCTCCGCAGTGCCCAGAGCAGAAGGCATCCCAGCCTCCCTAGCCCTGCCATGCGGCTGGCTCAGCACCTGCTTCCACCCAGCAGCACCAGCCCTGCCAGTCAGGTCACACACTAATAATGTCCATCTGCCGCACAAGCCCTACTGTGTGCACTCGCCAGCTGTTCCCTGGGCCTCATCCTCCAGGGCTCTGAGCTCCCCCAGGCAGGGACTCATCCCTGGGGGCTCCTACCTGAGCCCCAGAGCCTAGCAGTCCTCCAGGTGCAATGTGCTCCATCTGCATGGGAAATGCCCAGAACCATCCTCAGAGCATCCAGATGAAAGGGCTCTGCTCAACAAGTATTTTTTTAGGGCATCTGGGGCCAATGCACAGTGGGAGGGACAAAGAGGAAACAGCTCAACAACAGATTGGAAACCCACCCCCAGAAACGAAGAGGGCCACCAAAGGAGGGTGGCAGGCTGACCCCACAATCTCTGTCTCTCCAAGATCCAAAGGGGACTATAGAGGAAGAGAGATAGGAGAGATGGGCCCAAGAGAGAAACCAAGTCACTTCTGAGTCTCGGGGCTGAGCGTGCTGGTCAGGCAGCCCTTGAGACGGTCCGCACTTTCCCCGAGAGAGGTGGTGGCCAGGATGCACACATGTGCAATCACACACACACACACACACACACACTCTAAGACCAACTCCAGGGAGCAAGGGAAGTGAAGAGGCAGATGGAAAGGAGGTGGGAGCCATCTGACCCCGACTACACAGCAGACAGGGCGCTGCAACCCACTGATGACTGGAACCATCAATCCTATTTTCAAGGCAGCAGAGACTTTCCGAGTTGCACTGGCTGCCCAGGACACACGTGGGTGAGGACAAAAGGCTCTGCTCTTTCCATAACCAAGATGGAGGAGAGTGTGGCAGGTTCTGGGGGGCAGGTGTGACCACAACAGACTTGGCACCCGGACAAGATATAATCCTGGAGAGTCCCACAAGCAATGCCCTGGCCCAGCAATGGGGAAGGCACTGGGAGAAGCCTTGAGGGACTTCACAGGTCCCTGTGCAGGCCAAGTGGGGTGGCGGGGAATGAGATCCAGGAGCTGTCCCCAAGGCCTCTTCCTTCCTGCCCCTTTGCCCCTCCAGCCACCAGATACGGCTCCCAACCCGCTGCTTCCTTACAGCAGGCTCACTGTCCCCATGTGCAGATGTCAAAAGCAAGGCCCCAAGAGCGTCCTCAGCTAGAGAGCCACCCCAAGGAGGAAGGCCCCAGGCCCACCAGGCAAAGGAGTTCAGCAGTGGATGGTGCTGGTTCCAGGGTCACCATGAGGGGGTGCCAGTCCTGGTTCCACCGCTGTGTGGCCCTGGGCTGGTCTGTAACCTCTCTGTCTTGTGTGTGAAATGGGGAATAAAAATATCTCCTACTTGCAGGAGGTTTTGGTGGCACTGGAGTGCCAAGTGCTGCTTACAAAGTGCTTCACACCAGGCCTGGCTCTCAGTAGGAGCTCAATAAATATTAGCTCATATCCTTGTTATTATTATCGCTATAATTGTCATTGTCGCTATCAGCAGCATTGACGGCCACCACCCTCCCTCTGGTCCCCAAGCGCACACCTGCCTGGGTGGCACTCCGTCCTCTGGCATCTCCAGGACTTTTCTGAGGACTGCACAGAACTGGGGCAAGGGAGAGGGGCTCTGTGACTCCAACCCCTTAGACACTGGCCACAGCTATGCTGGCAGCGGCTCTGCCAGGTGCTAACTGAGCCAAGAGAAGGTTAATTTAATCAGAGATCGGGCTGGGGAAGGAGGAGGCAGAGGACTGAGTTAACCTGGTCTGTTCACCCCATCCCCAAGAGGCCTGACTCATTAAGGAGGCTCACACCTGGGGCAAAGCCGCCCAGCCACAAGCACAGCACACGCACCCCAGGGCTTGCAGGACAGGAGGTAGCCCAGGCCTGTACCCGATGCCACAGCTTCACACTCACTCACCCAGCCCCAAGGCAAGCAGCCACTGCCCTCTTACAGAGGACCCCTCCGCCACCACTGTCACACACAGCCAGGATGTAGCACAGGTCGCCTGGGAAGCCACCTCTGCTTCCACAGCAGACATCCTGCAAGACTGCAGGTGACAAGGGAGCCACCCTGGGGAGCAGTCACACAGCACCTGGTGACCCCAGACCCCAGTGGGGGAGACCTGGCAGCTGATGTGCCATTCCTACCTGAATCTGTGGGCTGGAAGAACACATGGCCTCGCCTGAGAGTCCAGAGCAGGCTCTGCTCCAGCCAGTGACTTCCGGGCCACCTCACCCCCTTGCACAGAGCTCCTCATCCCTCCCTCCTTGAAACAAGAGCACCCTGCCTTGTCAGGAGGGACCTGCTAATAAAAGTTTCCCTGCAGCCACGGACATTAAAGTCCAGCAAACAGGCCTCAGTTTGCCCATCTGTCAAGTGTGCACAGAATAGCAGCCAGCCCATCCACTTCACAGGACTGCTGGGCCAATCCAAGGAAGGAAAAGAAAGTTTTTACCAAGTTAGACTTAAACAGAAGAGCAGCTCCCCCGGGTGAGAGGGACGGGGACAGAGCTCATGGGGACTGAGCCCTGCCAGGAGCCCCATGGAGGACCCCTTCGTCCTTCTCGTCCCTCCCCAGGTTGCAAGTGACACAGACACTGACAGATGACAGAATGCCTAAATCCAAACTTTTTTTTTTTGGTACCGGATATCGAACTCGGGACCTTGCGCTTGCAAGGCAGGCGATGGAACCACTGAGCTAAATCCCCGGCCCTGAATGCCTAAACCCTGAAACAAGAGAAATGGCCAAATGAGATGAAAACCCTAGGAACTGGGCTCGCTGGCTGTGGCAATTTTTCTGTCGTCACATGCAGATCACGCTCTAAATCACACGGGTCTGGGGTGAGGGACCTGTCTGGGACAGGGCACCAAGGGCTCAGAAGGGGCCTCTCCATGTGGAGGCAGAGGACAGGTAGCACTGGGGGCGCAGGCAAGGAAGGGATCCCGCACCCACTCAGGCCACGGCAGAGGCCTCTTGGGGCCCCACTCACTCAAAGGCTCCCTCCCTCCCTCTTCTGCCCCTCACACACACTGGGCAGGGCCACCCTGAGCCCCACATCCATGGTGACCTCACATACACTCTGGCCAGTGGGGGTGGCCCCTTACACAGCTGTCCCGGTGACGTCACTAGCAGCCTGGAGCTGATGTCACACCCCAAGATTCTCACTGACGTCACACACTCTTCTCCACGACGGGCCCCCTTCAGTGAGTCCTCCTTCCTCCTCCCACGGACTGGTGGCCCAGTGGCCCCCGGGTTACTGTACATAGCTGCAGAACCCAGCGCTAGCTCAGAACAGCACCAGTGTGTGCGTGCACTCCCCAGCAGGGCACACATCTGCACACATGTGCAAGCCCATATGCCCTAACAGCCTAGACATGGCACGTCCCGCAGGTGTCCACAGGCTTCTGGGGCAGGGGTGTGAGCAGGCACACACACACATGCAAATCCACCCGGCTCCCCTTGTGAAAATGTCCCCACAACTGAATCAGGCAGCCCAGGACCGCAGCAGCTTCTCCCACTCGCCCGGGTGCGGCCAGCCGCTGCCCCTTCCCCCAGCTTCTCGCCTCTGACAGTCTGGCCTGCTGACAGGGACAGCCGCAGCCTAGAGACACACACACACACACACACACACACACACGCACACACTCCAGCCCAACACCTGTGTCGCTCAGCCAGGACCAAGCCAGTGCCCTCCAGAAGCCGCTGCTGGGTGGGCAGAGCCCAGGGGAGGCCACAGGCAGAAGCCAGAGCTGCACAAAGTGCCTCAAGGACTACACTCCTCCCGAGGGTCCCTGCCACTTCCCCCCTCCTCTCCCGCCTGAAACACTACAGCCTGGCAGCCTCCATCCTAAACACAAGCTGCCCAAGTGTCCACACACACACGCACACTAACATTCACCAGCTGGCTCCCCTCCAAACACCCTGGGAAACCCTGCTGGGTCACAGGCTGTGTGCATGTGTGTGTTCATGTGTGTGCAGACAGTGGGATGCACCCTGTGTCCACACACTCGGCACCCACATTCCTCCCCACGTGCACACAATGCCCGGACAACACACCCACCCTTCCCCTCCCCCACCAGTTGCTGGAGCCCACACATGCAAACACACGCACTGGCACACGCACTTGCGGGCGCGCGCGCACACACACAAACACACACACACACACACACACACACACAGCCGGCAGTGGCCTGGCGCTGCCAGGCTGCAGTCTGCCGGTTATGCCGCTTCTCTGGGTCACCCCACACCAGCCAGTGGAGGAAGGGGCAAAGCCTTCTCAAGGGTCCCCTCCCACAGTTCTGGTCCTCCCACCAAACCCACCGCCCCTGCTGGGAAGGGCATGAAGCCCCACCCTGGACCCCTCCCCCTGGGGCGGCCATCCAGCACCAGCCAACCCCCCCTTACCAGTTAGAAGATGAATTCCTTGACCGGCAGGACCTCGTAAAAGAGGGGAGTCAGGGCCTTCCATTCGCAAAGATGGGGGCAGAGAGATGCGGTGTGGCACTGGCTAGCAGAGCCGTCCACCATCCAGCCTCTGCATCACCCCCTAAATGCTCACCTCACCGATCGTCCTTGGTGTCCTCCCCCTGCCTCCGCCCACCCCCGCCCCCACCACCTCTGCCCAGGGTGGTCCCCCGGGGGTCTCACGGGGATTCCCAGACCTGGCGGAACTGGGGGTGGCTCTCCCCGTCTCATCCTCCCCCTTCTGGATCCCTCTCCAAGCCCCACCCGCGCTGGCGGCCCGGGGTGCCCTTCGGCTCCAGCCCCAACTCCCCCGTCCCGCCGGCCCGGGGCACACAGATCCGGAGGAATTCACTCACCTCCAGCCCCTCCGAGATCAGGGCCGCCTCCGGGCCGCGGCGGGCCCTGCGCGCGAGTGTGCGTGTGAGCCTGGGCGAGTGTGCGCGGCGCCTGGCGGGCTCAGCGAGCTCGGCCACGGCTCCGTGCGTGTCGTGTGTCTGTGGCGTGGCTCGCGCGTGTGTGTCTGTGTGTGTGTCTGTGAGCGAGCGAGTGCGCGCAGACACCGCCACCCCCGCCTCCCGCCGTGGCGCCCGGGAGGGGGCCGGAGCGCGGCGTGCGTCAGGGGCCGCCGGCGGTCGGTCCGTCCGCCCTCGCCCGGCGGGCACCCGGCTCCCGGCTCGCTCCGCAGGCCTCTCCGCAGCCAGCCCCCGCCCACCCCCCTGCCGACAGGATCCTTCCACGGACACACACCCGCGGGGCGGGGGCCGCGCCCGGCTCCCGCGGTGCAGCTGAGGCACCGCGAACCCTCGGAGCCCCGGCCCCGCCCCAGCCCGTTTACTACTCACCCACGGGGTCCGGCGCCGCCGACTGGCTAGTGCAACAGCTGGAGGCAAACTTATGGCGGGGCGGGCGGGCCGCGGGGTGCGCAGCGCCCCCCAGCGCCTTCCGGCGGACACCCCCGCCCCCGCCCCCCCAAGGCCCCCAGCTGCCCTCCCCCTCCGCCTGCTCCCTGCTCCTGGCTCCGGGATCACTTCGAAAGGTGGCTGCTACGAACCCATTTTACAGGCGAGGCAACTGAGGCTCGGCGGAAAGCGGGCTCCCCAAAGGCATCACACAGAGCCTGCGGCTCAGAGACTCCCTCTCCCAGACTCCTGCCTCTGGTCAGGGCGTTGGAGGGGTGATCGCTACCTCTCCCGTCCCCCAGATATGTCCCCAGGAGGATCATGAGCTTTGTTACACCCCAGAGAAGCGTTGTCCTAAGACCTTCTTGACCGGTTTCAAGCCCCCTCCCACACACACCTATGTCACCTGCGAGGGGGGAGGCTCGGCAGGAGGCCCACTGCCCCCCCACACACACCAGCACCGGGGAGGGAGCATGTGTTGGGTTTCGGCTTGGGCCAAGCGCCTCCTCCAGCCGCTGTCACCCGCACACCTAGACAGCCAGCCCAGCCACCGCTGGCAGGCCCTGTGCGTCTCAATCACTTTCAAGGGACCCCCTGTGCCAACCCTGTGCGCAACTGCTGCCCAGAGGCAGGGGCAACACGTGCGGGCCCCGATGTCAGAGCCTAGGCTACATCCAGAAGGAGGAATCGGAGTTGGTCGGATGGAGAAGACGGAGAAAGGTGTCCCCGGCTGCGGGAACAGCGTGTGCAAAGGCGCAGGGGGGTGAAGCATCCTGGAGGGGAGGAGAGGGTGCGGGGAACTCCACAGAGATGGTGTAGAAAAACGATTGTTCAGAAATTCTTCCCTCTGCGCACAGGAAAGTGGTCCAGGATGGAACTAGGAGGACAGAGAAGCAATGGAAGGAGGCCATCCACTATCTAGGGGTACGGACGTTTCACCCTTACCCCAAACTGCCTGGCACACTCCTACCCACCCTTCAAGGTCCCACGCTGCAGACCCAAACAAGCCATTATGGTGTCTCCACCCTCTAACCCAAGTTCTCCTAGAGGGTAGGGCCAGTGTGGAAGGCACTGTGTGGCCCCACCCAAGGGTGGCGGGAAGCAGGGTCCCGCTCTGCGTCTGCGTTGACTAGCCCTTCCCAACGCCCCGCCCCCTGCAGGCACAGTGACCCCTACGCCCTCTGGCGGACCTGGCGCGCAACTACAGAGAGCTCCTAATCTACCTGCAGGGTTGGGGGTGGCTGTTGGGCTCAGGTGCTTTCTGAGGTGGGCACAAGCAAATACCCACCTAATCCTCTCTGAGAAAGGGCCCCAGGGAACACCAGGCGTCAGAGTGGCAAAAGAAACCCACTTCTGGCTCCATCCACGTAACTCTCCTAGTTGTTTACACAGTGCAAGTTCTAACCCACTATGAGCCTCAGTTTCCCCTTTTGTGAAATGAAGATAATAATGGGAGAGTGCTAATACTCACTACATGGGCATTCTCTTCTCCCTCAGAACCCTGGGTCTGGCTGTACTAGCTCGTATGTGCTTATGAGATTCTCCCTTTGGAGATTTTGCCCTTGCTAGGCAGAGGTGAATTGGCAAGTTTCAGATTCTTCGCTCAGTTGCTGGCCTGAATAAGGTGGGGCTGGCCTGGGCTGAGTGTTAGTGGTCCACATCCTCAGGATACTCCAACAGCCTTTAGATCAGTGCTGTCTGCAACTTTCTGCCACGGTGCAAATACACATAAATATAATCTGCATTATCCAATATGGTAGCCGCTAACCACGAGTGGCCATTGAGCAGTTTGAATTGTGGCTAATGCAACTGCACAACTGAACTTTTAATTTTAATTTTTATTGATTTAAATTTAAATAACCATATGTGGCTTGTGGCTACCATGTGGACAATGCAAATCCAGAAATACAGGAACCTCCCTGCTAATGTAGAACCAAAACAGCCAGCACACACACTTGCACACACACACACACGTACACACACACACACACCAGAGGACCCCGAGCACTTGGGTGAGGTCATGGGAAGAGACTGATGTAGACACAGGCAGCAACACATTCACCTCAGAGTCACACTCCTAAGCAAGCCTTGTGGCCCTTTACCTGGTCGCCTATAACCACTCCTCCTCGCTCACCTGTTCAAACCCCAGTGATGCCCAGAGCCCAAGCAGAGATGCAGAGATGCCCAGTTCTCATGCTCAGTTCTCATGCCTGGCTGCGTGTTTCACAGAAAGTACGATGTGTGCCTCAGAGATGCATGGTAAGTCCTCTCTGCTAGAAAATAAAATCTAGGCTCCCTCGCTTGCCCAGATAAGGGTTTTTATGGCTTTTGTCTAGATGTCCCCTCAAAGCCTCATGTAGTCACATGTGAGGTTTTTCAGAGGTGGCTGGATCTAGGGTGTGTGATGCTGGGAGCAAGGGTGCAATGCTAGGATTAAGAGTGTGAGTGCTACCTGCCCTAAGAGTGGGTAGCCTGAATGAGATGTAAGGGCTAGTGTGGTCACTTGTCTCTTACTGTCTTGCTGACTTCGGCCTTCTGCCTGCCATGAACTATTTGCACTCTGTGATGCCCCTCTGCCATGTCACCCTGCCTTAGAGCCAGCCAACTATGAACTGAAACCACTACAAACTGTGAGCCAAATAAACCTTTCCTCCTTTAAATTTGGGTGTTAGTATTTTGTCTCAGCAATGAGAAAAGTAACTAAGACAGGGCCCTTTGCAGTCAGGTCCAATTTATCCTTCAGCAATTCTCGTGTCATGCATGCTCTGTGCCCGCCAATACCCAGCACCTGCCCTGTCCCCAGCATGCCATGCATCTCACCCCAGATCTCCACCTTTGTGCTTTTGATCCTGCTGTCCCCTCATCCTGGGCAGTCTTCCCTCCTCTCAGCTCTGTTCCCAGTGTATCATCAGCTCCCCTAACTCTAATACTATTCAGAGGTCACCTCCTCTTCGACGACACCTCCTGCTACTAGTGGCCACACCTAGCCTGGTGGTCACGTTACTTCTTTCTCTGTTGGCTCCCAGACCATGTGGAGACCTCCTGACATCACATATCACATCATGTTATTATTCATTATCTCCTGTTTCCCTCCCCAATTTCTTCTCCCCCACCATACAGTTTTAGCAGAATTTGAATCAGTCAGCCTCCCTGCCAATAGCTGGCCTGATGGAGTCATAGGTGGTGATATGTGGACAGGAAAAGCAGTAGGAGCAGAACCATCCCAGAAATCCCAATGCCAGAGGACACAGGCGGGCACCACCCACTGCCTGGTCCCCTGCCCTCATGCCAGACCCCATCTGCTCTGGGATGGACCCGAGGTGCCAAGGAGCTGCCCCCAACAACACACCAACAAGTGCCTTTTTTTTTTCCTTTGGTACCAGGGATCGAACTCGGGACCTTGCACTTTCGAGGCAGCCACTGGAACCACTGAGCTAAATCCCCGGCCCAACAAGTGCCCTTTATTACCCGGCTGGCAGATGTGGCTTGAATATAGGTAACCCATGGCTACATTGCCAAGGGACATTTATTTTTCCATCTTTCCTTCTCTGGATTTAGAGAACAGAGAGGTCAGAATGACAGGAACACTGGAATGTCAAACGTTTCATGCGTTGTTTAAGGTGAATACTAAGGGATACCCTTCATACAGAGGTGAATTTTTTTTTTCCACTTGGTCCACAGGGCCTTTTGAGTTGAGACTAAGAAAATTAGGTTAAGTGATTCTTTTAGAGAAACACACACACCCGGCAAGAATCTAGGGTCATATTCCTGTGTTGGATCCAAACCAAAATATCAAACTTTCGGTTGGGCCTCAGCACTGGAACTGAGGGTTATGACAGTGGAGGGGATGCAGCAGAGACACAGGGGCCTGGAAGGAGCAAAGAAGCCCGGCAGGAAATGCTCCATTGTTCTGAGAGGACCGGACAGGAAAAGTGTGAGCCCTGCCAGCAAGGGGCCCCTCTGATCTCAGTCTTTTAGGGTTTCTGGGTACCATGACAGTCACAGGAAGCAGGGTCGAAGGGACAAACAATTCCTGGTTTGATAAGGATGAGAGGACTTGGAGCTGAGGGCCAGGAGAGTGGCTTGGAGGAAGGGGACAGGGAGGGACACTCCCCCAAGGAGGGCTTGGAGCATTTTGGAGAACACACACCTCTAAAAGGGGTGAGCAAGACAAGCCCTGGCCCCACTTCCGCCCGCTGACACCTTCCGTGCCCTACTTCCTCCAGAAACCTTGTAGACATGTTTATCATATTAGTCATCTATTGTTGTGAAATGAATTACCTCAAAACTCAGTGGCTTAAATCATCTGAAAAACAAAACATGAAAACAAAAACCACTGACTCTCAGTTTCTGGGGTGTGGGGCTGGGAGCGTGGGTCACACTGGATTGAGATCCAGCAGTACAGCTGGGTCCCCCGTCCTGGGGCAGGACAGGACTGGGGCGCTGCTTTCCAGGTGGGCCAGCTGCATGGTGACAGGTGACAAGTCAGTGCTGGACACTGGTAGGAGGCCTCAGCTCTGTGTCCCACGGACCCCTCCACAGCATGGCCCAAGTGTCCTCATAATGTGGCAGCTGTGTCCCCCCTGAGGTAAAACAACACAGGAGCCATGTTCTATCCCTTCATAAGCTGTCCTCAGAAGTCGCCCTCTGCTATGTTTGCAACCTCCTCTTAGTCACATGGGTCCCTGTGTGCATGGCAGGGAGACACCACACAGGTGTGCATTCCCAGCCCTGTTGTGAAGCCAGAGCATTTGGGATTGATTCTCTTCAGGGATTTGGAGAGGCTCTATGCATTGTATCCAGGCAAGCAAAGGTGAAAATAGATGTAGGGGTCAGTAGGATGTGACCCCACAGGACTCCAAGAGTCTACAGTCTTCACAGTCCACAAGTCAATCCCAGTCCTCAGGAGGCTGAGGCAGGAGGATCAACAAGAGTTCGAGAACTGCCTGGGCTACATAATGAGATCCTGTCTCAAAACAAAGCAGCCAAGGGCCAGGGATTTAGCTCAGCGGTTTCGCCACCTGCTGCGCAGGCGCAAGGACCCAAGTTCAATCCCCGGTACCAAAAAAGAGCAAAAAGAACATGGGTAAAGTTCATTGTAAGGCTGGACAAGAGCCAAGGGTGCTGGGGATGGGGCCCCATGAGAGAGCGCTGATTAGGACAGCAGCCCACAGCCTCAGGAGTAGTTCAAAATCCCCAGGCAAGAGTCCTCTGGACCAGAGACCCCTTACAGGACATCTACCTGGGGTGCTTCTGGCAGCTGCCTTCTGGCTTGGACAGATGATGGTAATGAGGTTTGCCAGGCTGCTACCTTGCTGGAGTCAGTAAAGCAGTTCCGGAATGTCCCCTGGGACAAGGAAGGGCCAGCAGTCCCCCTGCTGATGCATCCAATGTCTCCACTAGAATGTGACCAATTCCAGGCCCAGCTCCTGGCATACCACAAGAAGGGGCTTGGGGAGACCCCAGTGGACAAGAGTCAGACTGAGTGTCCCCATCAGTGCCCTGGGCAGGTTCCCAGAGAGGTGGTGTCCGCAGACACTGACAGCCCCAGGCTGGCCACCTCCCTGGAGACCTCTGAGCAGGGATCTCCTCTGAGACCCCCAGGAAGAGCTAGAGGAGACCACAGGGAGGCTCAGTATGCAGCGCACACCTGGCAGAGGCTGCTGCAGCCAGGCCTCCGAGCCAGGGCCTCTGCTGCTAGCTGGGCCCCAGCATCCTGACTCGTAGCTCCAGAGCTCGGCCCCACCGGGATTCTGCTGGAGCCAGACTCTGTGGCCACAGCAGCGGACAGTGGGAATGTGGGCTGGCTCAAGGGCCACAAGGTCACAGGGTAGCCTGTGTTATTAAAGCATCTATCTGGCTCTGCCTGGAGGGACGCTGAGTAGCAGGGAGCAGCACACTTGCTTCTGCTCCCTGGGCCCCTGGGAACTGGAGGTCACCAGGCGTGTGGCCTGGCTTGTCACTGCTGACCCGCTGCTGTCTCCGAGGCTCCAACTGCTGCAGAGTCTGGAAAGCCGCTGACTGGCTGGAGGTTTTTTTCATACTCTTTCTCTGCTCAGAAACTTCCAGGCTCTGCCTCCACGGAGGAAAGTGCCAGCTCCCTCCCTGGCATCTGGACTTGCCTGCAACCTGGCCGCACTCTACTTAGAGCTGCAGTAATTGCTCCAAATGGGGGTGTTTCCTATCCTTCAGGCTCTATGCCAAGGGTTCCACATGAATTAAAGTCCCTGTGGATAAGGCAATCGTCCTCTGGGGCTGTTATTTTTCACATCTTATGGAGGAGGCTCAGAGGTGCTAAGCAATTCAACCAAGGCCACAATTCACCCAGGTTTTCTGCAGACAGAGTCATGCTAAGCCCACAGGGCTCCTGGGTATTTTAGGCGAGTCACATCCTTAGCCTCACAACAGCTCCTCTGTCCCCAGCACCTGGCCTCCCTGGACGCTGTCTCCATCTGGAACTTGGGCGTCTGAAGCTGGGTGAGTGGCTGCGTATTCCCAGGGCTCCTCAGGGAGGAGAGTTTGTGCGGCTGGCACTGAGTTATCCAGATCCAAACCCGGTGGGCACCAGATGTCCCCGGACCCCCACAAATCTGATTTTTCATTAACTCCAGCTAGCTCTGCCTCCAGACTGTGCCCTAACCTGCCCCACTGCCACCCCCATACTGCCACAAAGCCTAGGGCAGGTGTCCTTGTCACCTCTGTTTGCACGTGGTCTGGCTTTTGGTGGGCACTCCACAAACACTTGTTAAGTAAAGCAACGCAGTGGTGCTTGCATGCCACAGAGTGACCAGCAGGAGGAAAGGAAATGTGTGCTGAGCAGAAAGAAGGGTGATTTGCCCTGGGGTAGCAGGGGTAGCTGGCAAAGGAAGGAGAGCTTGCCATGGGAAGAAGTGGGGTGCCCAGAGGGTGAAATGCTGGGGGGCAGAGAAAGACGCCCAGGGCTCTGTGGGTGGCCAGCACCATGGTCACAAAGCTGGCTCAGCCCCTGCATTTCCCAGGGGCAACAGGAATGCAGCCTTACCCCTCCCCAGGCCGGATGAGTCCTTCCCAGTCCGGCCAGGTGACCATCACCTCTCCCTTGGGCAAGGTGGCTGTGTCCTGCCTTCACCCCCTGGAGTGTCCTCACAACATCACTTCGTCCCTGGCCAACAGCCCAGACCTGGATATAAGGGCAGCCTCTGTTCTGTGCACTCAGTTGCTCTGGCTGCTCTGCCCGTGACTTCTCCGCAGCGTCTCAAGTCCACCCCTCTCCTGCCTCCCTCCACCCTCACGTGTGCATGGGGACATGGGACTCTAGCTCGTGCTCGGAACAAACCCAGGGCATCCCAACAGCCCAGTGACATCAGGCTCAGCTGCGTCTGGCCAGGCCAGCATCACGGATTCTCCTCTTCTGAGAAGGAGAATTTTTGCTGACCCCTTCACCAGAACCAAGCCAATCACAACCAAGAACTCAGCTCCCAACATTGGGAGGAGGCTGGAGCACAGCCTGGGAGTGGGGGCTTGAAGCAGGACCCCCATCAGAGCCCAAGGAAGGACAGGAATGGGACGAGGTCATCTTAGGGCTGCAGCCAAGTGAGCTGGAGTGTAGGGCTCCAGACTCCTAACTCGGAGAGGATCACAAAGTCCCCACCATTTACAGGTCGTTAGGTATCTGTCTGCTGACTTACCCTCAAAACAACTTGAGAGGAAATGATCAGTCAGGACTGATTGGTTGTAAGTGACAGAGACTGACTTGAGCCCAGTTTGAACTGGCTTGAACTCAAAAGATGCTATATCAATTCTGCCTAACAGAACAGGGTGTCCTGAGGAAGACTGGGGAAGACATCTTACAGCCATCAAATTCTCTCTCCTTGTGCTTCAGTCTCCCAACCCACTGTCCCCACTGCAGTGCAACCAGGCTCAGGTCCATGGCCTCACAGATTCACAGCCAGAGACAGAGAGCTCTTCCTCCAATTCCACTCTGAGCAATTCCAGAGGAGGACTCCAATTGGCTCCACATGGGCCACATGTTTAATCCCTTGAACCAATCATTGCAACCAGGATGATAAGGGCAGATTAATGGCCCAGCCTGGGCTAGGCAGCCCTACCCTGGTAACAGGGAGAGGAACCTGTCAGTGGAGGAATGGGGGATGAGGGTGCTGGCTAGAAAAGAGCAAATAGCAACCACAAAAGGGTCTCTTCAAAATGCATGTTCTAAACCGGTGTGGTGGTGCATGCTTGTAATCCCAGCACTCTGGGAGGCTGAGACAGGAAGATCACAAGTTCAAGCCTAACCTGGAAAACTTAGCAACTTAGTAAAACCCTGTCTCAAAATAAAAAAGGGCTGAGGATGTAGCTCAGTGCAAAGGCCATGAGTTCAATCCCTATTGCTGCAAAAAATTAATTAATTTAAAATGCATGGCAATGCATTACTATTAACTAGACTCCAGCCTTTAGGATTCACTTGTGTTTGCAGTAATGCCCATTTCCTGTTCCAGGGTTGAATCCAGACACCACACTGCATTTAGTCATCTGCCTCCTTAGTCTCTTCTTGCCTGTGATGGATTCTCGTTCTATCCTTGCTTTCCTCAACCTCGATGGTTTTGAAGGGTACCGGTCAGGTGTTTTGTAGAAGATCCCTCCGCCTGAGTCTGTCTGGTGTTCTCTCATCATTAGCCTGGGTCACAGAGGAAGAAGAGCATAGAGATGCAGGGCCATTGTCACTGCTGCACATCAGGGGGTGAGCAGCATCCATGTGACTCATCACTGATGGGAACCTTGGTTGCTTGGTTGAGGCAGAGTCTTCACCCACGTAACCACTACTAGGGAAACTGAGGCTCAGAGAGGTTAAACTGCTGTCACTAGAATGAGTGGAGGGAACAAATGCGAATAAGGCCTCTCCGACTGCCACAATTCCACTGTCCGTTGGAGTTGGAGGTGGGCAAACTGAGGCAGGAGCCTGACTCCGGGAATGGGACGGTGGAAGAGCTGTACTGTGGAGTCTACATTCAGCATGCAACAAGAGGACTGAGCCCAAGATTTCTTTTGGAGGGACCTAGCCCTGTTCAGATTGGCTTGAGGGCCCTAGAGCCATAGTCTCATCTAGTAAGGAGGGGTAATGGAGATGGGTACTAGTAGATGGAACTTGGGGAGGAAGAATGAAGGCGGGAGGCAGTGGTACCCTGTGTGGGGCACAGAAATCCAGGAGGGCTCCCTGGAGGAAGGGGGTGAGGTTTCGAGAAGTCAGGAGAAAAGCTCAGCTAGGTCCATCCCAGGAGACCAGAGACTACAGGAGTTCAGACCCCAGGCCCTGGAATCTCACAACCTCAACTCCAATCCTGGGGCTCCACCTTCCTGAGGGGTGGTCTTGGGCCAGTGACCGCTTCCCAACCCCATTTCAGGTTCTCCCGCCCCAGCCTCACCTGCCCTGTTTGCCAGCGGAAATGCCTCATCCCAGACCAGTGCCCAGCCACCCAGGGGGACCGGTCACAGACCTTTCGGGGCCCCAGAAACATGAACACGTGGTTGGAGAAGGACTAGCAATTGCAGGCAGCAGTAGCAGAGCATGCAGGGGTGCCAGGCCACCACTGAGGTCACACAGTCATGCAGCGCTCCCTGGCCCCATCCAGGCTCAGGGCAGCCCCGAGCCTCTCCCTTCACATCTCTTCCACCTCCCGGGTCCTGCACTTCCCTCTCCCGCGGCTGCCTGGTCCCGCCTGGGTGGCAGGTGGCAGGAGAGGAACCCCAAGGTGCCTCCTACAGTTCAGCTTCCTGTCCTGGAATTTTATGGCTCTAATATCCTCACCCGGAAGCTGCTGAGTGCAGGAGCCCGAGAGGCTGCAGAGTCCAGGGGTCAGGCCGCCCCCACAGCTGTCACCCTGCTGGTCCTGAGCAGGTTGGAGGTGTTAGACAAAGGAGAGGGCTGCCTGGATTTCATTCCCTGGCACTTTGCGAGTTTGAAAGGCGACATTAATAGTGAGTTTTGTAGGACTGCTTGGGTTCTGAAGGGGGAGGGTGCTCCCCCAAATGTGTCCCTCTGAAAGGGACCAGGGGACCAGCCTTCCCTCCCCAGGGCACTGGAAGCCTCTCTGGTGCATCTCATGCTCATGGCCCCTCCCTTTACTGTCCCCTGTGGAGGTGGAACCTCAGAATCCCACCTGCTCATGTTCTCATCATTTTGAATGTTGAGGATCCTGGAAGGGCACAGCTAGTGTTTCTCCTGATATTTGCTGGGACTGCTGCCCTCCGATAGCACAGCTGGGCTGGGCTCAGCCTGACAGCCAAAGTGACTTGGCCGCACAACTACTCCTTCATGCCCACTGTTGACTGGCTGGTGGCCTGAAGCGGGTGACCAAAGAGCTCCGGGTGGCTGGATCAGGAGCTGGGCTCACTACATGGCACAGCTTCCCGCAGAGCAACATCCCAAGGACTCCAGGCAGAAACTCTGTGCTCCTCAAAACCACCAAAGAATACTTCGACTCAGCCCTGCCCAGACACACAGGGAAGGGACCTAGATGCCACCTCTCAACAGGAGAAGTGTCTAAAAACTGAGAGCATTTTTAAAGCCTCCAGTACATATGTGTATAGTATGTAAACCAGTGCCTGGCACACAGCCAGCCCTCAGTCTGTGTTGCTTTTGTGGTATAGCCACTAATAACAAAAATGGTCTGAGGATGAAAAATGTTTTGTTGAACTATCAAAATAGGGATGGAAATATCAACAAAAATTTCTGTGATTAGGAATATACTCAGCCACAATCAGTGATTGTGAAAGAGGAATTTGACATGCCTCTGGGATGTGCTGATTCAGAAATGTAAGATTTTGCACAAGCAAAATAGAAATGTGCAAGTAGAAAGCATTCTAAACCTCTGAAGGAGAGCTGGTCACACCTGAGGCCACTGTGGGCTCTTCTGGCAGATGTCCAGGGGTGGCTGAGAGCCTCTGAAATGTTCACGTCTTTTCTCCCACAAAACAATAAAGGCACAGCTCTAGAAAAACAACACCATCTTTCTAGAACAAGTATAAAATAAAGCTTTCCAGTACACAATCGATGACCTCTGTCACTAAAGGCAGAAAAGAGACTAAAAACAGAGATGTCATTCCAAGTCTCTCACGGAGTGGAAAAGCCAGACAGAAGCCATTCTATTACCAGGACACTTATGAATCCAGCCACGCCATGAGTGAACAGATTAAGCTATTGATAAAACTATTCTATCTTTTATCAAATAACACTCATGGGAGGGAAGCCCATGAAATTAATGGCCAACAATACAGAAGACTGATAATTCACACACCTACTCACTAGCAGATATTTCATTCATAGACACACAAAACTGATGGAGGGCAAGGCATAGCAGATTCTGCCACATGGGCTGGACAGTGTGCCAGGCACACCCACTTCTGTCTCTTAGCTGAACCCAGGCTGCATTGAGGGAAGCAGTGTACCCTGCTCTAGGCCCATCCTGAGAATCTGGTTGCTGATTTCCCAGCCTCCCTTGCAGCTAGGGTAGCCATGTGATTCAGTCTGACCAATGACACTTAAGTAGAAAGCAGCAAATAGATTCCTGCTGCTCAGCCCAAGAAACTGGAAGCCACAGAACAAGAGGGATCAGAACCAGTCCAAGGTCGAAGGCCTGGAAACTCACTAGAAGGTTGCCAGTGTCAGGAGACCTGATGGCTGATGTCCAAAGGCAAGAGAAGCAAAAGACACACCTGCTCGGGAAGACTAGAGCTCTTCAAAACAGGCATATTTCTTTCTTCTCACCCTTCTTTTTCTATCCAGGGTGCAACTTATTGTTTGGTATCACCCACAGCCAGGTGAGTCTTCCCCCCTCAGTTGCAGGCCTACAAGTCAGTCATCCACAGACACAGCCAGAACTGCACTTTACTAGTCTGCAGGGCGGCTCTTAATCTGTTCAAGTTGACATCCCATGATTAATGATCACAAAGCTCCACATTTCTTCCACCTTCTTCTGGCCTGGAAGGCTGGCACAGTACCAGAGCCACCTGCGGCAGCCATCTTGTCCCACTCTGGCTTCCTGTCCTATGAGGAAAACAGCCCCCAGCAGCAGACACGAGGCTCCTCTGTCCCCAGACCTCCCATCTCATCCCAGTCTTCTCTCAAGCAGTCGACGTTCTGGGTTCCCATTTCACTGAGGGAGCAGAAGCGATCAGAAGAGGACCCCCGATACCCACATTCCTCCTCCTGAGGCTGCCCTGGGTCCCGCCCCTCACTGGGCCCACCATCCCTGCCTCTGGGCCCTGTCCCCACCTCTTCTTCAGGGTGCTGCTCTGCTCCCCCTCATTCTCCTCCATGTCTGTTTCTCCCACTGTGGGGTCGTGCCCTCTGCCACACGACAATTGCTACTACTTGTCACCTTAGCAAAGCCTGTCCCAACCTCTCCTTTCCTTCTTAGGAAGGAAGTAAACCCAAAAGCTGCTTCCTTTCACTGCAATTCCTGTCTGTCGGGCCTCTGCAGTCAGAACGTGTCCCTCTGTGCCATTGAGAGGACCCTGGTTGAGGTCCCAGTGACCCGAGTGGCCAGACGTGCACCCTCCCCTGACTGCACCGTCAGCAACTGTGCCGCTGCTGAACCTCCCTCCTCCTTCTATCCTCTCCTCCCTCTCGCTCAAAGGGGAACTCGAGAAACAGCGAGCTTGTCCTCCTGTCACCACTGAGCCCTCGCCACCTAGAACAGAGCTCGCCAGCAGTGGGGGCTCAGTGTAGTCACTGCAGGAAATGAAGAGACCACCAGTTGCCTCCCCAACATCTTAAAGACCACCTTCCTAGCTTGCCAGGCAGATAGGTGTGGCCACGTGGCTAGATGACACCAGAAATGAAATGTACAACTTCCTGTTCATGCTTCCAAAAAGGAAAGGTGCATACCTCCCCTTTGTTTTCCCACTTTTTCCCTCTGCTGAAATGCAGATACAATGGCAGGAGCTGGAGCAGCCATCATAAGCCAGACTGTGGAGCCGTCTGCAGGTGTGGAAGGCAGGTAATCAAATAAAAGCAGCACCTTATCAGCTGTGGTCACACAATGCTCAGATGGTTACAGGGCAGAGAGGTAAGCATCCGCCTTATTTAAATCGCTGCCACTTCGGCCTTGGTGACACAAGCAGACCTGTACTCCCAGGAAAGCAGTAGAGTGGCTTCAGTTGGGTTTACCACCCCCTGCAAAGAGATGCATGTATAGGTGCGGAAACAACCTGCATAATCTCTCTGGGTCTTGTTCCTCACTCAGCCCCGATGCTGCATGGAAGGATGTGTTCAGAGTAAGGTGATAACAACTCTGTGAGCCACAACGCAGGCTGATGAGGATGATGTCGATCCAGGCTGGCAGTGCACGGGCGCTGCCCCGGGGATGGACGGCGGTGCTTGCTCTGAGTGCCAGCACTGGTACTTCTGCACGGCGAGCAGCTGGCTGGCGACAGTGCCCTCTCCATCTTCGTGTGGTACTGAGACAGAGGGAGGAGACTCAACTGAACCAAGGCCACTGAGCAGACAGCGTGGTAGCCAGCTGCTGGAAGGGATGCGGGGATGTCACAAATCTGCTTTCTCAACCTGCGCAACTCTCACTGGGGAATGAAAGTGCACATCAGGCTTTTGGAAAGGAGAGACGTGCTTACAAGCCCTTCCCTGTGACAACAGTGCCACCAAAACCCAATCCTTGGATCTGAAGAAGCAGGACTTGATGATCCCATCAGCACCTCAAGCAACCTGATTCCATCATGTTGGAGCTAAGGTTCCATCTTCTTTTTCTCTTTTTGCGGTCCTGGGGATTGAACCCAGCACCAGTGCAGAGTGAGCTACATCCCCAGCCCTCTTTTATTTTTTATTCTGAGACAGGGTCTCCCTCAGCTTTTCAGGTTGGGCTTAAACTTGCAATCCTGCTGCCTCAGCCTCCTAGAGTGCTGGGATTCCAGGCGTGCACCCTCACACCCAGCTTCCATCTTCATATCTGATGGACAGGTGCCAGGATACTGTAGAACAAACTTCCTGATCCCTGACAGGCTGACACTATCCCAGCACATGACATTTTTTATGCAACTCAAGGGAGAAATCGATGACACAGCATTGAGCATATGAAAAGCCACATCCAGGCACTGCTGCCAAACAAGCAGGATCCTCTCCTGCGTGAAATTCAACCAAAGCCAGAGCCAGCCGCTTGTTCCCACAACTCTCCAGCGCTCCAGTGTCCTCTTCTGAAAGGAGACTTCTGTGAAAAATTGCTTCTGTGTCACCTATGGGGCTGTGTCCAATCCTCAAAGCCCAGGACACCCTGACCACCACCAGACACTTGCTGGCTCCACCAGGGACACCCTCCAGCCTGGATGGGTGTTTGATTTCATAGCGATCAAAAGAAAAGGAGGCGCCAGGGATTTAGCTCAGTGGTTCCGGCACCTGCCTTGCAAGGGAAAAGTCCCGAGTTTGATCCCCAGTACCAAAAAAAAATGAAAAGGAGGCAGCAGCCTGGATGGGAGACCGAGCTGCTGGCCACGTTCCTCGGCATTGGGCCACATGCAGGCCATCTTCAGATGACTAAGGCCCCACTGTGTGCCCAGAATGCTGGCGGCACAAGAGGGAACAGACAAACACCAAACCATCATCCCCAACATAAACTCTGTACCCATTAAATACAAACTCCCAGATTCCTCTTCCCCTAGCCCTTGAGAACCTCCATTCTCTCCTCTTTCTATGAATTTGAATATTCTACCCACCTCATATAAGTGGAATGGTATAATATTTGTTCTTTCATATCTGGTTTCTGTCACTTAACACAAGGTTTTGAAGGTTCATCCTTATCTCAGTATATATAGCATTTCAATCCTTTCTAAGACTATATAATAGTCTGTGCATGCCCATACAACATCGTGCTTATCCAGGCCTGCCGATGATGGGTATGTGGGCCACTTCCACTTTCAGGCTCCTGTGAACACAAGTGGGCCAGTGTCTATCTAAGCCCCTCCTTCGGTTCCCTCTGGCAGAGCCTGGGAGTGAGATTGCTGGTCATACAGTAACTCCATGTTATGGCTTAACTATGAAGAGTCCCCAAAGACTCCCATATAGAGGGCTTGGTCTCCAAGGCAGTGATGTTCAGAGGTGGGGTGGGAGCCTAAAGAGGTGACTGGGTCCCAAAGGCACTAATCCACTAGCCAATGGGCTGGTAGGAGGAAGTGGGTCCTTGAGGTGTGGCTTGGAAGGGTATATCTCTTTGGGGGCTTCTTCCCTCTCTTTCTGCTTCCTAGCTGCCATAGATTGGGCAGTTCTGCATCACCAGGCCCTTCCACCGTGATGTTTCTGCCTTGGACTGGACAGCCATGGATTGAACCCTCTGAAACAGTGAGCCTAATAAATCCTTTCTACTTTAAATTTATATGATGTCAGGTATTTTGTCCCATCAATGTAAAGCTGACCAATGCGCTCTGTGTTTAACCTTTTTTTTTTTTTTCTTAGCATTACCAGGGACTGAACCGAGGGCCTGGTGCCTGCTAGCATTGTAACTTCTTAAGGACCTGCCAAATTTGTCCTCAGCAGCTGTGTCATCTTACATTCTATTATTAGTTGATCTCAGGGTTTTTAGCTCTGACAAATCTTTTCTTACTTTATCTAGGATTGGTGGTTCCCATGAGTACCCTGTGTCATTCTGTCATCCATGATGTCACAAGCTGAAGCAAGGCTGCTCCAGTCGTTTCTACCCCAAGGTTCTTGGGTTGAGGACCAAGAGTCTAACATCCTGTCCTGCTCAGACTGTGATGAGTTTTGCTCCATTCTGAGGTTCCATGGGACAGAGTTTGGAGTGCATCTCCAGGCCACCAAGGTGGATGAGGATCACTCAGCTATATCCCCCTCAAAGCTGCCTCTGGAGTGCTCACTTCAGCAGCACATATAATAAAACTGCCTCTGAAAGAGGTCCTCGGAGGTGAGTTATCAGGGGTTGCGCAGGAATTCCTTATCAAGCAGCATGGTTGGGAAGCTGGAGGGGAAGCGGCAGACACAGGGACAGATGAGTGAGAGAGCACAAGATCACTGGAGAGAAGTCACAAGTCCCAGGTCCCTATCAGATGGGCTGGGAAGGTACAGTGTCTGGGAACAGCCAAGAGAAGAGAAACTCATTCAGCCACTCAACAAACATCCACTGCTCATAGCCTAGCTGGGTGCTGGGCCTACAGGAACAGGAAGACTCCGCCCCACCTGTGTTCATCCTGCACATCACTACTCTCGCCAAGTCTGACCAGTCTGCCGATGACACCAAGGAAAACCCAAATCAGCCCTCTATCTTTCCTTGCTCTGAGTTCTTGCCTTTTCCTACCCATTTTAGAGGTCACAAGCTGGGCAGAACCCCTACCAGCTTTGCTATAGATGACAGGCACCTGTGTCCTCTGGGTCATGACATTAGCAGCTGAACACCAGTCCCATGAAGAGCCAGAACTTCAACTGTGCATGCACAGACCATCAATTACATCACTTTTCCCATCCTCCAACCCCCCGCTTCTTTATCCATAAATACCCCTGAACTCCATCCTCGGGGAGGCAAATCTGAGTCTTCCTGCTCCTCATGTTTGGCTGCCTCGTGAATAAACCCTTTCTCTTTTGCGAAACTCCTCATTTCAGCAGTGGGCCTGCTGGACTGCAAGCAAACGGACTTGGTTGGATAATACCAGGGTCACCCTAAAAGACTCATTGCCACCCAAGATAGCCGCCATTCCTTAAGGGTCACCCTGGGTCAGCTGCAGTCTAAGCACTTTCCACAGATTGACACTGGATCCTCGCAACTGTGTAGGTGAGGTAACTGCAGCTCGGAGAGGCTAAGTAGCTTCTAGAAGATGGCACAGCTGGGAAGCAGAAGAACCCATATTCATCACCCTAGACTCCTCTCAAAATGTGAGAGCCTTTTCTGAGGACCCTGAAGGTGAGACCCGGGGAGGAGTCCATGTCACTCCACAGGATCTGCTCTCTCCCAGAGTTCTCTGAGGCCGGCCCATCCCAGGGATTTCTCTCTCCAATTCTTGCCTCGGTGTCTGGAGGTCCGCCTTCCTTCTGCCCCAGTTCCTGCAGCACGCTCCCTACCCTCCACGGGACAGTCTTCTGACATGCCCAGCCCACCATGGCAGCCTCTGTGGGACACCACATCCACTCAAGAGCAGCGCTACCTCCTCAGGAGCCCTTGGGCCGCAGAGAACAAACACGCTTCCCTTGCGTTGGTCACACAGAGTAAGAGACTGGAAAAATCACATTCTCGGAGGAGCCAGCTGAATCTGTAGTCTGAGACTCTCCATCCAAAAACCTTGAAACTCATAGGATCCCAGAGTTAGGGACTGGAGGTCCCAGGTCTGCACACTCTCTCCACCAGGTCTGGGCCGTGGCTGATGTCATGGGGCAGGGAGGGCTGGGGGACTGAGCAGTCAAGGAGGCAGGAAGCATTGGGGTACAGAGACTGGGGTGCGGGGGGAGCCAGAGGGAGGCTCAGCCTATTGTCACACTAGAGGAAGCAGTGGGCGGGTGCGGCCTGGCTCTGTTACTGATGGTTTTTAATTATGTAAATCAGCCCAGGGCCTTCGCCTGGCACCGGCTTGGCATCCATCAGTTGGCAGCTGAATTAATCAATAAATAACCAGCTGCACGGGCCCAGGCATGAGCACCAGCCACACCCCCGCCCCCGCCCAGCTGGAAGGGTGGAGGGAGTGTGAGAGCCACAGCTCATGCTGTGGGAAGAGTTGCACACACAGACACACACACTCCCACACGTACACATGGTGCATGCAGTGGCAGCTTTGGACTTGCACACACGCACAGGTGGATCCCAGAGGGACATGATGTGCAAATCACACACACACAGACCCTCAGACACAGCTGCACTGCGTGCCCTGTGCACACCTAAGGGCCAGGCAGCAGGGGACGAGGTCCTCACTCCAACCTCACGCTTCTTGCCTCAGTCCACACAGCCACAGCGTCTCACTTCTGCAAACACCCGTGAGACTGCTGGGCTGGGCTGGGGCCAGGTCTTACAGATGAGGAAACTGAGACCCGGGAAAAGGAATTCACCAAGGTGGTGTCCAGGGCTTCACCCTTCCCCACCTCCAGCCCCACTCAGAGGTGCACAGAGCCTGGTGGCCCCAGAGAGCTGGGGAGAGGAGAGCCGCTGAAGCCGTAAAGCCACTGAGGAAAGGCCCTCCCTGAGAGCAGGGATGGGGGGCAGCGGCAGTGAAGCTGGGTGCCCACCCCTCCCTGGGAGCCCTGATGGATGGTTACGCCCGCCACTGCAGGCTCGCACGCACTCCCCAGGGCTGCCCCATAAATCAGCCCCTCGTCTGGGCCTTGGCTCTTTCTTGATCACATTCCAGCGCCAAGGGGAGGGGGCTCCCCACTGCCGGTGGCAGGAGGAGGCTGGCAGGGAGAACTGTGAAATTAATGGAAAGGTTTCCTCTTCCCTCCTTTCCTCCTCTCTGCCTCCGGCTGTCTGCAGCCTCAGCTCCACTCTAGCAGGGGACCACTAAATACCAAGTGAGAAATGCGCTAAGATGGGATGGATGTCAGAGGCACCCAGCTTGAAGGTCCCTGTCCCTGGGTTGGGAACAGTGCAGCATCTACTTCCTGTGTTCTTCAGCCTCAGGCCAGGGGTTTCCCAGCAGCCCCTGGGAGGCAGGGAGAGGAAATAGGAAGGGGCTCTTTGTGGCCAGAATAAATCTCTTGGATCTGGGCAGCTAGGGGCCCCAAAGGATCAGCCTTTCGGAGCTGCCCACCCTATGAAGCAGCTTGAAGCTGTGGGCTCTGAAAGGCCCAGGGTGACACCAGCAGGACTTTGAAGCCATACAGAGAAGTGGCCAGGGACTCAGCCTCCAAGATCAGTCACTGACACTAGTAGCTGTGTGACTTAGGGCAGGCTACTTTACCTCTCAGAGCCTCAGTTTTCTTATGTGCAAACTGGGGTGAGCAATAGAACCATCCCTATAAACAATGGACACATATTCTTTAGCAGAGTCACTGGTGAGTATAGAGTTAAATACTGTAAAAATTACCAGTTGTCACCATTATTGAAGTCACAGGTTCTCATATATCAGAATCCCATGGGGGGGGGCCTTTTAAAACCCAGTGTGCTGCCTCAGTTGGTCTAGGGAGGGGCCCAAGCCTGCCTTTCCAGCAAGTTATCAGCCGATGCCAGGTGCTGGTATGGAGTCCACACACTGAGAGCCCATGAAGGCCCACGTTGGCACTCACGGGTTCCCCATCCACTCTCCAACTAAGGGCCAGAGGGAGAGCAAGTGCCCAGGGCCACGGGGAGGAGAGTGCAGGGCTCTGGACAGGAAGGGCAGGGGTCTGGAGGTGGAGGGGCTCCATCCCCACCCCCATCTGCCTTCCTTCCACTGCACTGCCCACCCCCCAGGACCAAAAGGACAGAATCTGCCTTCCCAGCCAGAGGTAATCTTTTAATCTCTCTGGCTTTAATCTTATAGCCCAACACAAACCCAGATCTGCACAGAAGTAGGCAGGGGGTGGGGGGCACAGAGCTGCTGTCCTGGGGAGGCAGGTAAACTGGGCTTCAGCCTCTCACTTCAGCACAGATCTCCCTCCCATCTCCTCTGCCCCCTGCTCTTGAGAAAACTAGACTAGGAGAATGACAGCAAGCAGCCAGATGGGGTGAGGCGAGGTGGATTCACTCATTAAAGGGACTCTTCTGGTAGGCCAAGCTTTCTTAAACAGGACACGAAAATCACTGGTTTATTAGCAATTATAAATTGGTCTTCATTGAAATGAAGAATTTACGAAAACCAGGCATAGTGATACACATCTGTAATCCCAGCCTTCAGATGATTGAGGGAGGAGGATCTCAAGTTCAAGGCCAGCCTGGCCTGCATAACAAGACCTTCCCTTAAAAAATTAAATTGAGGGCTGAGGATTTAGCTCAGTGGTTTTGCCGCCTGCTGCGCCAGCACAAGGACCTGAGTTCGATCCCCAGTACAAAAAAAAAAAAAATTAAATTGAAGGGCTGGGGATTTAGCTTAGTGGTCTGCCTCACAAGCTAAGGTCCTGAGTTCAATCCCCGTTACCAAAAATAAAAAATAAATAAATAAATTGAAAAAGAGCTTATGGTTAGCAAAAACACCACAAAAAGGAAGGGAAGCTAATTCACAGATGCAGAAAAGATATCTTAACCTATATATCTGACAAAGAACTAGTATCTCCATATATAAAGAACTCCTACAAATAAAAACAAACAACCTAATAACTTCTTAAATAGGCAAAAGATATGAACGGGCACTTCACAAGAGAGAATATCAAAATGGCCAATAAGCACTTGAAAAGACACTCAACATTAGCAACCATTAGGGATGAGCAAATCGAAACCATCCCAAGTTACCATTCGTATTCACCAAAATATCCAAACTTTAAGAGTGGAAAGACAACAATCAACTCATACACAGCTCCTAAAAGTGACTGTGGCTCAATCACTTTGAAGAACTGTTTGGCAGTTTCTCATTGCTATGGACTGAATGTTTGGGTCCCCTCCAAAATCCACATCGAAGTTTTGTTGCCAATGTGACAGCATGAAGAGGTGGGGCCCTTGGAGGCTGGTTAAATCATAAGGGTGAGGCCTCCCTGAATGATATCAACAAAAGAGGATTGAAGGACTTGTTTGTTCCTTTTGCCCCTTCTGCCATATGAAAACAAAAAGAAGAAGGCATGTGCCCTACCAGACACTGAATCTTTTGGCACCTTGATCTTGGACTTCTGAGCCTCTACAAGTTGTGAACAATTTCTATTATTCATAAACTATTCAGTCTTGGGTATTTTGTTATAGTAACAGGATCAGACTAAGACATGGCTCAATGTACCTCTACTTTATGATCCACCCATTCCTCTTCTAGAAATTTACCCAAAAGGAATAGAGGTGTGCTCAAAAAGCATAAAAGTGTGCTCAAAAAATATAGTGAGTGTTCACATTTTGAAAATTCATCATCATTTATCCCCTTGCTCCAAACACACTTATCCCATCATTCTAGTCACTTTCTTAGGTCTGGAAGTCCTCTTTCATGAATGTCTTTACAAAGTGGGGTCAAAAATGCAGTGGATGCCAAATGCCCTCCAGTGGAACAGAAGGATTGTAAAACCATTACCGTGTGTCTTCGTCCACCTTATTCACTGAGTCTGGCATTGCGTGACTTCTGGCTCTTCTGCAAAGTCAAAATGACCATGAAAGGAAAACATTTTGAGTTGATTTGGGATATTGTGGCAAAAGACACACAAACAAAATAACAGTGCCACTAAATATACTCAGGAAAAAGGCTTCCAGAACTGCTTCAGAAAATGCCACAAATAATGGGATAAGTGTTTGAGGCAAGGGAGAGTGTTGCAAAGGGGATTAATAACAATGTGTCTTTTGCTGGAGTCTTTTTTTTTTTTTAATTTAAACACACAATGTATTTTTCTATCACACCTCCTATGTCTACACAATGACCATGATGCTCTTAGAGATTTACTCAGTTTAGCTCCAAACAGAAGCCAAGCCACCATCCAGCCCCTCACTAACCCCAGACACCCCCCTCCTGACAGGCTTCCTGTGCTAGGGACATTGATGTGCCACACCCCGCTGTCATTCAGCTGTCTGTCATCATCAACAGGCAGCAGCCCTAAGTGACCCACAAAATCCCTGAGGGTAGTCGCTGCTATGCAGCCCTTGCCTGTTCACCCCCATTTTGTAGCTGCACCCAGAATCCCTGGTTCCCATCCAGATGTCTATCATGCCCAAGAGGCCAGCACTCAACTCCCAGCCCCCCAGGCCATGGCTGTCAGCCCTTTGGAGCTGCAAGCTGTGGACAGTTGTCACCAAGCCTCCTTGACAAAGGTTGTTGAGCCCCAGGTGCTGGCCAGGACTGCAGGCCTTTGAAGGAGATGAAGGAGAAGCCAGAGAATATTTATAAATCACCAAGGACACTCAAACAAAATAAACCCCGTCTGGGTAGGAAACATTTGTCACCCTCTATCTTGCCATCGAGATGGAGTGGCTGGTGGAAGCTTCCCATGAGATTGAGGTCAGTGGCCCTGGACAGAACCTCAGTGAAGCCCCTACTGCAGCCACTTCCCAGGCTTCTTGCAGTGAGTGGCACTGGGACTGGGTGTTTGGTCAGGGCCAGGAAGCCTGGTTCTCATGCCTGCTCCACGAGCCACCCTGGCTGCCCAAGCCCAACTGAGCCATCATAGGGTAGCAGCCCAAGCAGACACCTGGCTGTCACCTCATGAGAAAAACCAGCTGTGCCCTTCTGGGACCTCAAAACCCAAAATGGTGAGCACAGGGACATGGGCAGGTTCGCACCACTAGAATTTCCACTGATCAGCCATCAGCAGAAGACACAGAACTCATTCCACCCACATTTGATATAGAAAGCTTTGGCCCCTGTCCTTGTGCTCACGGCAGAGCCAGGAGCAGGGAGCAGGCAGGGCTCTAAGGCTCCAGCTCTGAGGCTCCACCTCCACAGGGGACACCAAAGCCCCCAGGCCAGGAGGGACCATGAATGTGAGATGCGCCAAAAGGGCTCCCAGTGCCCTGGGGAGGGAAGGCTGGTCCCCTGGTCCCTTTCAGAGGGACACATTTGGGGGAGCACCCTCCCCCTTCAGAACCCAAGCAGTCCTACAAAACTCACTATTAATGTCGCCTTTCAAACTCCCAAAGTGCCAGGGAATGAAATCCAGGCAGCCCTCTCCTTTGTCTAACACCTCCAACCTGCTCAGGACCAGCAGGGTGACAGCTGTGGGGGCGGCCTGACCCCTGGACTCTGCAGCCTCTCGGGCTCCTGCACTCAGCAGCTTCCGGGTGAGGATATTAGAGCCATAAAATTCCAGGACAGGAAGCTGAACTGTAGGAGGCACCTTGGGGTTCCTCTCCTGCCACCTGCCACCCAGGCGGGACCAGGCAGCCGCGGGAGAGGGAAGTGCAGGACCCGGGAGGTGGAAGAGATGTGAAGGGAGAGGCTCGGGGCTGCCCTGAGCCTGGATGGGGCCAGGGAGCGCTGCATGACTGTGTGACCTCAGTGGTGGCCTGGCACCCCTGCATGCTCTGCTACTGCTGCCTGCAATTGCTAGTCCTTCTCCAACCACGTGTTCATGTTTCTGGGGCCCCGAAAGGTCTGTGGCCGGTCCCCCTGGGTGGCTGGGCACTGGTCTGGGATGAGGCATTTCCGCTGGCAAACAGGGCAGGTGAGGCTGGGGCAGGAGAACCTGAAATGGGGTTGGGAAGCGGTCACTGGCCCAAGACCACCCCTCAGGAAGGTGGAGCCCCAGGATTGGAGTTGAGGTTGTGAGATTCCAGGGCCTGGGGTCTGAATTCCTGTAGTCTCTGGTCTCCTGGGATGGACCTAGCTGAGCTTTTCTCCCAATTGTTTCTGCAATGGCGGCCCCTCCTCTTCCAGGGAGCCTTCCTGGATAGCGTTTCCTCAGCCTTCAGGTCACTATTCCCCCTGGCACCGTTCTTCCTTTCCAAGTCCACGTGCTGCCTTCTGTCTTCTTCCTCACTCTGTACAATGAGCACTGGAGGTGACTCTGAGGATGGCAGGAGTCTGAAAACAGCCAGGATCAAGGCCTGATTCACAGGAGGGGCTGTTAAGTCTCAGCCACCATTGTCAGTTTCATGGTGAAAACTTTATTTCCGCCTCATGTGTTTCTCATAGAAGACCGAAGCTACTCGCCGTGTTGGAACATTCCATCTGCTGCCTCTTATTAGAATGAACCCATGTAAGGTCTCCTGGCATCAGAAGGGGCAGCCCCAAGCTTTTCCTCTTGCTTAGGCTCAGGGAGGTAAAAATAAGGGATGATTATCAGCGATTCATTTATCAAACCCAAGGTCAGGGGTCCCAATTTGTCCCTGTGTCAAGGGCAGCCTCAGGAAGCTCCACACATCCCAAGCTATCTCCCCTCTGACAGCGGCAGAAATTCCACCATTAGAGCCAGAGGACCCCGAGGAGGAGAAGCAATTTCGGAGCCCAGCATCTTGGATTAAATGCACGTATCCAGGTCAGCAGGGGGAGGAAGCACACAAGGCAAGGAGGGAAGGCCACAAGCGAGGTTTTGGGCCCTCTCAGGGCAGCTAGGATTCTGCCGTCACTATGTGCGCACACATACACACATGCATGTGCACACACACACGCATATACACACACACAGAGTCAGGTAATCCCTTTCTCCCAATAATATGGGCTTAAGCTTTTATCTAGGCGGCTAGTTCCCCGCTCTGCCTCCCCATACCCCCAGCTGCAAACCAGGGCCACCTCCGTCCCAAGGAGGGATCCCCAAAGCTTCACCAGGGACTTCCTGCAGGGCTAGAAGCAAATCCAGCTGAGCCAGCAGCTGCCTGTGCTAACACACAGTCATGCACACACACTCGTGAACCTGTGCCCACAAGCACACACTCAGACAACAGGCTGGACATGGACACATGCCAATTTGTCCTCCTGAGGACAGGAGAAATCATCCTGTCCCCAAGAAGCCATAGGAACATGGAGGTGCATACAGGACACTCCCACAGATTGCCTGGATTTCCCTGCCAGGAGGCGGGTTGCCTGTCCCTAGCCAGGTACTCAGCTCCCTGAGCCTCCCAGCTCCCCTCCTCCGTGGGAGCCCCAAATCCAGTTAGGGTGCCCAGTTCCTTCCCCAGTACTCAGGGAACCAGGAATCTCCTCCACCTCTACTTCCACCCTCAGTGCCCTCCAAGCCCAGCACTGCAAGAACCCAAGACTGGCACCGTCTGCTGTCTCCTCCTCTATCACACAGCAGGTCCCTGACCCAAGCGCCCACCCCGCCTGGCTCCCTCCCTGCCTCCCTCCTCTGAGGAGCTGTTTGCTCCTCTCTTCCAGCGAGAGGGAGCCACATGCATGAAAACACAGATTAGAGCAATTAGCAAAGAGTCATCAGAGGACGAGACAAGAGCCACCACTGCACCTAATTACAGCCCCAGGAAGGCACAGGCAACACTCCCAGATCACAAACCCACTCAAATAATGAAGTAAGAAGGGGCAGCCAGACAGGGCACAAGCAAGTGCTGGTCTAGATCCCCGTTTTTGTTTCAACCTCATTCTGCTTTTACAGCTTTCTCTCGCAGCCATGCCCCCCATGAGAGACAAGCAGGTGGGAATGACTTCAGCCCCGTTTCACGGAAGGAGAAACTGAGGCCAGGGGGCCAGTGAAGGACAATTGGAGAAGGCCCAGGCCAGCTTGGTCTTCCTGGCTGGAGATGGGGGTCAGAATGAGCCCAGGCCTCCCTGGCCTGCAATCCCACTCCCAGCCCTTCTCTCTGGAAAGAACAACCAGAGTTGAGCCTGAATGTGGGTTTGGCATCAGTTACACTGTCTGGAGCTCATACCTGGCTTTGCAACTGCACACAGGCCACCCTTGTCCTTCACCAATGACAAGATTATTGAACTGATGGCAACCATCTCTGGCTGGTAAAGGGGAGGATTTTTTTTTAAAAAAACCTTGATGCACAGAGCCCCCTTTGAGGCTCCTTTATCCATAAGGTCCCTCTCAAGCCTTGTCTATTACCCCCCGCCCCCCAGCAACACCCCAGGCCTCCTGTCCTTCCAGCCAGGCCTTGGCCTGGGTGACAAACCAGTGGTGGTGCATGAGTGCCCCCTGCTGGTGACAGCCTGCACTACCTACTAGGATCTGACCCTGGATCCTGCTCCCCCTACACATCTCCAGGAGGGCCCAGCTGGGTGAGAGACCAGCGGGCATTGGTGCATGGGTCAGGCAGCAAGGCATGGGAACGTGAGGACATGTTCCCAGCTGACAGGTGGACACCAGGCATGGTCAAGCAAGAGGGCAGGGGAGGGAGGGTGCCCAGCTCGGTGCATGGGCATTAGAGGGCTCCAGAGAGGCAGGGTGGGAGAAGGAAGGACAGAGGGAAGGAGGGGATGAATGAGTGAGTCCACTATATCCTAAAAGGTGGTGTGAATAACACTAGTGGTATATGAGGTAATTTTTACACAGCCGAGATGAACCTGTTTTAGCATTATTGTTTATTCTGATGTGTATTAGACATAACATATCTGCTCTATCACATCCATGGTATTAAAACAAATTTCCTTAGCTACAAAAGTGTCATCATAAAGAAAAACATTAGGTAAAAAAACGTGTATTCTTGGCACTTCACATAAATGCTAGGAAGGGAGGGAGGAGTGTGTGTGTGTGTGTGTGTGTGTGTTAATGGAATTGAACCCACACCCTTTACACTGAGCTACATCCCCAGCCCTTTTTATTTTTTGAGACAGGTTCTCCCTAAATTGAGCAGGCTGGGCAAAAACATGCAGTCCTACCTCAGCCTCCCAAGTACCTGGGATTGTAGTCATACACCACTACACCTGATGTATGCATGCTCTTTGTAGAGCAGTGGGGCTCATAGGTGGCTCTGCAGTGGGGTCATCTGGGAAAGTCTGTGTCTCTGAACCTTAGGAGGCTGAAGAAGAAGGAGGGTGTCCCGACTGTCTGCAGAGCTGGGGAAGGCCACTAGCCTCCAGCTTGGTGCCCTATAAGACACAGCCTGGCACCACTGCTTTTTGACAGTGAAACTGCTGTCATCAGAGGTGCCAGGCTCTGCCTGGGCAACCTGGGACTCCTTGCTGGGTGAGAGCCAGGATCCGATAGGCAAACTCCAAGGCTTCCTGCAAGAAAAGGCGAGGGAGCTGGTATTTATGTAAATAAGCTTCTACATTAGCATAGTATAAAGCTAATGTGTATTTACTGTGGTTTTCATGTATCCTGATTGAATGTGTCTCGCCGGTTCACCCTACACACCGTGTTTTATTTGGCATATGTCTTTATTACCAGTTAATATAAATATTGCATTGGCCGCTGTGCAAAGCCTATAGGATTTTCTGTCCTGAGTTTATTTATAAGTGAGTTCATTTATGAGACTTTTCTCCCCTAAAAAGAATCCCCCTTTTTCTTGAAAACTGTGACTGGTGAAGTTAATTGTGAACATATATTAATATAATGTAGTTAATGTGGTTAGAATCTGTTTATCTCTTTAATTGGGCCCTGCTTTGCTCATAATGATCTTCAGCTCCTTTCTTGATTAAAGTTGGAGGAGTGTGTAGTTCGGATTTCTCTAAACCCACCCACGGTGTGGAGCGAGCAGGCTGAGATAAGACTGCATTTGATGTGTGAGTTGTTCCATTATCCTGTTAGATATTCTTGGTAAGAGAAAAAGAATTTCCAGTCATGAATTTTCATAGCTATGCCTCTGGGAAAGAATTGAGAAAAATAAATTTTGTGTTCGCTGGGAAGATTGGCAGAAACATTGCAATTGAGTCTGATTTTTGATATCAGTTTTAATGGTATTCAAATGGCAGCTCTTTTAGCTTTGAGAGGATTTTAAAACATAAACCACAAATAGATTTGTCATACCACAGGGTCAGAATTAGTTCTGTCAATGGCGAGTTATTCAATATTAATTCTATTTTATGAACAAATGCAATTAAGTTGCAAATCCCTTAACAGAGCAATGTTAGGCCAATGTTTTAATTGGTATTAGGAAATGTCAGATTAGTATCCCCAAGGAAGACAAAATCTTTTGGCGCAATTCTGGGAACATGTGTGTGAGTTCTAAAACTGTGCTCTGCTCTTTTACACAACTGGTGGAAGTAAAAGTCAGTCTATCCACTCTCAAAGGCCAGCAGACAGTAGCAGCCTGAATGATAAATGTATCTTCCCTTTAATTCAGGAGTCCTGCTGAGAGAATTGTATCCTTAGTATGCTCATATGCACACAAGAACGTGTTTAGATGGGTCGGGAGGTAGCTCAGTGGCGCCACCTGCCTTGCAAGCACAGGGTCCTAAATTCAGTCCACGGTGGGGGGGGGGGGCGGGGGACGTGTGTAGAGGGAAATTCATCGCAGCATTTTTGAACAGCGCACGACTGGAAACAACTTTAATGTTGGTCAACAGAGGACTGGCTGATAGAAAACTGTGTAACTGTCCATTGGGATACTCCATGGCGGCAGGAAAGGGTAAAGACTCAACAACAACAAAATGACCCAATTAAAAACTGGGCAGAGGACTTAACAAGACATTTCTCCAAAGGTCTATAAATGGCAAATAGCACATGAAAAGAGACTGGATGTCACTGATCACAAGGGAAATGCTTGTCGAAACCACAATGAGATGCCACTTCACGCCCAGAACAAGGGCATACACACTCACACCAAAAAGTAACAGGTATGGCAGGATATGGATAAATTGGAACACTAGAATATTTCTGATGAGCATAAAACAGTGTGGCTGGAGAAAATGATATGGTGGTTCCTTTAAAAACTTAAACAACAGGCCGAGGATTTAGCTCAGTGGTTCTGGCATCTGCCTCACAAGCCCAAGGTCCCAAGTTCAATCCCCCGTACCAAAAAAAAAAAAACAACTTAAACAGCACCTGCCTTGCAAGCTCAAGGAGTGGAATTTGATCCCTGGTACAAAAAAAAATTTTTAATAAGTAAATAATAAAAATGAACTGGGGCCAGGGATTTAGCTCAGTGGTTCTGGTGCCTGCCTCTCAAGGGCGAGGTCCCAAGTTCAATCCCCAGTACCAAAAAAAAAAAAAAGGGCTGGATATGTAGCTCTGTGTGAAGACCTGTTCAAGTCCCAGTACAAAACAAAAAGGAATTAACTGCTGATATATGCTACAATATAGATGAATCTTTTATTCTTTGGGGGGTTTTGTTTGTTTTGTTTTTTGGGGGGTTTTTTGTCTTTTTGAGACAGGGTCACACTAGGTAGCCCAGGCTGGCCTCAAACTCAGAGCAATCCTCCTGCCTCAGCCTCCCATGTGCTGGGATTGTAGGCATGCACCACCATGCCTGGCTTTGGATGAAACTTTAAAATATTATGTTTTGGGCTGTGGATTTAGCTCAGTGGTTTCGCCACCTGCTGCACAAGCACAAGGACCTGAGTTCGATCCCCAGTACCAAAAAATATATATATTATCTTTAAACATTATGAAAAAGTTTCAATGACAGTCATGTGACATAATGCTGCTAGTTCTACACTTGAACAGTACTAAAATGAAAAATTTGTGATATACATATTTTAAAACAGATAAATGAAACAGTAAGATTATATATATATATATATTAGAATTTATTTCAGTTTGATTTTTATAGACTCTGGCTACATAAAAGCCTCTTGCCAACCAATTGGTGAGTTGGATGATTTTCATTCTCCTGTCTAAAGTCCCTAAAGGTGCAAAGCTGCTGTTGTGTGAATGATGGATGAAGCTGGGGTCCAGGGATTAGCGACACAGGGGACTGGCTCCATCCAGAGAGCTCACTCCCCAGAAGACAAGGATGTGGGTGGGAAGGAGAAAGGTCACTGGGCACATAGCTTGAAGGGACAGGTTTCCAAACCAGCACATCAAAAGCCTGCTCAGAGGTCCTGGTCAGATGTCTTCAAATTTAAGTCTAGGGTGTGGAAGAGGTAGTGGGTGATCCATGTGTCACATGAAATGACATTTCAAAACTTGAGCAGGAAGTTATGTGGCCAAAGCAAAGGACCTCCAGACCAGGATCCCTGAGAGGCTGTAGATTTCTTAGTTAAGCTTAGAAGAATCTAAAATGAAGTCCATAATGGACCTTCCAGCCAAGATTCTCCTCTGTGTCCTTGTTTCCTTTCTTTCTTGCTCTGTCATTCTCTGAGAGTCCTGCTTGTTCATCTGTTTGTCATCTGTCTCTTTAGTCAGAGATCCTATGTGCAGGAAGAAACTATCCCAAATCCCAGGCCTCAACTGTGAGGACACGGGGACATGGGCCCCTCCCAGCTGCTGGCCTCCAGGCCCCGCCCCTCCAGCTTGAGTGCTCTGCATCAGGCCAGGGTGAAGACGAGAAGAGCTAATCTCAGGCAGGGGTCTAATGAGCCAGGGGCTGAGTCCAGGGCACTGGGCAGAGTGGGCATTTCCTTACATGGGCCCTGTGAGAGAGCTGGAGAAGAGCTGTCATAGCCCCACTTCTAGGATGCCGAGGCTCTGACAGCAAAGTAGCGTGTAACGGCCATGCAGCTCATTACACTGGTCCTCAGGCTCAGAAAGCTTCTGCCCCTGGTCCTCTCGGGCCGCCTCTCTCACTTGCTCACTCACTGACTCAGGACCCAGTTATCTTTGAGGCTGCTCTCCTCTCTAACAATCAGTGAGCCATGTTTCACAGGCTGTGGGCTCCTTGGCAAGGCAACTGTAGCTTATGCCTCTGTACATAGCCCTTGGCTACTGGCATGACTCTTGAACACAGTAGGTGCCCAAACCACGTTTGGGGATTAACTTGTTCATGACAGCTCAGGCTCCATGCTCTGCTGGTTACACGGTGTGGGAGTCATTGACAAGTTATAAAAGAAAGCAAGGGTATATTTATTATAGGGCCCCTCTGTGCAGAGACAGAGCCGTCCCCGCAGCAGGACCAGTGCTCTCCCTGAAATTTGCTCCTGAAACAAGATCTAGATTGGCGTCACATGGGGCCCTAGCCCACAGGTGTCACCTGGCCCCGATCAGGGCTGGACGTCTGAATACCATCCAGGTGCAAAATGACTCTGCCCGGGATCCGGGGAACGGGGCTGGGTTCTGTCCGTGGTGCTGAACTCGCTGCTCGCCTCACCTTGTCCTCTAACCCAGCAGCAACTCAAAGCCTCCTGAGGCACCAGGTAAAAACCACGAATTCTCCAGCTCCTTCTTCGGAAACCTGGGTTCTGAGAGTCTACTGTGTAGCCCTGCAATCTGTTTTTACAAAGCACCTGTGATGTTTACATCCATCTTGGTAGTGGGGCCTGCATTTCAACACTCAACTACAGAGACCATTTGGTCTTCGTGGGGCACCCGTTATGTGCCCAGCACTGAGCTAGATGTCATGAGGCACCGGGCTGCACTGGGCTGGTCTCTGTTCTGGAGAAGAGCTACAAAGTCATTCAGTAGAAGAGCAGGAGAAAGAGGGAGGGTACCCCTTCTGTTCTGTGTGGACACAGCACCAGGCACATACCTTGCCCTTCTCCTGGAAGGTGACATCAGTAGGCATGAGACAATGGAGATAACCATAACCATACCCAATGCTTGCCTCCTTCCTTAGGGTCTTTGCACCCTAACCTCAAGGCAGGATGTGGTGCACTCTGCCCCTTCTGACCTCCTCATGCCTCAAGACCCAGATCGGATACCACCTCCCACATCAGGTGCCCCTGATTCCCACCCCCCAGATATCCCTTAGAAACTAGGCCTTCCTCCCAGCACCCTATGTTTGCAACTGCTCATTGCTTATGTGAGATGCCATATTTTCTGTACTATCCTGGCTGGGGTTTGAGTTTCCTGTTTCCTCTGGTTCTCCTAGGTATCATCTAACAAATTCTACCCCCACCCTGCCCCAGTAAAATCTCATTGGAGGATGACTCAGGGCAATGGGAAGGAACAGGAGGAACTTGGGCAGGAAAAGTGCTACTAGGTTACAAAGCAGCTGGGACAAGTGCTTGTATCCAAAAGAAATGAGGGTGGGCCTGGGGGAAAGCGGGCAAATGGCCAAACATGAATCAGGCAGGGCCAGGATCCAACCAAGGGCCGCCTCTCCTTTCTCTGAGTGTGTGGGGAGGAGAGGAAGCGGGGCCAGGACAGCTGTGCTGGCTGAAAACAGATGTTCTCCGGGCCTGAATGTGGGGCAGAGAGGAGGGAGTGGGTGAAGGAGGAGGGAAGGGAAAGGCCATGGCAGCAAAATGAAACAGCCACAGATCTGCTTATTATTTAATGTTATTTTATTAGGAAATGTCCAAACACACAAAAGTGGAGGGGATGGCATAATGGACCCCCCGGTCCCCACCGCCCCCTTCACAGACACTCCCACTTTGCTCTTTGTATTCCATGTTTCCCTCGGGCACCTTTTTAACAAAAATTCCAGGCATCATATTATTTCACCCATAAATATTTCAGAATGCACTTCTCACATATTAGGACATTTCTCAAAATAACTTCAATATTAGGGTTACTCCGAGGATTGTGAACAATTCCTCGATATTATCTAACACAGCACCTGTCTAGATGTCCTCATCTTCCTCAAAAATGGGCTTTTGGGGCCGGGGGTTTAGCTCAGTGGTTCTGCTGCCTGCCTCGAAAGCGCAAGGTCCCGAGTTGGATCCCTGATACCAAAAAAAAAAAATGGGCTTTTAGGGTCCACTGATTTTAATCAAGATCAAAACCAGCCCCAGACAGCGCATCTTGGTGCAGTGTCTTTTATGTCTCTTTTCATCTTTTTCTCTTTCTCCCTTTCCTATGTCATTTTAGTTATTGAAAGAACCAGGTCCTTAGTCTTGAAGAACAATTCTTGTGGTTGACTTGGTAGGCTGAAGCCTCCACTGCATCCCAAGTTCTTGGACACTGATACGATATTTAGATCCAGTTAACTGAGGGCCAATTACAGAAAGCCCCGGACTTACAAATGAGTTCCATTCCAGGAGGAGGTTTGTAAGTCAGATTCATCTGTAATCCAACAAAGTAAATCTTTGTACACCTGTGAATTCTGTGCCATACACCTGTGAAAGTTCAAAACTTAAAAGTCGGGGGCTTGCTGTATTGTAGCAAACAATTCCTGGGAAGTGTCACGTGCCCCACTGGGTCACATCAGGAGCGCTTAGGCTCAGGTTTTCCTTCGGGGAACACCAGAAAGAATGAGCATGGGCTCTGGGGTTGCCAGACTGATTCCTCGATCAGAAAGCCCCCATCCCATCGCCTGGCCCCCAGTGGTGCTAGCACCTTTCATAGAATCCCAAAACTCTGACAACACAGCCAAGGGTTGGGAGGAGACACACAACCAACAACCAATAAGTAAGCCAGTATACCAACGAGAGCCACGTCTGTGAGGCTCACCGCAGGGGGAGGCGGCTGGCAGCAGCCAGCCATGCACTGGGTGATTGGTAGGGCTCCCTGTGAGGGTGGACAGTACAGTTTGGTCAGAGCCAGCTGGCCAGGCACAGATGGGCTACACATCTAGGGAAGCTGGCACCTGCCAGAGGAAGGAAGGAGGCTGTCGTGCCTAGGGCCAAAGAGCAAGGGACAGGCCTGCAGGAGTATGGAGGGGGCTGCCAGGACAAGGGGCCAGGTGCAAGTGGAGCCAATGGTCCCCTGCCACCTCCCCTCTTGCAGCTGAGAACGTGTGCTCAGAGGAGTAGGGAAATGCCTCACAGGCTGCTCCGAAGAAAACACTGTGCCCATTTCACAGATGAGGCAGGGAGCACAGGAGGGAGGAGCCCAGGCCTGGTGAGGCTCTCCAACCTCCAAAGCCACTGAAGTGGCTACCTCCAAGCTAAGTGGCCTAAGACCCAAGCTCAAGTCCTGAGAAGACCTGGGACCTGGACAAGGACTTCCTCTCCTGTTATGCCTCAGTTTCCTAATCTGTAAAATGGGAAAATTTATAGTATTTACTTCAAATAAATGAAGATAAAGTGACTCAATGTATGTCAAGTGCTTGGGCCAGTGCTGGACAGACAGCTTGGACTAGGTGACCTCTACACTGCTCCTATGACTAGTGACACACAACTCCACAGCAGAGCAAAGTGGAGACCCAGGTCCCCAGCCTCCTGCTGTGGTGTCTGTCTTGGTTGTTGTCTGCTAGAGGCCAAGCTCACAGACTCAACACGACCCAGAAGCTCTGCTTGCTGCAGTAATTGGTCCTCTGTCAAGTCCAGTCCTCTGTCAAGTATTTATGACCCTCTGGACATAAATACTAGCGTAGGGGAAGTAGGGAACAGTGTATGCCGGCAGACACCATAGGACTGATAGGGTTTGTATCTAGATGTCCCCCTAAAGCCTCATTCAATCAGAGGTGGCACTTTTGGAAGGTGATTGGGTTATGGGGGCTGACAGCTGACTTGCTGTTAGGAGGCAGGGTCTGATCAGAGAGGTGGGTCACTAGGAGTGTGGCCTGGAAGGGTCTGTCTCCCTCCCCAGCTCCTCTTCGTATTCCCTGCTTCCTGTCTGCCATGCCATGAGCAGCTCTCCTCCGCCAGGCCCCTCTGCCCCTCATCCTGCCTTGTAGCCAGCCAACTATAGGCTGAAACATGAGCCAAAATAAACCTCTCCTTCCTTCAAGTTGCGGGTGTCAGGTATTTTGTCCCTGTGACCAAGAAAGTGACTAAAACAAGGCTCAATCCACCAAGTCATCCATGAGGTGTGGTGTTGCTGGGAGGAGTGCACTCGCCTGGGGCCCCCTGCCCACTCCTTGCTGGGGGTAGGAGCTGGCTGGTGTGCCCCAGGCCCCTGTGATGCATCCCCAGGCTCTTCTAATGCCTGCCCCAGGCCACTGTCCCACTCTGCCTCCCTTACTCTGAGGCCACCTTCAGCTGCTTGCCCACAACCCTCTGCCTATCCATCCATGCATATCTTGGAGGGGCAGACAGGACCCAAGAGTCTCAGGCTAAACAAAGGTGAAGCTGAGGGGCCCAGCAAGGCCAGCCTGGTCTCCACTTCCGGCCCTGGCCCTGGGGCCTAGATGGGTCCCCCAGGCCAGGACACAGGCAGCTCCAGAGCCTCCTCTCAGACACTGAGGGTTACACCAGACTCCCTCCATCCCCCCACCCCAATTCTGCTCATCGCTGACCCTACTCCCCCTACCCAACCCCTCCACATTCCCAGCTATTTTGGGACAATGGAGACAGCAGATGGCTCCAGCCCTGTTTTCCCCACCCAACCCCCAGGATCTGGGAAAAACCTGAAATCATCACCATCATCATCATCACCATCATCACCATCATCACCATCATCATCATCATCATCATCATCATCATCTGGCCACCAGCCTCACATGCAGGGAGAGGAGGCCAGTGGCTGCCAGGGGCGCCACTCCATCCCCCACCAAGTGGTGGGGCCACATGCTGCCTTCATTCTGCTCAGCTCACATGCCCCAAACCCACCATCAGGCTGGCCAGGCTTGAACGAGCCCAAGCAGCCAGATTCTGCACTGACTCGCTGAGCAACCCCTAATGCAAAGCCAACCCTCTCTGGGCTCAGCCTCCTCCTTGGAAAATAAGGGGCTGAGACATGTGCTTGGTGGGACTAGGCACCTGATGCAGATGCACCAGAACAAGGACTGTGGTCCCACACGGGCCAGGGCATGTGCCAAAGGAGCCCCGTGGCCCAGAATCTCTCCTCCCTCCTCCCCCACTCCAGAGCCCCACGGTGACCCAGCTGCCAGCATCACTGGGCACGACGGTGAGGGGAGCGACCTCCCATGCCCAGCCCTCCCTACCTAGGTGCCACCATACCCGATCGTCAGCACAATCACTTTCATTCATTCATCCAACCTCTTTGAGACCCAGATTCTAGAGGTGCTTTTATTTGCTCAACATCTGCCTTGGCTGTCAAATTGCCCCTTGTCCCCTTCATCTGTCACGCAAGTCTGAATCCCTTGGCTCCGAGTGTCCAAGCTCCTCCCTGATTCTCTGGCCTCCTCCACCTGCACCCCAAGGACACAGGACAAGAGGAACAGCCCACAACACAGCAGCACCTCAGGGCACACACAGGATGTGACGTGGCACCCATACACACACCACACGTGCATCCTTACAGAGAGGTGTGTAGAGGGTGTGCATCACACACGTGTCCACACACAGCCTCACACACATACACTTGCATCATCACTGCTGAGCCTTCCTCTCCCTGTGCTGGGCTGTGTACCGAGCATTTTATCACACCACCAGAAGTGACTAACATCATCACTGTGCCAGACAGATCGAAGACCCAGTCAGGAACACTTTGGCTCCATATAACAGACAACTTGACTCAGACTTAAATAAAAGTTTAATTTCATACAGAACTAGATGCCGGAGGGGATACTTGTAGATGATTGTCTTGGCCTTTCCTTCATGAGGGCAAAGTGGCTTCTCCAGATCCAGCCATCACACCCACATTCATAACAGGAAAACAGGGTATGGAGCTGCAAAACCTCGGCCAGAAACAGCACTATTGGCTTTGCTGGGTTCCCATTCATTGGTCAGAGCTGGGTCACATGGTCACTCCTCCCAGCAGGGTAGCTGGGGAAGGAAGCAAAAGGATCACCTCAACTGGTAAGGACCCATTCTGATCCATCATCTGCGTCAGAGCATCCTGAGGCTTCAAACAAACCCTGAGCTTATTAGCAAGAGGTGGGCAGCAAGGAGCCCCTGGAGATGTGACACCATCAGTTAAAGACCTGGACGGTGCCATGATTCCCTCTGGGACTCTAAGGGACAGAGGATCCAGCCAGGGAACCAGAGCTGTGAGCACTGTTTGAGCCCTGAGGGAGGGACTGAGACAGCAGCCCAGCTCAAGTGTCCCCATCCTCATCCAGCTGGGCATTGTGGGTGACAGGAGCCAGCCCTCAGCCTCTCTGGCCCTCACCCATCTCGAGGGCCTGCAATGCCTTGATGCCAGTTCCCATCCAGATCCTGGGCTTCCCAGCAGCCTGGCATTTGCCGAGGCCCTTAGCTCTACCCCAGAAGGCAATGGCTCAGCCAGGGCCCTGCCCACCTGCCAGTGGTTCATCGGGCTGCCAGCTGTGGGCACCAGGGCGTGTCTGGGTAGAGCAGGCAATGCAGGGAGCGAAACCTGCAGAGAGACCAGACACAGACTAGATGGTCATCCGTCCCTGCCCCCCACCCACAGGCTCCAGAGAGGTGTCCCGGACATGTCACCTGTAGTGGAGATGATCAGGAATGGGCACTAGTAACACTGGGGCAGATCATTCTTGTTGAGGGCGGAACAGCACATATTCCAATTCTTGGAGGAAGCTGAGCTGCATCCCTGGCTACCACCCATGAAATGCCAGGGTGCAGCCCTGAACGGCAACATTCAAAATGTCCCCAGAATCACCAAATGTCCCCAAGGGAAAAAATCACCCTTATTTGAGAATCACAGGTTTTAAGAAACTTTGAAAGCCAGAGATGGCATACAGAGGCCTCAGCTGAGCCCAGGCCATCTGACTCTGCGCACTGAGTCTCCAGTGACCCCAGCCCCAGGAGGCAGAAACCTGCAGGTCCTAGGGTCTTCAGGCTTAGAGGAAATTTAACACCAATTCTTTGTTTATTTTGTTTTTTGAGACAAGGTCTGGCTATGTAACCCAGGCTGGCTTTGAACTTAAAGTGATCCTCCTGCCTCAGCCTCCTAAGTGCTAGGATCACAGATGTCCACCACCACACCCAGTTCAGCACTGATGCTTAAACTTCTTGATAGTGTAGCTCTAGCTTTCACACCTCCTCTGGCAGTTTTTGCCATTAGAAGGCAGCACCTTTTGCCTAGAATTTTGCATTGTTCTCTACATGGAGCCCAACTCTGTGTTCTCAGTATGTGCAGCTTGATCCACAGCCTCATGTGCTCCGTCACATGACCAGTAGCCCTCAGAACCTCAGAGCCTGGTTCCCCCCCAGGGTCACAGATTCCTGTAAACCTAAAGTCCAGATGGAGCCCACAACAGCCTGGGGAAGGTCCCAACCCTACCCGGCCCCAAGGAACATCGCTGCCCGGTCTCCACACTCAGGGGACGCTGACTTCCTGCTCCTACAACTCTCTCCCCCGGCCAGGCCTGGTACACACTGTCCTGTCCTGCAGGCAGCCCTACAGCTCCTCCATGTCACCCTGCCGAGAGGTCCCTGCCAGCCCCACTGCCCCCACACAGCCAGTGCCCAGTGGTCTCGGGCTCCTTCTGAAAGGTCTTGCCCCTCAGGGCCCAGCCCTCACCCCACCTCCTCCCCACTCACTGTGTCCCTGCGCCCTGCTTGCTCCCCAGTTCCCAGGCCCTCTGTGCATTGCTGAGGAGGGGCTCCTGGGTGAGGGTGCTGGGAGGGGCTGAGCCCCAGGCTGGGGTTGGGCCCTGGCAGCCCCGCCCCTTTCCCCCTCTGCCCAGGCCTGAGCACAGCCACAGCTTCGGGCAGGGGCAGACAGGAGTTGCACATCCCAGGCTGTGAGGGCTAAGGTGGCAGCCCCCGCCTCCTTCCCTACACCTGTGCTGGGCAGACCTGCAAGAAGGATGGCAAAGAAGCAAGGAGCCCCAAATTCCTCAATAATCCACCCCCAAGGCCTGAAGTTCTACCATCCCTCAGAGCGCCTCTTCACTCAGTGAAGACCGGTCAGTTTTCCAGGGTGCCTGAGGAAATCAGAGGATCAGAGCAGGAAGACCCCTACATATTCACCAGGCCCAGCCTTTGAGAGTTACAAATGGGGAGACTGAAAATCAGAGAGGGCAGAACGCTTGTCTAAGGTCCCTGAAACCTACTCCCTCCTCCGTGCAGTCCACCACACAGCCCATCCTACTCCTCTTCCTCCCAGAACCTGCTCTTTGGTGCCAGAGCTCGGCCTCCCACTCCTCCCATGTCTCACTTTCAGCGCCCAGACCCACCTGGAGGGGTCCTCTTCAGGAGAGAAGGGGCCTGGCAGCTTAATGACGTTGAGTTTTCCCTCAAAGACACCATAGCTGAGGGTGACCTGGGCAGAAAGAAGCAAAGAAGCATTAAGGAATCCCACTGGGGACCCGGTGTAGCACGGTGGTAGGTGTATTTTTGTTATTAGTTGGTTGGTGCTGGGAAGGGAACCCCGGGTCTCACATGTGCGAAGCAAGTGCTCTGCTGCTGGGCTCTACCCCAGCCACTGGGGCACAGAAGGGGCACAGGAAGCTCCCCATCTGACTCTGCCACCAGCTTCAGATGCCACCCTGGAAGGTACTATATGGCCTGCAGGGTTCATTCATGCCCCAGTCCATTTGCACCTCAAGAACTCTGCTTACCTGGAGGCCAAATGATGCTGGCCCTAGGGACTTGCAGACTGAGCCTCACAGGGAAGGTCTGTTGCCAGCAAGCTTCTGCCTGTACTACAGCGAGGTTCTGACACTCACTGTGGGCCCTGACAGGCCTCCACCACCTGGAGGCCTCTGCTGCACCATGCCAGGGACAACAGCTTCAGTGAAGAGACAGACACACCAGTGGTTACAAACTGGAGGCCTCTCAGCCTCCCAGGCAGGGCTCCAATCTCTCTCTGCCCCACACTAGCTGTATGCCAGTTAGTTCATTTCCCCAGGCCTCAGTATCCCCACCACAGGGCGGGGCTAATGTCACACAGCCGGCCCTCTGTATGTAAGTTCCACATCCACAGACTCAATCAGCCATGGATCAAAAACATCCTAACAAGCCGGGCACAGAGGTGCGTGCCTTTAATCCCAGCTGTTGGGTAGGCTGAGACAGGAAGGTCACAAGTTTGAAGCCAGCCTGGACAGGAAGACCCTGTCTCAAAATAAAAATAAAAATTTTTGAGACCCTGTCTCAAAATAAAACTTTAAAAAGGCTCAATGCCAGATCACTTGCCTAGCTTGCACAAGCCCCAGAAGCATGAAAAGATAACAATAGTCAAAAACTTGCACCCATGTTGACTATGTACAGATTTTTTTCCTTCTCATTCCCTAAACAATATAATAGAAAAACAACTTACACAATATTTACATTCAATTAGGTACCATAACTAATTGAGAGATGATTTAAAGCATATGGGAGGATTGTGTAGGTTATGTGCAAACACTGCAGCATTTTATATGAGAGGCTGAACATCCCAGGGTCTAGGAATCCAAGGAGATCATGGGGCTAGTCCTGTGGATTCCAGCTGTAAAGATCACGAGGAGCCAGAGCTAAAGGGGGCATGGTGGGGATTCAGGAGACCCTAACCATTATGACCTGCTCTCGGCTGCCCAAAATCTGCCCCCCTTTCCTGGCTTGAGAATCTGCAATCCTCATGGGATGTATCACCCCCACACCTCAGGTGTAGACCTGGCCAACCAACACTCCTGCCAGGTGCTGCGATCTGGGGGAAAGCAGAGCTCTGTCCCGATGATAAGTGGGGGGCAGACCTGGGGCTTCCATCCTGTCAGCAGAGGGGTGAGCCTGTCTGAGGACCAGGCCAGCATCCGGGACAGCAGATGGGAGAAGACACAGAGTCCTAAATGCCTGGGCCCAGCCAGACCTCAAGAGCCAGGCCCTCAGCTCTCAGCTCAGCACACTGACCCACTGACTCTTGTTTAACCAGCCCCGTTGACTTTCTGTGACTTGCACTCCGAAGGGTCTGACCACACTGAGGCCCTCAAAGCTGCACAGCCTGTGGGGCTGGATGGCGGGTCTGCAGGGGGAGCAGCCACTCCCTGCCTGGAGGAATGGAAATCTGATCCTTCCCCGTAACCTTGGGGTAGGCAGGGAAAGCAAGGAAACAACTGCCAGGGAAGCTGTGATGCTGGAAGAGGCTCCCGATGGGAAAAGTCAGAAAGAGCCAGGCTGGCTGGGCAAGAGGGATGTGGGGAGAGGGAGGGACAGAGGAAGGGAGGGAGGGACAGGGGAACAGGTGGCAGGACCCAAAGGCAACTCCATCTCATCTGTGCGGGTCCTCCTAGCTGGCACTTGGGGACCAGATCAGAGAATCGCAGCATCACAGACGCTAACCCTTGCGGTTAGAGGTAGAGGGGGCTGTGTCACAGGGGGCACCATTATGCAAGTCCTTTGCCACCTTGGGCCTCAGTTTCCCCATCAATAAGGGATGGCCATACCCTGTAATCTGAGTTTCAGGTTGATTTCGAATCCCTCCGGTTCCTTCGGGGCGACCCTTCCTCCCCTACTGTTGCCACCTGCCCCGGGGCTGGCTCACCTGCTCCAGGAGCTGAGCAGCCCCCAGCAGCTGCAGCGTCTCCAGGTGTGAGTGGAAGAGGGGGCTGGGCCGCAGGCGCCCCCCCAGCTTGCACTCGACGATGTAGCCCACGGTGCAGTCATCGGGCAGCCTGATGAGAGCAGATGTGTCCACGAAGCGGGGACCACTGAGGGACAGAGCTGGGCTGCAGCTGCAGACATGGCCCCTACAGCCAGGCTCCTCACCTCCCAGGAGGACACTGCTGGTCCTCAGCTCAAGCATCGGTCTCTGCACACCCCATGACTCACTCAAGTCAGAAACCTCAGGGAGCCTCAGTGTCCTGCTCTGGGAAATGGGAGTGATACAGAGCCTAGTTTCTCTGGGCTGTTGGGAGGAGTCGCTGGAGTTTGGGTGGGTAAAGACCTTCATAAATGTGTCCTTTCTTTTCTTGCTTCTTTCATACATTCACTCACTCATGTATTCTTTGTCAAGCCTGAGAATCTACTCCCCCAAGATACCATGCTAGGGCTGAGGATGCAGAGATGAGAAATAAAAGCTTACCGCCCTCCATGGCAGCCCCCACTCTGGGAGGACACAGACAGGAAGCAGGTCATTTAGGGCAGGACTGGCACTAAGTTAGAGAAAATAATCCAGAGTGGAGGACTTAGGGAGAGCCAGGTGGGCTTCCCAGAGGATGTGGAAGCTTTTAAATGAGGTCCTGCAGGAGGCACTGGAGTCTTCGGTGCTGAGGAAGGGGAGAGGCTGTCCCCCAGAGCAGGGCGTCAGGGGCACACACACACACACACACACACACACACACACACACACACACACACATGCATGCACGCTTAACACAGCACCCTCAGGATGGGGGCAACGCTTTTCTCTAACTCACACAAAGTACCACAGAAGTGGGCAGAAGCCAGGATGGGGCACCTAGGCATAAGGATGACCCTGTTCATGCCTGCCACAAGTGTGCCCACTCACATGAATCCCACCGGGGAGACTTCCCATCCAGGGCAAGGCAGTGCAGGCTGCTACAGTTTCAAAGCATGGAGCCTTGGGGCCAAACTGAGCAGCTGGGTAACCTTGAACCTGGGTGACCTCAGAATTGCTTAACCCCTCAGTGCCCCAGTTTCCTCAGCTATAGAAACAAGGTAACCCCACCTTCACCCCCAAATGTCGCAATGCTTTTGGTGAAGCCCAAGTCAGCTCAGAATAGCCTTCATTACAAGTTCAGGGCAGGGGATTTAGCTCAGTGGTTCCGCTGCCTGCCTCGAAAGCACAAAGTCCCAAGCTGGATCCCCGGTAGCAAAAAATAAATAAATAAACAAGTTCATGGCCTCTGATGTTGTGACTAATAGCCTGCCTGGGAAGACCAAGAGGCCAGGTCTCTGCCCCTGCAGAATGCCAGGGTCCCTCCACCTCCATACTGAGGTTTCCATGACTCCTAGATGCCCTTCCTCTGGGGTTCTCTAGGGCTGTCCCAGGTGAAACGCTACCTCTTCCAAGAAGCCTGTCCCAACCAAAAAGCCCTTCTCTGGGAGCCCCCACACTTAGCCTTGCCCTTCCCTGTGGCACTGCCTTGGCGGAAGCCCTCCCCACCCCTGAGTCGAGTATTACCTGGCCCATGGAGCCATCTTCAAAGCCAGTTTGCGGTTGATGCAGAAGCCGGCGCCTCCTGTGGCGAACCAGAACTGTACCAGCCTCTGGAAAGCGAAGGACCAAGGTGTGGGGTGAGTCTGGGGGTGGGGATGGCCAGGCACCTTCACTCCCAACCATGGCTCAAAGGATCTTTATTTCACAGTCACGAAAGACTTGCTACAGCCTGGCAATATTATGCCCATTTTACAGACAAGGAACTGAGGCCCAAAGTCACATAGCTAATTGTAAGTGAGGAGGTCACCAATCCGAATGCAGCTGGATTCTGGTTCAGTGGGATGTGTGATATCTTATCCGCCCAGCGCATCTTGCCTCTTTCCCTGAGAAACTGTGCATGGTCGGAGAGGGAGACGCTGCCGAGTGCCCACCTGCTTCCCTGGGCCACAGGGGTGGGGAGGAGATCCTCGGGAAAGATGGAGCACTTGACCTAGTGATTGGCTCAGCAATAGCCACACGACTTAGGCAAGCCAATCAGAGCCCTTCCCAGAGCGCTATGCTATGAGAAAAAGATGCTTTCTATAGGGTCACCTGTAGGCAGACCCATAGTTCTGATGTGGTCTACACCAAACCACTGCTACTCCCAACTCTTGGGACTAAGAATGGTTTCTTGCAAAAAAAAAGAGGATGAGGCCTCTCCTGGAGTAGCGAACAGACAGTCTTGGGTCCCGTGCAGCCCACAAACCCCACGACAGCTCAATCACAAAAACTAATAAGACCTCTTTAGGTTTAAACCACTTTCTGTCCCCTGTTACCATTACCATCACCTCAGCCAGAGGCTTTCTCCCGTCTCTTCTGTGAAAACCCCAAATTCACCTGGGAAATGCTTTCCCCTGCTGCACCATCTCTGGGTCTAACAAGTTCCCTGAGGTCACCTTTCCCAAGTGCATAGTTGGCATTTCACAGACGCACACAGGAGCAGCGAGGAGAGCCCTGGGCGGGCGATGGGGAAGCCTGAGCTTCCTCCCTGCACAGCTCTGTGACCTTGAGAAAGCCAGGTCCCTCTCCGGGAAGCTGTCACCAGGAGCACATCTACTCCAGTTCCGAACACCAGGGCTTCTCCTGACCCCGAAGTCCCCTCCTCCTACAGACAGTGATTAGTCTACTTCTAGAAAAGCTGCCCTTCTGAGAAAGGTCAGAGCTCAACAACAGCTCCTGAGGGCCTGACACATGAGGGCCCCATAAATGCTTGTCTTTTTTTAAAAAAATTAATGACTGTGTGTGGCTTCCACTTCCAGATAATTACAGTAACAAGAACAGCAGTAGCAATGTTAAGTGCCTTGTCTTGTGCTAAGCGCTGTGCCCCACGCAAGGTGTCCAAGGCATAGAGAAGTGAGGTCACTGGCCTGAGGTGCCAGATCTGGGGCTTACCCCACACCAGAGTGCTTGCTCATTTCGCTTTGGGGATCTGAACAGGCTGGGACACTTTGGGGTTCTGCCACACTCCTGGGCAGAGTTCTGGGACCCCACTTTGAGGTATAATGAATGACAGCATCATACACATTGTCAGGGACAGGGCCTGCATTTGGCCAGACAGGTACTGAACCTGCCCAGGAAAAACATGGCTCAGAAGCTCTGGCAGGGTGCGGTAACACCCCAGTAATTCCAAAAAGCTGGTGGCTGAAGCAGGAGGATCACCATGAGTTCAGAGCCATTCCCAGCTCCTTAGTAACTAGTGAGTTCAAGGCCAAGAACTACATAGCAAGACCCTGTTTCAAAAACACCAAAAAAACTGGGCCGGGGATATAGCTCAGTGCCACCAAGCCTGCCTCCCAAGTGCAAGGTCCTGAGTTCGATCCCTGGTACTACAAAAATGAAGGCTGAGCTGTCTGCACTGATCGCTGACTCCTACAAGTGTCCGTGACATCCTCGGTCCCGTCCCAAGGACTTTCTCAGAGATGGCTCGTTGAATTCTTCTGTGCTCACAACCGCCCTGTGAGTAGGAGCTATTGTCACAGATAAGGAAACTGAGGCACAGAAGGGTTAAGTGACTGGTCAAGATCACCAAATCAGGAGGCAGCAGGGCTGGTGTGTGAACCCACGGAGTCAGGCTCTGAGTGTTGTTGGCCCCAAAGGCAAACTGCTCAGCGAGGTGAGAGGGCAGGGGTGAAGTGTGTGTGCCCCAGAAATCCCTGGTCTCCCCAGGAATGGCTCACACACCACTACCACCACCACCCCAGGGCCCAGGAGGATTTAATTAGGGCTCAGAAGCTGATGAGCTGCTGATAGTTAAGACTTGGGTTTCCCTAGTGAAGCAGATGGTGATCTGGGGAGAGGCAGCACCCCACAGCGCCCCAGCTCCTGCCCCAGGCCCTGAGTGCAGATGGGGGACCTCCTACCTGCCTTTTCCCTGGGGCCATGGGACCCCTAGCGGTTGGGGCCACCCAACTCCTGAAGTCCAGTGGGACCTGGGGACAGGGGAAAATCACGCAACTTTGGGGACATGTTTATACTAAGAAATCCTTCACTGTTCATCTAAAGGTGAAATTTAACTGGGTTTCTGGCTTTTTGTTTGTTTTCTAAATCTGGCGACTCTAATCAGTGTCCATCAGGTACGGGGTTGAAGGTGGTTTGGGGGCCCCCTGTTGAGCCAGGGGTCCACTCTCAGGTGCTGGTTAGAGGAGGACCCGGGAGGGGTGCCCAAGGGAGGAGAGTATTCTGGGGTGCCGAACAGCAGCAGTTTACCTGCCCAGCCCTGTTCCAGGATTTTAACAATCTGCACAAAAACGCAGTGACACCAGGTGGCCAGGAGCCCCGCCTTGCAGTCAGGGGCTCTAGTCGCTTATGTGACCCCGCTAAACCACTGCTCTGGGGTGATCGAGGACTCCCCTGCATTATTTCAATCTCCGCACTTCACACACAAGACTGAGGCTCAAAGCCGCCGGCCCAAACTCACAGAGATAGGGCCAAATCTGAAACCCAGACCCCGCCTCTCCTCTCCGCCACGCCCCCTGGACCAACGGCCAATGGGCAAGGAGGAAAGGAAGTACTCACCGTGCGATTGTGCGCCCGTAGCTCAGAGGTGTGGATGGGTCGGTTCAGGCTGGGCTTGCCCACATAGACGTCGCGGCCCTGGGGCAAGGCCTTCAGCAGCTGAAGCAGCGCCCTCGGGTTCAAGTAGTTGTCGTCGTCCACGTGGCAGAACCACCTATGGGATTTGAAGAGTGACAGAGAACTTGAGGGGGCCAGGGCTTCCAGGGTCCCTACAGTCAATCAACAGACAGTTCCAGGGTGGGAGTGGGCAGCTACCTTTAAGGCCCCTGTTTTGTGCCGGGCAGCACAAGCTCTTTGAGGAAGGGGCACCCACTTAGCAGATGAGGACCGAGTCTCTGTGGCTGAGCCAAGGGCCACCCTTCCGGAGAGTCCCAGGATCACGCACCTGAGCCCGCTGGCCAGGAAGGAGTCAAACTCAGCAGCCATCTTGCAGGACAGAGCCGGGTGGCTGTGTTCTGCAGAGCAGTTGGTGACCACAAGGTGGGACCCTGGAAAAATGAGAAGTCAGGGGACCCTGCCCAGGTCCTCTCCACTGCCCGGCCTCAAAGAGCCTGGAAGGGCTGTACTCCTGGATTATACTGGGGAAACTGAAGCCCTGGCCCGGCTGTACTGCCCAAGACTCGGGCCAGGACCCAGGCATCCAGGGCCTCTTCCAACAGCACCCCCCCAGCAAAGGGGAATCCCCAATGTCAGAAGGGCACCCTGATTCCTAGGAAGCCCCAGGCCACAGCACAGCCACCAGCTTTCCCAGGCACCCGCCAACCTCGACCCCTCCTAACCCAGGCGGCCAGTTACCCAGTCTCTCCTGGAGGCCTCTATCCCAGCTGTCGGTGAAGATGAACGTCTGGGAAGGAGAAGGGGGGTCAGGATCAGTCTGTCAAAGGCACCCCCAGGCCAGTCCACAGCCCACTGCCCAGGTGGGCACAGACACAGTAGCTTGCTGTCCTCTCCGGGAACAGATACACACTCACGGTCATTTGTTCCTTCCAACAACACACACACACACACACACACACACACACACACACACACACTCTGACCCTTTGTACATGTGGTGCCCTCTTCCCACCCTTGAGCTCCCAACTCAGGTGTCACCTCCCCCAGGAAGCCTTTCCTGACCCCCTCCAGCCTCTCTAGGGGCCCCTCCCTCAGCCCCCCACCCCATCCTTCTATGGCAACCCCAACTTCTCAGTGATGGAAATTTATCTCTGGGTCTCTCCCACCAGAAGATCGCATTCTGGAGACCACAGACCTGACCTGATTTGTCTCATGGTCCTGGCACCTGGGACCTCCCAGAGAAACTGGTGCAGCACCAGATCCTGATGGGTTCACTGGTGAATTCTACAAGACATTTAAAGAACTATCACCATTACTCTTTAAACTCATCAAGGAAATTGAAAGGGAAGCAAGGCTTCCAAATTCTTTCCTGGAAGCAAGTGTTACTTTGATTTGAAAACCAGGGAAAGACCCAACCTAAAAAGATAACTACAGACCAATCTCCCTAATGAACATAGATGCAAAAATCCTCAACAAGATACTGGCAAAGAGAATACAGAATGTCATCAAGAAGATCATACACCGTGACCAAGTTGGATTTATCCCAGGGATGCAAGGATGGTTCAACATCCCTAAATCAATAAATGTAATACACTATATTAACAGAGTCAAGGACAAAAACCATATGATCATCTCAATAGATGTAGAAAAGGCATTTGACAAAATCCAGCACCCATTCATGATAAAAACGCTACAGAAAATTGGAATAGAAGGTCTTTATCTCAACCTGATTAAGGCTATCTATGAAAAACCAACAGCCAACATCATACCAAATGGTCAAAAAGTGAAAACTTTCACGCTAAAATCAGGAACAAGACAAGGATGCCCACTATCACCACTCCTGTTCAATATACTTCTGGAAACATTAGCCACAGGAATTAGAAAAGAGAAAGACATAAAAGGAATAAAGGTAGGAAAGGAAGAAGTGAAACTGTCATTATTTGCTGATGATATGATACTTTACATAGAAGACCCGAAAAACTCGGTCAAAAGTCTGCTAGACCTAATTGACAGATTCAGTAGAGTAGCTGGATACGAGGTCAACACTCAAAAAACAATAGCCTTCTTATATGCAAATAGCAGACCCATTGAGAGAGAAATTTGGGAAATAATTCCTTTTACAATAGCATCTAAAAAAATCAAATATCTAGGAATCAACTTAAAAAAGGAAGCAAAAGACCTCTACACTGAAAACTACAGCACTCTGAAAAAGGAGATCGAAGAAGATATAAGAAAATGGAAAGATATCCCTTGTTCCTGGGTAGGAAGAATCAATATAGTGAAAATGGCCATACTTCCAAAACTACTATATAGATGTAATGCAATACCGATTGAAATTCCAATATACTTCACAGAACTAGAGAAAACAATCCAAAAATTCATTTGGAATCAGAAGAAACCTAGAATAGCAAAAGCAATTCTAGGCAACAGAGACATGCCTGGGGGTATCACAATCCCCGACTTGAAACTATACTACAAAGCTACTGTGATAAAAACAGCATGGTACTGGCAAAGAAATAGACCTGAAGATCAGTGGAATAGATTAGAAGATGCAGAAAGAACTCCAGACACGCTCAGCCACCTCATCTTTGACAAAGGAGCCAACTACTCTCATTGGAGGAAAGATAGCCTGTTCAATAAATGGTGTTGGAAAAACTGGATTTCAACCTGTCAAAGATTAAAACTAGACCCATACCTATCACCGTGCACTAAACTAAGATCGAAGTGGATTACAGAGCTAACTATCAAGCCAGAAACACTAAACCTGCTGGAAGATAAGTTAGGTAGAACTCTCAATGACACTGGCATAGGAAAAGACTTTATGAACAAATCTTCAGTAGCACAGGAGCTAGCACAAAGAATCAACAACTGGGATCACATCGTATTAAAAAGCTTCTGTGCTGCAAGAGAAACTACCAACAGAGCTAAGAGACAACCTACAATGTGGGAAGAAATTTTTAGCAGCTGTACCTCAGACAAAGGTCTTCTATCTAGAATATATAAAGAATTGAAAAAAATCAGAGCCCCCAAATTCAAAGACCCAATTCAAAAATGGGCATCCGAAATGAACAAACATTTCTCAGACAAAGAAGTTAAAAACAGCAAATAAATATATGAAAAAATGTTCAACATCACTGGTCATTCGAGAAATGCAGATGAAAACAACGCTGAGATTCCACCTCATCCCACAAAGATTGGCTGCTACCAAGAAATCAACCAATAACAAATGCTGGCAGGGCTGTGGGGAGAAAGGAACCCTTCTCCATTGTTGGTGGGAGTGCAGACTGGTGCAACCACTGTGGAAATCAGTATGGAGATACCTCAAAGAACTAGGACTAGAGGTCCCATTTGACTCAGCTATTTTTCTGCTGGGTATTTTCCCCAAAGAATTAAAAGAATCATACCACAGCGATATATGTGCACCTACGTTTATAGTGGCACAGTTTGTAATAGCTAAAGCTTGGAAACAGCCCAAGTGCCCATCAATTGGAAACTGGATAAAGAAGATGTGGTTTTTTTATAAAATGGAGTCCTACTCAGCCATAAAGAATGAGAAACTAGAGACATTTATAGCTAAATGGATGCATATTGAGGCCATCCTCTTAAGTGAAATAAATAGGACACACATGTGTAAATACCGAGTAATTTCTCTGGTGTGAGAAAGTGAAAGTATAAATAAGGATGAAAAATGATTAAAATGAATAATTGATAATTTGAAATAGGAAAAGATCCAAAGGTGTAGGGGTGGCAGGAGGGGAAGGGGAAAGGGAAGAAGGGAAAGGAAAAATTATGAGAAAGAAAAAAAAAAAGGAAACAAAGTCTATGTAAATAGGGAAGGGTGGAGGGGGTGAAGGGCACACAGGGAATGGGGAAAAAATAACTAAGATACATCATGTACAGGTACAAGCACCCAATGATAAATGTAAACGTATTGTATACCTAAAATGTACCAATTAATATATAAATGAATCAATCAATCAATAAATAAAAGAAACCTGGGCAGCAGCCACCTTCTGAGCCCGTCTCCCTGAGGTCGGCCTCCCACCTCCACCTTAGACTTAGCTAAGCTGGAGGCCCTGATTTCCAGTGAGTGTGGACAACCCAAGCCCAGGCCCAGGTCATCTGCGTTCCACCCACTCCTCAGCAGTGCCATCAGCAGGAGGTGGGGAACTCTGGCATCTGCACCTCCAGCCCTGGCCACTGCCTGAGCCCCAAGCTGTCCAATCCCCTGCAGCTGGGACTCCTCCCTGGAGGGCTTCACCTCAACACTGAGCCCCTCCCAGAAAGAAGGACTTGCTGGGCACGTAATCCCAGCACTCAGGAGGCTGAGGCAGGAGGATCGCTGCAATTTCAAGGCCAGCTTGGCCTCCACAGTGAGTTCAAGGCCAGGCTGAACTACATAGCAGGATCCTGTCTCAAAAAAAAAATCAAAACAAAAAATCATTTTTAATTTTTTAAAAGGGCCAGAGGGTGGGGGCTGGAGATTGAGCTCAGTGGTTCCACCTCCTGCCTTGAAAGCCCAAGGTCCCGAGTTTGATCCCTGGTACCAAAAAAAAAAAGGGCCAGAGGTATGGCTCAGCGGTAGAGCACACACCCAGCTTACTCAAAGCCCTGGGTTCCATCTCCAGCACAGAAAAAAGAATTGAAAAAGACTGAAGGCTGCTCTTCCTCCTTGCCAGCTCAGCCTTCCCTCTTGCTGGGGCCCAGAGCCTTGGAGACTCTGAGCTTCCTCTCTTTCCCTCACCTGCAGTCTGTCTACCCACCCATCCTTCAAATATCTCAGCTTAGTCCCTGCCCACCCCCCTCCAAGGCCAGGGCCAGCCCCACTGCCGCCTCCAGCCTGTCCTTTTGCCCCCACCCAAGTCCATTTTCAGCACCACCCTCAAGGGAGCCTGTCAGAAAAGCTGAGCTGCTCTTGCCCTGCTCTCTGGAACCCCTGGGGGTGGTGCAGAGTGATGGCAGAGTTTCCTAAGCCAAGGGCTGCATTTGATTTGTTTAAGGAGGAGACCTTAACAATGGTTAAAACTTCACAGGCTGGAAAACAAAGGGACCAGCAGCCCGCTGTGCCGGGGGGGGGGGGGCGCTAGGGACCATCTGCCGCCCAGGAGGAGAGATGCCCCCATGTCCCTGCTGCTGCCCCCACCCCTGCGGACCACAAGGGGGCTGGAGGAAGAGAAAGGCTTCTCTCCAGCACAAAACACACAAAACACACCTCCCCGAGCCCACTCCTCCCCCTCAGACCCACCAGGACAAAGGCGGCACACGAGTCCCAGCCTGCTGACATAAAGGCCCACCTGCCACCCCACCTCCTTAACCAACCAGGGCCCCCCACTGCAGGTAACAGCTCAGGCCTGTCCCGGAAGCTCCTGATCTGTGCAGACAGGGAAACTGAGGGCTGGAAGCAGGAGGGCCTGGGCCAAGGTCACAGAGAAAAATGAGCCAAAGGGTGAGAGATGGGTGTCAGGAATGGGTTCTCTGACCCCAGCTTCCTCCTCCTCTGTCCTTCCTTCTTTCAGCTGAAGGGACAGGGTTTCTAGATTCTGCCCTCGCTCTGAGGTCCAGTGTAGTGAATTCATGTCCTGCCTCTGGAACACAGGAGTTGCTGCTCCCTTCTTGTGCCAGCTTGGTGCTGCCAGGCACAGCCCCCAAGTGAAGGCCCAAGGAGTAGCTTCTGCAGCCACATGGCCCAGGCAGCTCTGGGCTCTTGGGGCTCTGCAGAGAAGAAAGAGACCCAGCTTCGTCCCACTGGGCAGAGGCCTTCTGGGTGACACAGGCATGTGCTTCCTCCCCCCCAGCCTCAGTTCCCTCATCCGGGGCCGGGGCACCATGGTGGTGAGCAAGACACGACAGGAAAGAGCCTTGGACCACGTGAGGCCATGCTCCCGGGTACACAGACACAGTGCCATAAACAGGAAGGCCTGTGGGGAGGGCCAGCACTGGCGGCTTCCGCCCACCCGTCTGCCCTCAGAGCCAGGATCTCCCCAAGATGAGAAGTGGTGTGAGGCGCAGGGAAAGCAGGGTGCTGAGCAAAGGTTCATCTCAGGAGCACCTGGCATCTGCACTCATGGATGGGGGTGTGCCCTGCCTGGGGACCTCAGCTTCATCCAAACCTCCCTGCCCTCTCTCCTTGGGCTCCCCTCCAATGGCTCAGTCACTTCCTCCCCAGAGCCAGCAGCCACTCTGAGGAGACGGGGTGTGTGTGTGTGTGTGTGTGTGTCTGTGTGTGTGTGTGTGTGTCTGTGTGTGTGTCTGTGTGTGTGTGTGTCTGTGTGTACCCTCCACCTCCCCAGAGATGCTCTCCAGTAACCCCAGAACCCTAGCTTTGCTTGAGGAGGGTACCAAGTGCAGGGAGGGGAGGGCTGAAGGAGATTCAGCTTGGCAGCACCATCCCCTCAAGGCAGGAGCCACCTGCCCATGGCATCCACACATCTCTCACCATTGCATGGCTCCCACACTCAGGCTCCATGGGTGTGAGCATGTGGATGCTCACACACACACACACACACACACACACACACACACACGCCCACTCGACAGGCGGGCCCCCACCCAGGCCTCAGCTTCCTCCTCCAGACACACACCCCCTTCAGGGCAGCAGCCACAGGAAACCAGCACAGGAGGCAAAATGCCAGCCAGGCACACCTCAGGCACAGCAATGTGGGGCAGGGCCTCCGCCACGCAGAGCCAGGGGGAGACAGCTCCCGGGCCAGTTTAGGACAGCACAGATCAGGATCGGGACCTGTCAGAGGCCTCTACCCCAGCTACCCAAACCCACCACTGCCCCCAAGGCCGGAGAGGCCAAGCTGGCCAGGAGCAAAGCCCTTGCTGGTGCGGCCAGGGACTGGAAGGACCCCCAGGAGCCTGGGTGAGGGACCCAGGCTGTCCCCAGCAGAGGAGGCGATGGATTTGAGGAGCACCCAGAGGCCAGAGTGTCAGGTGTGGGGAGGGGAGGAGGGAGGAGAGAGATGAACCAGACCCAGAGGGCAGTGGGCAGCTTCTCCTTTGAGGCTCTGGGGACCCCAGCCCAGCAGAAAGAGTTCTGTGAGCCCCTCAGCCAAGGACCCCTCTCAAGGCCCAAAGCCACCCGCTTGTCACCTGTTGCTTGGTCCTGGAGACCCACGTGTCCAGTAGCAGGTCCAGACGGGAGCGGTGGAAAGCCCGGGTGGTCTTGACCGCGATGAAGACGTCCTGAAGCAGCAGCCCACGGGGCTCGGGACTAGAAGCACTCGGCCCGAGGGCCTCCTGCGCCCCCCGGGGGGAAAGGCTAGAGTGGAAGTGGAGGGGCAGAAGCCCCAGGCACAGAAGGGCGAGCAGCGCTGCAGCTGGGCCCCGGGGGAGCCGGCAGGGCATTGGCACTGGCACCCCGGAGAGCTCAGCCCCTGCGTCCCGGCCGGTCGGGCACAGGCGCGGGGCTGGCGGGCAACCGGGGCGGCGCGAGGCGGAGGGGACGCGGAGCTGAGCCCGCAGCCGCCAGCGCCGCCTCCACCTGCTCGGCGGCCGGCGCTGCTCTTGGGCCGCGTGGCCCCGCCCCCGCCTCAGCCCGAGGGCGGGGCGAGCGAGGGGCCCCGAGTGGCTGGAAAGGAGACGCCGCGAAGGAAGGGCAACGCGGCCCGCTGCTGCGCCCACAGACCCTGCGAGCCCAGCCTTCCCTCCCCAGGGCCCCCGGTCTGGCCTGTGGACGCTCCAGCCTCCCCGCCTTCGCCCCGTGTCTCCACCTGCGTGTTCTCTCCATCTGCCGCCGAGTTGCATTTGGACTTGAAGCCCTCCGCCATGGTCCCTCCAACTCCTGAGGCTCCCACAGAAGTTCGCTCAGCTCCTCCGTCTTCACACAGCCCTGGGATGGTCGTGCCCAGGTTACAGTTGAGGACGTCAGGCCGACAGGCTCAGCGTGATACGTGATGATCCCGCAGCTCAGGCACAGAAGCAGTGGAAGCCTGATCTCGGCTCCTTCTCTGCCCCATTGGAGGCCCCCTCCGCGCCCCATCTCACTTGCCAGTCACTATAGCTACTGCTGTCCCACCCAGGACAGAGGACAGACCGAGGCCTTTCTCCAGCCCCACCTCCATCTGGTTCTGCAGAAAGTCACGTACCTCCCCTTCCCTCCCCTCTTCTAACCCTGCCTTGGCTCCCATTTTTTTTTTTTTTTTGGTACTGGGGATCGAACTTAGGACCTTGAGCTTGCGAGGCAGGTGCAGTGCCACTGAGCTAAATCCCTGGCCCCCTGGCTCCCATCTTATGAACCTCCTTTTGCTCCCTCAACCTTGGACCCACTCAGCTCCTGACTAGTCAGGCACATGCCTACCTCAGGGCCTTTGCACTTGCTACTCCTGAGCACTTTTTCCCTAGAGATCTGCATGTCCTGCTTGCTTATTTCTTCAGGTCTTTACACAAATGTCACCTCCCCCTGGAGGCCTTCCCTGATCATTTTGTTTAAATTGCAGACCCTCTGCCCTCCTGCCCAGCCCCCCTGAGTCCTGCTATGCCCCCTCCCCTACTGTGTTTTCCCCATAACATTTTTCATCTCCCAATGTCCTATGTATTTTACTTATTATCTGTCTCCCTCGTGAAAATACCAGGGCACAGATTTCTTCTCTTTTAATCATAGAATCCCATTTTTTCTAGGCTCAGTGCCTGGTACATACTAGGAGCTCAGTAAATACTCACTAATTAAATCCAAGACAGTACCAGATGGCTGGTGAATGGAATTGGCCTGCGGTAGGCCAGCCCTGCATTAGGACAAGGGGGCAGGAATGGGAAACCAGCCCTTCTGGGCCACCTTCCTATGGGCCAGCCCCCAGCCAGGCCCCTTCACATCCGGTCTTCTCAGAACAATGTCAGTGAGGGACAATCCCAATCCAGCCACTCCCAGACATCATTCATAAATTAGGAACCGAAGCATGGCTTGGTGACAACCCTGGGCTTCTGCACCTCATGGAAAGAACGCCTAGGACAGGTGTGGGCAAAGGTGGCTGAGTAGCTGGCTGCAGCCTTTCCTGGACCCAGGTTTGCCCAGACCAAGCATTGGGCCAGGCATGGTGAGGGAGGCCCGAGGGCTGCTTACCCAAATGCGCAAACCCCATCCCCACCCCACCCCAGGAGCCCCAGCCATCTGCAGAGACGGCCACAGGCAGAAGAGGGATCAGGCCAGGAAAAGTCCCCAGGCTGGGACCATCCAGCGGACTCCCTGAAGAAGGCATCTCAGCCAGGCCTCAAAGGTCAGGACAGACTAGAAGCGGCTGGGGCAGGGACCAGCATGACCAAAGGCTCGGTTCGGCCCTAGCACAGCTAAGGCGTTGCAGAGCTGGCTACCTGGGGCTAGGGGCAGGGAATCTCCACCAGAGCAGGCCTGGAGTGGCAAGGGACATTGAGCCTCCAGGGCAGCGCCTTATCACCTGTAGAGGTGGCTGGGGGCCTGCAGGTCCCAGGCAAGGCCCCTCCCTGTCCCCTGCCCCCAGTCTCTGAGTCTTCCTAAGCAATGGCTCCCCCCAACCACACTGGCCAGTCTATAGCATCCATACCCAGCACCCCACTCCCAGCCTCACCACCCAGCACAGGGCATCAGGAGCCTCACCTCACGCCCTGGGCAGAGAGGTGTGGCAGTTGCTGGGGGCCACCTGGCTGGCAGTACAGGATCCCATTTGGACTCCAGCGTCTTGAGCCCCCACACTGCTCCAGACCTTCACCCATCTAAGGGAGACACCAAGGAACCCTCCTCCTTCCACCCCCCTCCTCCCATGTGGCTCATCTGGGCCTTTGACCACCCTACACTTCCTCCTTCCCCTAAAGATGGAGCTGCAGCCCCCCAGGTCCAGGCCCCTCAGCCCTCTTCCCCTCTCCACGCACCACCCCAAATCCCCATCCCTGATCCCTCCTAAGCCTGGGATCTTCTCCACCAGCTGCCAAACACAGAGAAACCCAGCTTGTCCCTGGAACCTCAACTCGCCCCTTGCTCCTGGATGCTCCTCTCTTCTCCACTGCCCAGTGCCCACAGGTCCTACTCAGGCTGGACACCGCCTGCCTCACCTCATTGAGTCAACCCCAAGAGGGCTCCTGCAAGCCCAAAGCCCTGTGCTATCACCTGGAAGCTCCCTCAATGCACGTGACACAGCCCAAACCATGCTGCCAGTCCCCAGGCCGATTTGGGCTTCTAGGCTCACTTCCTCCTACTCCCTGGGTGGCCAGACTCATCATTTCCTCCCTTCAAGTAGTACAGCCACCTCCTCAGATCCCTCAGGGCCTAGCCAAGTTCATCACTGGGACCAAAGATGGCCACCTGCACTTAGTCCCATACACTGAGTGGCACTTCTTGAAGGGTAAGTTTAAGGGGCACCTCCTCCAGTCAGTCTGCCTGGATTGCTCCTCCTGAGGCAACAGTGCTTTCTGGTGGAACTATCTCAGGGACCCAGCGGCTCCCAAGGGCCCCTACACGCAGCAGCTGGGCACTGCTGGCCCATGTCCCTGTTCCAGAGGAAGCACTCTGAAGGGCAGGACAGGGCTGAGCGCTAGGTGGCCCATCTATAGGGCCCCCACCTGCCCTTCGGGGGCAGGTAAGGTGATGCCAGCACAGATGGCGGGCGGCTCTGGGATGAGTCAGGCAGGAAATCCGATCCTCCCCACGGGGAATCAGAGACTGAAAGGTGGAATCCACCCGAGCTGGAGGCGGGGAGAAAGGGGAGACTAGAGAGGGGCACCCAGGCCAGGGAGGCAGGCAGAGAGGCCACCAGCATGTATGACAAGATGTTTAATGCTCCAGACCGTGCAGCTTCTGAGTGAAAGACCCGTTATTTAATCACGGGGCATACATTCGGGGTGGAGCAGCCGCCCCGCCAGGCCCTCAGGATGCAGGGCAGGACGGCTGTTGAGAACATGGTCCTGGGTGTGTTCACCAGGAACACACACCTGTCAGTGCCCCAGTGTCAGGGGGTGGGCATGACATTTATACAGGAGAGACCCACAGACACACACACGAGGAGGCGTGAGGGATACAGGTGACAGTAGACTGAGGCAGCCACAATGGCCACACGTGGCAGTGTACACGAGATGTGTGAGCTGGGTGGGTGGGGGTCACAAGGTGCCAGGCTCAGGGCTCTTTCAAGTTGAGGACCAAGGGAGACCCCATGCACCCAGAGGACGGGACAACCACAGGCTGCCCTGTGAGAATTTGAGTGTGCAAACCTGTGCAAAGGCATGAGAACTCAGACTCCAAGGTAAGTGTTCAAGGAGAGGACACAGACATACACAGTGAGACCCAGGAGTGGGAATGTGGGGACACAGGGTGACTGACAGGAAGGCCCACAGGAGCAAGGACAGGGCAAGTGCAAGCTCTGGCCAATGGGCTCCTGCAGCCTCTCAACAGGGTACAAGTGACAAACAGTGGTGAGAGCCCAGAGCCAAAGGTCCCTTGTTGGAGAGTCCAAAGTTCAAGGATTGCTCCAGATGAGAGGCCCGACTGGCCACAGACACAGGGTCCTGCTGGCTGGCAGCTTCTGCAGCGAGGAGGAAGCCAGCCTCGGATGCAGGACGCCAGGTATCCAATGCAGGAAGCCAGGCCTTGGATGCAGGAAGCCAGGCCTCACATGGGTCCTCAGGCCTCGCTGCTGCTGCCACTGCCTCCGCTGCTGCCCCGCTCTACCCACACAAGGCGAGCCTGCTCCTGCAGAATGCGGCCACGCACCACCTTGGCCAGCTCCTCCGCGTGGCCCCACGCATGCGCAGGCACCTGCACCCAGGAGCAGGGCAGCCCCCAGAGTGCCTGCTCCGCACTGCGGCACTGCCGCAGCAGCTCTGAGTCCCGCCCACCTGGCCGGCCCAGGAGGCTCCTGCAGAGAGAGGGTGAGCAGCATCAGAGCAGGGGTCTGAAAAGGACAGAGAGACAGAGGGACGGGGATGGAGGACAAGAAGACTGTAAGAGAGTAGACAGACATACTGTGGGAGACAGTGAGTGACAGAGACAGCAAACAGAGCTGGAGAGGCACAGAGACAGCCTCACAGCGCAGCTGCCCACGAGCCCCATCCGCCTCACCTGACCTCGCGGACATTCTTCTCGGTCACCTCCACGTGGATGACGATGGGGTACACATCACTCTGCACCAGCTCCCGAACACCCCGTGCTCCCAGCTCCAACAGGCAGTGTTTCTTCTCGGAAACCCAAGACCATGTTTACTCCCAGCCCCATCCCACACTGTCTCCCATCACATCTACCTGCGTGCAAGTTCTGCATCCCCACCCAGAGACCCTGGCAGCGAGCAAAGAACTGGGATGGGGAGACCAGAGACCCGGGCTCATGGGTGACGTGGAGAAAGGTCACGTCCCTGCTCTGGACCCGGGACTCCCCATCTGAGGGACCACCTACTCACTAGGGCCAGCTCACGAGAGAGAAGCCAGTTTAAGGGTAAGGAAGCACCAGAAAGAGGCACCAGCCCAACACCTCCAAGGTGACCCAGGTGAGGGCAATGGCCCCAACCTGCTCACATCACAGGTGAGGAAACTGAGGACCCCAAGAGGCAGCACAGAAGCTGGCCCAGAAGGGAGGCCCAGCACCCCCAGCACCTACCTTCCCAACTGACTCCTGGATGGTGCGGATCCTGTTGCCCAGCCCAAGGGTGGCTGGTCGGGCCTTGGGGGCTCCAGGTGCCGAGGGTGAGCACTGTTCCTCCCCACAGAGGCTTTCTGTAGAGCAAGAGGGAGAGTGGGACGCAGGGCGACAGGCCTGGCTGCCCTAGGGCCCCAGCCCTCCCTCCCAGGATGCAGGCTCACCTGCTGGGCACACTTGGAAGTCCATCCGGGAGCTGGGCAGGTCAAGCAGGTTGCGGATGAGCCGGGGTGCCAGGCACTCGGGCAGCAGCACCACAGGCCGCAGAGCGGACACCAGCAGCGGCCGCACCAGGCTGTAGGGCTTGAGGCTCCTTTCTGGCTGTGCAGCAGAGAGAGGTGTGGGGTGGATGGGTCCCGGATTCTCTTGCCTTTGATGTTCAAAACCAATGTTGCGCCTACCCTGCCGCCCATCCACTCTTCCCTCCGTAAGTCCGGCAGGATGCTACACACACACACACACACACACACACTCTGCAGGGCTCCCCCATTTCCTTGCTGGGACCAGTCCAGTAGACTCCTCTCTGATCCTCTGCCTCACCCCCGCCCCCTACAGGTCACTCTCCACCCAGCAGCCAGAGAGAGGCTTCAAAACACAAGTCCCACAGGTGACTGCCCTCCTTTCAACATGCCAGTGGCTTCCCAGTTTCACAGGCCACATCCTCCACACGGTGACACAGCCTGCCCTGGAGCCCCAGGGGGTGGGAGTCACAGACCACTCCCACTTCTCTCTGCCCTCTCTGCCTTCAGTCACAGGACTTCTGAACGTCATGTGGCCATCCAAAGCCCCTGCCCTGCACCTCCCAGCCCAGGTAACTAACCCTCCACCCCTCAGAGCCCAGGGCCACTTTCCCTGGTGCCCAGGTGGGCAGAGCCCTGCCAGGTGCCCACGGCACCTGGCGGTCTTCTGCATTACACACTTCACGCCTCCTGCGTTCACGGTGAGATTACGTGACAGCATCAGCCTCCCTGGGAGACATGAGGTAGGGACCACTGCGTCCCCTGGGCCCAGCAATGTGCTCAATACCCACTTGCTGTGCCATTATCCTTCAAAGACCCCACAGGCAGCCATGCTTCTGTACCTTTCCTGCACTGTGCATTCCGCCTGAAGCAAACTCCTCTTCATCCTCAAAGGCCACAACAACCTCTCTTCTAAAAAGTCGCCCTAACCACCCTCTGTCCCCTGCCCCTCAGAACTGCTTCTCCCTCCTCTGGGTTCCCCCAGCACCCTGCCCCTGATGTGACCCATCCTGCTGCCTCCAGGAACCCCACCCTGGGGTCCTCACGGCCTCTGCCATCACACACGTGTGCACAGCTCAGCCACACTGCCACACAGCACGGGCCATGCTTGGCACCCCACAGCCACCGTCACAATCACCAGCTCCGGTCCAGAGTCCCCTCAACTGTGGCGGCCCATTCCACCAGCAGGGGGAGCCTTGTCCCTCAGGTCCCGCCCCCACTAGGACTCTCCCAGTCCTTCCGGGTCACAGGGCTTCTCCCAAAGGACACTGCCATGCCCTCACTCCTGGGCACCACAAGCAACACAGGACATCCCTACCCACTCACCTGAGCAGGGCTCTGGGAGCAGCTGCTCCGGGGGGTCCCCTGCAGTGGCCCCCACAGGCTTGGGCCTCACTAGCCCCAGGGCTCGCTTCTTCAGCTGGGGAGGCATGAGGGAAAAAGGGTCACCTGAGCACCCACACCACCCCCACTTTAGGGCGAGAGGAGAGGAAACAGAGCCAGGCAGCACAGGCCCCTCTGCCCTGCTGTCCAGGCTCATGTGGGTGTCGCCCCTCACCGCCCAGCACAGCCCCCAGGCAGAGGAGGGTGTCCATTGCTAAGGGCCCCTGTAAGCAAGCTCAGCAGAGCTACTCAGAGGAGCTTTATGTGCACCCCACCTTACAGATGGGGAGACTGAGGCCGGGGACCAAAAGGAGCCCCTTGTCACAAACTTCGGGTGCTCTTCAATGCATTAGCAATGTGGCCATGGGTAGGAAGATTACTGAATCCAGTACGGGAGCACTAATGATCCCCCACCTGCCAGATTCAGAAGCCAGTAGGGAACAGTTCTGCCCTTGGATGTGCATGGACTCCCTGCAGCCATGTACTGCCCAGAAGGCAGGTGGAGTGACCACCCCGTTTTGCAGATAAGAAAACTGCCCCAAGAATGGGACAGGGAGCAGCAGGAAAGAGGTTCGGGTGACTGTCCAAAGTCACAGAGCACAAAAACAAAACCAAACAAACAAAAAAACAGCCAGGTGTGGTGGTGAAGGTTCCAATCCCCAATCCCGCCCATCTCCCCCAGGCCCATGTTCAGCCTGCTCTCTGGCAACATGGCCTCTCTCTGATCTAAGCTCCCAGAGGGAGGGTGGTGACCCGACCCAGCCCTCACCCAGGGATTGGAAAAGGGAACACGACTGTTGTCAGATGCCTACTATGTGCCTGAGCTGCTCCGGGACAGTGAACAAAGTCTATCTCATTTAATCTCTCACCTACCCTCGAAGACAAAGCCGTTGATTGCTGGACACAGAGTAGATGATCAGGTAAATCCCAGCAGAGGAGCAGATGAGGCTATACTTCCTCTTCTCCCCCAGGACTGCAGAAAATGGAGCCAGTGCCCTCCCTTTGGGCCCCCTCCCTACCCACACAGCCCTGCTCACATTACTTCGGGGGCTCCGGTGCCGGCTAGAGGACAGGCATTTTTCCTGGACTTCTAGGAGCTGCTGGGCTCTGTGGAAGGGAGTTGTGTCACACGCTTAGAAGAAGGACGCCCCTGCCCTCCTCTCTTCCAACCCTTATCCTGTCCCAGAGGACAGCAAGGGATTACAGGAGGAAAGAGAGCACCCCCCATCCTGACCCAGCTCCCCATGGGGCCCTATCCCCAGGCTCCCAAGCTCTACATCACCTCTGATAATTGGGCACTGTGCCCCGGTCCAGGTCCCGCAGCGTGAGGAGGTCGACCCGGGTGCAGAACCATTCCTGCCGTCGCTTATACGCCAGATCCACCAGCCGCAGGATCTCCTGGGCTTTCACACACAGGGCATGGGGATCCGCCCGCTCGGGCAGGGTGAGGTTGGCTCGAATGTAGAAGGGCTCGGCCCCCTGCCCCTTCGCCCAGGCATCAAGGGCCTCGTGGAAGGACTGGCAGGCTGGGCATGGGCAGGGCAGGGAGCAGCAGGAAAGACGAGAGGTGGTGTGAGGTTACGGAGCTGTCTGAGGGGGACAGTGACTGCCCTCTGGAGCCCCAGCTGACAGGACCCCTCCTTCCTTCAAGTGACTTAGGTTCAGAGGAGTGGGCAGCCCGCCAGGCCACTGAACCCAGAAGGGACAGAGCCAGGACTCAAACCCAGGTCCACAGACTCTTAACACAGTGCTCCTTTCACAGAAAGCTCAAAGAGAAAGGGCATAAGAACAGAAAAGAAGCCTACAGCACCACGGGAATCAGGAGACAGGGCCAGCCATCTCCTCCACCCTTCTCTCCCACCTGCACCCTAGGCTGGAAGAGTCCTCCCCTGGGTTATCAGTTCTGGCTTTCTGGGTCTCGGGAGCTCCCAGGCCCTGCCCCAGGCCAGGCTTACCCTCCAAGTCCAGCCGTGAAGGGAGTGTGGACACCAAGGATCTCTGCTGGGCCTCCAGGCCCACCCCCTCCAGGCCAGTACCTTCTGCCCTGGGCTGGGAAATAACCCAGCAGGGAATGAAAGAAGTTATTCTAAGGGCTAGAATCCATCAAGGTGCTGTCAGTGTTCCCCACCTCTCAGCCCTTACCCAATCAGACTTTATTTAACACTAGCTGAGGCAGGGCAGCTAGCCCAATCATGAAGCCTGCTTCTGCTTTAGCCACACCCCAAAGCCCCACCTGGTGATCTTACTGTACCAATCAGTGTCCAGCCCTGGAGAGAACACTGATTCTAATCCCAGCTCAGGGGGGCAGGGTCTCACCTCTCTTGGTTCGGTCCTGGCAGACCCTGGGCCTGACAGCACCCTCCGCACCACAGCCCCCGACCATCTGTCCCCACGGAAGGGCAGGCCATCTGGGCCCTTGTCCTGGGACTCTGGGCCCCCTGGGGAGCTCCAGCCAGACATTCGGATGGCCAGAGACCTGAGGAGAAAGGAGAAGAGTGGGAATTTGCTTTGATGCAGTGGTTCCATTCCCCAAGCACACCTTGTCCCACGCCCAGGCCACTGCACCTGTGGGGCCCTGGGCCTGGAACCTCCCCCTCCTCTGCTCTGCCTGAATCCTGCTCTATCTTCAAAGTGCAAGTCAAAACCAGCCAGATCCTGGGGCCCACAGTGAGGAGAGCACCAAGCACAGCTAGCCATTTGCATTTCCCTTTTTGTTCTCCCCACCAGAAATAAGGCATTTAGTACCAGACTCCTCTGGTATTCAGGCTGCATCCCTAGCACCAAACTCAGGACCTGACTCACAGCGAAGGCCAGTCACGCAAAAGTCCAGGAGGGAAGTGCTGTCAAAGCACAACACAGGGCAGAGTATCCTGGCTGGCACTGGGATCAGGGGTGAAGGTGGGAGAGAAGACCCTGGGCTACACCTTGGGGGATAGAGGCTCTTCAGTGACAGGTGGAGAGGAGCCTCGTTGTGGAGCTCAGAGCACAGGATGTGTGAGCACCCTGTGACAGCAGCAGCAGCACTGACCAGGTGCCACCCATGTGCCAGGCAGCACCCTCAGCTCCTTGCCCTGATTACTAATTTAGCATCCTGGGAAAGCGCCTCCAGAAAAGACAGGCCACAGCCAGCCTATGAAAGCAGTGGGAGCCACTGACGGCTGACAGTCACCAAGATCGCCTGTCCCTGGATCAGAGCTGGCGAGGTCCTGCAGCCAGGCTCAGAGACAAACTGAGCTCAAGGCCCTGCCATGAGCCCCTGGTCATGGGAAGAGGGTGAGGCCACGGTCAGTGTGGACCCCAGCAGAAGAGGTGCCCCAGGGCAGCCTCCCCACCACTCTGGCAGCTGCAGTGCATGTCTAACCACACTGCCCCCTGCTGGCAGTTTAGGGTGTGCCAGGTTGCAAAGTCCTCGGCCTCAGAACCCTGGGAGCAGGAACCTATGGCTGCAGGGAGCCAGCCCTGAGGGTGGGCACTTACAGCCCCAGACGGTCCTCGCTGCACAGAGGGGACATGGAAAGGCCTGGCAGAACTGGGAGGCCTGAGACCCAGCGGGCCAGTGGCTGGCACAGCACAGTCAAGCTTCAACCCCAGGGCACAATGTGCCCTGCATGTGGGCAAAGGAGCTGGTTGCTTGAGCCTGTGCCCACATCCATAAAACTACAATTCGAGCTGGGCACAGTGCCACAGTCTGTAATCCCAGCTGCTTGGGAGGCTGAGGCAGGAAGACTAAGTTTGAGGTCATCCTGAGCAACTTTGCAACTTGGTGAGACCCTGGCTCAACATAAAAAAGGGCTGGGGATGTAGTTCAGTGTGAAGATACTGGGTCCAGCCCAGTATGGAAACAAAAAACACATGGATGTCACCAACCCCCACCTCCATGGGACCAACAGGTGCTGGAGACTGTCCCCTCAGGAGGCTGTGAAATTTGCAGGGTCCTAATTAGCTATATTTTTGTTTGTTTCTTGCCTCTCTACTCCTTCTTGATAAATGTAACTCTGTGTTTTTAGTGGAATGGGATAGAAAACACAATCCTGCCTCCTCCCAGGTAAACCCCACTGTTGTCTCTCCAGCTTTTGTTTCGCCGCATCCTGGCTTTCTCTCCCTGTGGGTGTGGACAGAGGTTAAGGACAGGGCCAGAGGGCACTGGCAGGAACTCCATGCCCAGATGGCCTGGCTGCATAACTGCTCACTCACACTCAGCGTCATTAAAACATGGGATGCACTCGGGACAGGGGCCAGCAACCACCAAGTGCTCAAAAAAAACCAGACTCTCACTGCTGTCAGGTGTGATTCAGAACAAGCACTACCTTCTGGCCTCAGTTTCCCCACCTGTCTCAAACCCACAGACCACTGACTACCATGGCCTACGGACAACAGGCCAGCAAGCAACCTGCACCAGGCCCTCAGGAGCCTCTCTCCCACACTACCCCTGCAATTCCAGTATCATGATGACCCTCAGCCCTCCAGGCTCTTCCTGCCTGCTGCTCCCTGAAGACCAGCTGTGACACCCCCTCCTCACCAACCTCCACAGGTCACAAAAGAACCAAATGGCTTTTCTGAGCTTCCCCAGAGTAGTATCCTGTTTCCCAGAGTCCCTGGGGCTCTCACTGGGCTAGTTGAGACCTCTCCCAGCCCCAGGCATTGATGAGCAGGGGTTGGGGGATGATGGTGTGAGGGAGGGGCTGCCTGCCAATCCCCTTAGATTGATCTCTGAGGGATCCCAACCCTGCCTATGGGAAGGATGGGGCTGCTCCAGCCACCAAGGGAGGACTCGCAGGCAGGCCAGGAGCTCCGGTCATGGGCACTGAGACAGCTGAGTCTGTTGGGTCTGAGCAATGATGGGCACATGGGCACCCGATGCACTGTGGGAAGATCTTAGGCAGCACCTATGACTGCTTTGTGCCAGGCCAGGGGCCTGTGATGCTGAGACTTAAGCGTGCCAAACAACTGACCAAACTTAATCCTCCCAACAGCCCTGTGGTAGGTAACTGTGATTATTCCTGAATTAGATATGAAGGAAACTGAGGCAAAGGGAAGTTATAACTTGCCAAGGGTCACACAGCTGGTGGGTAATGGAGTCTTTTCTGTGCAAAGATGGAAGGTCCCAGAGATCCTGAGACAACATGAGCAAATGTGGGCTGGGGTCAAGCTTTTGTGGAGACGGCACCCCAACTTTCTCAAGCATGCTCCCTGTGTGCCCCTCCTCACCCAGCATCTCACTTCAATCTGGGGCTCCTCCTGCTGTCTCCTCACCCAGCTCTCCATCTGGCCATCAAAGCTCCCATCCTCCTCTGCCCTGCCCTGGCCGCTGGCAGAGAGGAGAGCAAGGGGAGCCCAGGGGAATCAGAGGCAGAGAGGCTGAGGGGAAGAAACAGCAAGAAATGGAAAACAGGCAAGAAAATGCCCAGCACATGGCCCAGCAGGGAGAAGGCACTCTACATAAGCATGAGTAGCTTTGCCAGAGCTGGGTGTGACAGCACACACCTGTAATCCCAGCACTCCGGGAAGCTGAGGCAGAATGACTGCAAGTTCCAGCCCAACCTGGGCAACTTACGGACTCAGCAAGACCCTGTCTCAAAATAAAAAAATTAAAAAAGGCTGGAGATGTAGCTCAGTGCAAAGGCCCCGGGTTCGATCCCCAGTACTCCCCCCTCCCAAAAAAAGACAGAAAGAAAAGGGAAAAAAACACACAGACCAGCAGACTGAGGGACTGGAAAATCCAGTACCTGCCCAAAGCCCCAGAGCAGCAGCAGCAGCAGAGCACAGACTTGAGCCTGGGAAGCTGGCTCCAAAGCCCATTCTCTCCCCACAGGACACAGGATGAGTCACCCGGCCAGGTTCAGGCCCTCAACTCCCTCCCTGCCTGTCCCCCTCTTTCCCTCTCAGCACCCCTGCCCCACCCCAATCTGTGCTTTCCCTCCACTCCCTCCTCCCCCGGGGTCGGGGGCAGCAGAGGTGGCCCATGCTCACAGCCTAGGGAGGGGCTGGACAGAGCCTCCTGCTCCCTGGGGTGCATCCTGGCGCCCCCTGGCTAGCAGCCAGGGCCCCTGCCGCTTGGGCCTGGCTGGAGGAAGGGAGGAAGGGCCTAGCCAGGCAGGAAGGGAGGCGCCTCCACCCCTTCCCCCAGAAGCACGTCCTGCACAGGCAGAAACAATGTCACAGGGGCTGTGAGTGGGGGAAGGGCCTGGACACCGGCCTGGACATGTCCTGCAACCCGACTCACATTCCAGTGTGGACTATCAATGCTCCCAAGCCCAAATCTGATCAGGTCCCCGTGGCCCTAGCTCTGGTACTTTTCAGCTGTGTGACCGTGAGAAAGTTCCTGAACCTCTCTGAGCCTCAGTTTCCTCCTCTGTGAAACAGGGATAATCCTGACAACACCTCCTCCGGGACAGAGAATGGCAATTAACAATAACGAAACCCACCCCAGCTTCCTAGACAGCACGAGCCAAAGTCCAAGAGTTCCCAGCCTGACTCACAGGCAGCCCCAGGCCTCTCCCTGCAGCTGTTCACCCTGCCTCAGCTGAGCTCCAACGAAGGTCACGTCTGCTTCTCAGCATGGCCTCGGTTCCCCCCCCCACTCCTGCAGGCGTGAACACGGCCCACCAATAGCACATGCTGCCTGTGATCCCTTCTTTGCTAATTCTTTGTGATTCCTGTTATAGCCTGTGGGGACTCCCACGGTGGCCCAGGTCCCATTCCCAGCAAGATGTTCAGCAACATGTCTCTGTCCTACAGGAGCTCGGAGCTGGGAGCACCAGCAAGCAAGCAGCTGGGAGAAGAGCAGCCTGAGAATAATCAGTTACTTACTAAGCAGCTACTACACGCCCCACAGGGCCAGGCTCTGAGTCATAAGCCTCAGAACACCCACATACAGAGAGATCACTGTCCCTCTTTGACCAGGGAGGAACTGAGGCCTGAGGAGAAGTGACCAGCCAGAGTCAGAGAGTGATAAACAGTGGTAATGGTTTGAACCCAAGGTCAACCAGTGTTTGAATTCTTTTTTTTTGGTACCGGGGATCGGAACTCAGGTCCTTGCACTTGCGCAGCAGGTGGCAAAACCACGGAGCTAAATCTCCTGCCTCCCACCCCGCACCCTGTCTCAGTCTCAGACATAAAGCCCACCCCAGCCGCGCCCATCCCAGGTGGCTGCTACCTGTTGAGGAGACCCAGGCCACAGCCCCGGGCCAAGAGGCCTTCCGGCTTTCCCAAAGGCCACACGCTGTCAGAGGAGGATGATGAAGAGAGCCCGGGAGACCAGGGCTTAAGCGTCACACTCCCTGGGGAGGAAGAGTGACAGTGAGGGGTCTGGCAGAAGAGGGGTGTGGAGGGGAGGCCCCAAGACCACACCAGTCCACTGGCTTAGAAACCCCAGGGTGACCCTCTGGGAAACAGGGGGATGTGCAAGGACTCAGGAGCCCCGTGTGCCACATCCGGAGCAGGAGTAGCTGCTGGGGCTGGCTCGGGTGGGCAGCCTGAACAGTCCCCAAGAAGCCCCGAGCAGGCCCTGGCCAGGGGCACAGTGTGCCCTCAGAGAAGGGGATGCAGGCCATGGGGAGTGTGGACACACAGGCCTGAGGCAGACTGCCTCTGCAGGATAAGCCCTCTAGGGAGCCCCAGGGCCGTTACCTGTGATGTCTGACATGCTGCTGAAAGACCTGGGCAGAGAGAGGTGGGGAGCACACAGGAGGTGAGGCAGGGCAGGGTCTCTGTCCCCTCTCCCTCCCGCCCCCAAGCTAACTAAAGGTCCCACAGCCCCCAAGCAAATGCAGGCTGGACCCCAGTCAAGGGCCTAGGCACTGGGCACCATGCCTCCTGGGTCCCCTAAAGCCACAGGGCAAGAAGTTAAGATCTGGCTCCGTATATGTCGTGCCATGGCTGGCTGTCCATCCAAGCCAGCTCCTTCTGGAAGCTTCCCTTGGCTTCTCACTCCTCACTCCCCCACTGCTACCTTCCCTTTGTAGCCCAGAGGTACAACATCCAGCCTCAGCCTTGCTGCCAGCGGAGTTGGCTTGGCTTTTCTGGCCCCACATCAACTCTTGCCTGAACCTGGGGCTCGACTTTCTTTTTCTCACCCTAGGTCCTTAACTGCTGGGAACAGTTTCCACATCCCCTGGTCCTGGGCTATCAGGCTTCCCCCTGCGTTGAGGATCTTTGCGATCAAGTCACCTCCAGTGACCTTCCCACCTGGGTGCTCTCTGGCCCCCTGCCTCATCTTACCCCTGACTTGGTCCCTCCTAGGACACCCGAGTCTACAGAGCTCCAGTCACATAAAAGAGGTGACCATGTGCGTGGACCTGATTCTGGCATGGGGGATCCAGGGAGGTGGCTATTCTGGAACCAGCCTCCCACCCACCTCCTGGGTCGGCCATGCTGTCTCCAAGTCTGTTTACCTCTTAGGGGGCTCAGGGTCCTCCTCACGCTGCCGGCGGAGGATGGAGCCAGCGCTGGGGGGAAAGGGCAGGATGGACAGGCGGTTGATCTCCTTCTCACTGTTGGTGGCATCCTCCTGCAACACGGGGACAGGTCCTGTGTCACCTCCCCACCCAACACCATTGCAGCCCTCAGCACACACAAGACCCTGACCCAGAGCACAGGCTCGAGCTCTGTGGGAGCAATGCGTTCGAGTGGCTTCCTGGGTCTCCTGGTGCCTAAGTGGCCCTGGGGGACTTGAAGGTCCTGGCTTCCCTGGGCCTCACCTGGGAAGTGGAACCCTTGGAAAACCGGGGCACACTCCACATGCTGGAAGTCACAGGAACGTTGTCTGCAGCCCCATATATTTGGGGTAGGGGAGGGTCTTACCGAGGTGTGAGGCTCAGATCCTCCAGCGACAGCCGCTTCCCCAGTTGCTTCAGGGCCTCCCAGCGGGGAAGGAAAGTCGCTGAGACTCCAGGTGCTGCTAAAGTTGGAGCACAGGGAATGGGAGGAGGCACAGGCCTGGAAGAGGACAAGTAGGGGAAGGGAAAGCAAGGCTGAGCTCCGGCTGGTCACACGGCAGGCACAGGACAGAGCTGGGGCACAGCTAGCCAGGTTCTAGTCTTTGTGGAGCTCAGGGGCTCAAGTGGAGACAGGCTGCAAACAGCAGAGGAGCATAATCACCCCAAGGGCAATGACAGCAGAAGGAAGGTGCCCAGGACACAGGGAGTGTTCAAAAGCCCCACCCAAACTTGGGCACAGAATGCTTTCCAGACAAAGCAGGCTTTGAACTGAGAACTCAAGGATGTTTTGGTCCTAAGTAGGTACAGTTTGGGAGGATGGTCTGGGCAGACAGACCACATGTACAAAGGCTCTGAAGCAGGACTATGACACACTCAGAATGAAAATGCTGAGACCCAAAGAACCAAGCTAGAGGGAAGGCGGCAGCCAACCTGCACGGCCTCTTGGGCATGATGAAAGACCTATCTTTTCCTAAGAGCAAAAGAGCCATGGGGGTCTCTAACATTTGAGAGGTCACAGCTTCCTTCCTCCTTCTTGTATTCTTCCAAGGACAGTGCATCACTGCCAGGCCCACCGAACTCATAGACAAGCAACTCAGAACAAGAAAAAACAAAGCCGGCTACAGCCCAAGGACCAGTGTCTGATTGACAAATGATCTGGGGACATCACTATGACCACAGACAAGCCCCTGACCTCTCTGGTCCTGTACAATGAGGGGTGCAATAGTTAATCTTGACCATCAACATGACTGGCTGGAGAGACACATAGGAGATTAGCAAAGCACTTTTCTGGGTGGGTTGTGGGGGTATGACCTTGGGGACTATATCTAGTTTCTGGCCCCGTCCCTCTGGCTCTTCCCTGTGTCTCTGCTTCCTGGCTCTCATGAGGTGAGCAGCTTCCCTTCGCCATTCCTTTTCTGTCTTGGAGCCAGCTGACCATGGACTGAAACCTCAGAAATCATAGGGCAAAGAAACCCTCTCCTTCTGTAAGTTGTGTATGCCAGGTGTTTTGTTCCAGCAACAGAAAGCAGACTAATAGAAGGGGATTACATTCACTGGTCTCTGGGGGAGATAGACCCATACCAGCCTAGACTAGCTGGTCTCCAAGTCCATGTTTTCCATTCCATATGACATGTTAATTTTTTTTTTTTTTTTTGGTGCCGGGGATCAAACTTGAGACCTTGCGCTTTCGAGGCAGGCACTGGAACCACTGAGCTAAATCCCCGGCCAATGTTTTCCATTCCAATATGCTCTCCCAAGTGTGTGCAGAAACCACTTCAAACAATCCTTAGTGTCTATGCAACCCTCAGAAACTCAGACATGCACATGCCTCCATCCTGCTCACAAACCGACACCCAGCTCCTACCAGAAGTGCAGGCCACTGCACGCCTGACCCCTCTCACCTTGAGGCAGGAGCTGCCCTGGCTGCGCTGCAGCTGGGCCTCCAGCAGTGCCTTGGTGCCCTCCAGGCTAGTGAGCGTGGTCAGCAGCTCATCCCGCTCAGCCTCCAGCCCCCGCACCTGCTTGCGGTACTGATCCTTCTCAATGAGGCTCTGTGAGTACTGTAGCTGGATGCGGTCGCGGCTCTGGATGGCCTGGAGGGAGCAGGAGGAGGCAGCAGCTAAAGGAGGCACACAGGCCCAACTCTCCCCACATCCGAGTGGCAGCCACCATCTACCAAGCCCTTCCTCTGTGCCAGGCCCTGTGGCAAGTATCAGCTCTTTGCATCTTCATGGTAATGGACTAAGTTAGAGATGTTATCATCATCATTTTCTCCTTTTGCAGCTGAAGAAACCATACCAGCAGGGCAGAGCTGACCGGCCAGTCCAGCTATAGTCAGGTTTTTACTGTTTCACCAAGAATGACCTCAAATACTTCCAGGAGACCTACTGTGCTCCAGGGACTTTGTTCACAGCACCCAGTCAGTGCAGGAGTGCAGAGGTTAAGCCTAGCCCTTTGCATCCTAAGTACTTTTCTCCACAAGGAAGGCCTGGGGCCAGAAGTGGTCTGGTGACACGTGCATTCCTGAGCCCTGCCTCAACCATCAGAGTTAGAAAATCCAGGGATGAAACCCCAAATCTTCATCCTCAAGCCCCGGCCCCTGAGACTGAGATGCATTCTCAAGTGCAACCTTCAGTGCCTCTCATGGGACTCAAACGTGGTCAAGGACACACAGCACAGGCAGTCTGGCACAAGGTGGCAAGGGATGGAGTAACTGGCCCAGGCACCACAGCCCACTCCACGGCCTTGGCAGGAGGCAAAGGCTACGGTTCCCAGGGACCAGAGCCAAAACTTTTGAGAATTTCTTCATCAGCAAATATTTGCAGGCACCTCCTCTATGTTGGCCTTGTCCTTAACACGGAGAGAACGAGAGACTCAGAAATGAAGGACACCACACCTGGCTTTTCTAACTGTCATGGGAGTGCAGGTGAGATCTGGGCTTGGAGTATGAGGCTGGCATCTCAGGATCAGTGTCTGATTCACAAGGGGCCTGGAGACCTGGCTGCAGTGCTGCTGGCTACGTGACCTTGGACAAATCCCTGGCCCTCTCTCCGCCCTATGCAGTGAGAGGATTTGAGGAGCCGGTCTGGGAAGGGGTGCTTTTAGGCCTATATCAGACTAGACTAGCAGGTGTCTGAGGCCCAGGTTTTATATTCTAGCAAATTCTGGGTTTGCTCAAGTACCTCCAAAAACACTTGTCTCTGTGGCTGCCCTGCTGCCCCATCCTAAACCAGCCAGTGTACTGCAAAAGTCTCTCTGCACATGTCCGGTCCTACCCACTCCTCCTCTTCCCCAGGACCAGATCAAGTGGTGGGATCAAGGTCAGGGCACACCAGACCGGGGCTCACCTGGTCCCTCTCCTTCTCGATCTCCTCTAGCTGGGCCAGGATGGTGGCCATGCGGTGCTTGTACAGGTCACAGTCCTTCTGCAGCGTGCGGTGCTTGAGACGCAGGTCCTCCATCTCCTGCAGGTACTGCAAGCAGGGAGGGTGGCAGGCTCAGACCACAGGCCAGCACAAGTATAGCCAACCAGCAGGTGCCAGAAGTCCCACAAGAGTCCTGAGCTGCAGCCACAAGCACCCACCTCACCAGCAGGATGGTACAGACCCCTGGCTCATCTCACTGCCTAATCTACAAAGTGCAGAATAAGAGCTACGATGTCCTCCCAACAAGGCCAGCCTCGGTGCCCCTGCTGAACCCTGGACCTGCAGCCCATTCCCCTTCTCAGCTCCACGCACAGCACTGTCTTCTGCTCTCTGAAATAGCTCCCACAGGGTCATGTGGGCACACAGCACCAGTCTCCCTGCTGGAAGCACCTCTGCAGGAGCAGGGACTTTGTTCTATTCACCAATAATTCTCACGGGCCTAGCAGAGCCCGTCAGTATCTGAGGACGAATGAATGCACAGTTCTTAGCTTGGTGCCTACATGGAGATGCTGGGAAGGCCGCTGAAAGGAACCCGTGAGCCCTGACACTTTCTCCCCCAGGTGAGGGACACTGGCTCTGAATGGGGTGGCAGGGGAAGCAGGGCAGCAGGCACTACCTTGTCCCGCAGCTCCTCGGCCCACTGCAGCTCTCCCTGCACAGCATGCAGCTTCTGGCACAGCTCCTGCCTGCTGTCCTGTGCCTCCCGCCAGTCATGCTCCAGGATGTCCAGAAGGATGCGCTCGGAGCCTGGTGCCCCCGGCCGGCTCACCTCCTAAGGATCAGAGTTCATGGCCACCTCAACACCTGGCCCAGGGCCCACGTTGGGTGTAGGGAGAAAGGGGGACCCCAGCCCTCAGCCCTCGGGCCCCAACCATGAGCTCTGCCAACTGCTCCTAGAACTTTGGACCTCAATTTCCCTCAATGGAAGATGAGCATGGCCCCCAGGAACATCCAGAGTACAACTGAGGTAAGTTCAGCCACGACCTTAGTCCCAAAAGAAAACCTGGACCACTCTCTTGCTCTGGCCCCTACCCAGCACCTAAAGCAGCATCCCAAAGCTTATTTTCACTCCTCTGAGGCATCCCCAAGGAGCTGGGCCTGGGTAACCCCGACCCCATGAAATACACTTATTCCCACCCCTCACTTCCTCGGTAGAACTAGGCCAAGGAAAGGCCACACTGCCACAGGCCACCAAGCAAGCCTTGGGCCACCCAAACCTCTGGGGCCTGGGTGAGATGCCTCTACAAATCCCAGGAAGCTGGGAGGCCCTCTTCTTAGGAAAATGCTCACACACAGAATCAGACACATGGTTTTGGGGTTCAGAGGCCTCCAGGAGGCTGCAGAGACCACAGATTAAACTTGAAGGGGAAGTAATGAGTACAGATCCTCCACTCAGAGCCTCGGATGTCCACCTGGCCGGATGCATCCAGATCTCAGACCCTGGGTCTGTCCGGAATCCTCCCTTTCCAGACCCAGGGAGTCCAAGTGAACAACGGGGGTCCCCAGCACCCACCACTGGGTCCAGGCCGCCAGGCCAGGCCCCTACCTGCTGCAGGCCCTCCTGCAGCTCCTGCAGTGATGCTGTCAGCCGCTGGTTCTCAGCCCGAAGCTCTGAAACCAGGTCCACACTGTCCAGCTCCCTCTCCTTCTCTTCAGCCCCAGGCAGTGGGCCCCGGGCCCTGCGCAGCAGCGTACACTCCTCCTCCAGCCGGCTAACCTTGAGCTTGAGCTGATCCACCTGGGGCCCCAGACCATGGTCAGCACAGCAAGGGCCCCACAAGGTCACTGAGTGGGGGGTGGGGTCCAGTTCCCTCACTCCTGGGTGCTTCCCAGATCCCCCGAGGGGCCTGGTAGGGGTCCTCCAGGCCTTGCTTATGAAGAAAGGACAGGCTGGGTGAATATAAAAACAGTAGGGAGGAAAGAGGGGACAAGGCCAAGATCTCCCAGGGGACTCTGCTTCATGCCCTTGTGGGCAGATGCTGTGTCACCATCTACACATCACCCCAAGGTCCTAACACTGAGTTCAGTCCATGTAACCCCGAATCAGTGTGACAGAGAAGGAGAGGGAGCAGCATAAGAAGAGTGGGAACCAGAGCCTGGGCCCAGCTCTGCCTCAACTCACGGTGGCCTTGGACAAGTCATGGCTGTGCCTTGATCTCATCTGAACCCAGGGTGGGGAAGGGAGGGCGAGGGGTCCGAGGGTGTCACCCAGACCTGGGTTCAGCATGTCCCCCCCACCCCAACCTCCAGCTCCACACACACTCAGGACAGATTGGACTGGGCCCTCATCTTTTGAAGACATCCCTAGCAGTCTCTATTCCAAGCTCAGGCCTTGGTTTCCCCCACGACCTTCCCCACCTGCACCTGCAAGTCCAGAGTTCTGGTTCCAGTTTTCCACTTTTAGGCCGTCATCTTGAGCAAGCCTACCTCCTCTGAACCTGTTTCCTCATCAGTGAAATGAGCCCAATCAACCCTCTCGCCCTTCCACCTGCCTCCCAATATCATCGCAAGAGTCCAACAAGACAGTGAATGGACAGGACAGACTGCGGAGCTGCCACAGGTGTGACGGGGCTGAATTGGCTGCTTTAAATAAAATCCCAGGACCCTAACAGTCACCAGTCCATTGTGTGTAGCCATGGCTGGCTCAGGCTGGGCGCTGGCACCTGAGTGATGACGGCCAGACAAAGGCAGACATGCATGGCCAGTTTGCCAACTTATGCATATGTTCGGCCAGGGCAATTTTCCAGATTCATGCAGGCTCTGGGTGGCCAGATGGTGATAAGAGCAGGCACAGGTAGCAGCCGAGAGAATGAAGTCACTGTTGGAGAAAGGTCACTGGGATCTCTGGGGCCACCCTCGGGCGTGCTAGTGTCTGGCGCCCGAGGACTGTGTTTCCTCTCCTGGAAAATGACGTGCTAGTTCCCAGACCCTCAGAGCACAGAATGGAACCACACACATGCAAGCACACCCGCACGCGCGCGCACACACACACACACACACACACACACACAATCATACATACATAGAAGCCTGGTCGCTGGGTCCAGCAGTTTCATAAATGAACAGTGCGCTCCTCCTCTGCAAAGACTCAAAGAAATCCATGACTCCCGCATTCCTTTCCACTCACAAAACGTGCTTTGTGACGGCTGGAGAGCCAGCTCGTCTCAAGGGCAGGCATGGTCACGCCCTTCACAACAGACCACAGCCACACACCACAGCCTCCCGCTGACCCGAGGCCAGCCAGGCTCCCGATGAGCTCAGCGGACAGGACACCCAGGAGCCTCCACCAAACACGAGGAAATGCGGATGCATTTAATCCGGGTGTACAAACTCACTTAGCACAAAATTACAGCGTTCGTTCCTTGAGTTTATGTTGCTTAGAAAGAACAGCTCATTAAATTTGCACCTTATAAAACATGGTATTAAATCACAGCCACCACACACCTGTCCATGGGGGGAGGGGACCCAAGCTGCCAACCCAGGCACGATTAGCTGGCTTGATCTATGAGCATCCACCTGCAATGCCTTTTTACATTTGGTGACAGAAAAGCTCCAAAAATTAAGACAAATTTATAGGAGCTTATCTACTCATTGAATCTCCCCCTATTCCCTCTACCCCCTCACCTGGCAAAAAGTGACCACAGTAATAGGTTATCTTACCTATGTGTACCTGTGCCATACTTCTACCTCCTCTTCAGTCCCTGGCCCTCCCTCATCCCAGCAGCCCCCTCTTGGCTGTGCACACACAGGACATCTCCTAGTCACACAGGGACACCCACCCCTGTGAGGACACAACTCACAAATCCCTCCCAACCCAAAGATGAGACAAAGCTATAGCACCACAGCCTCCCGGCCCCACCCCGGCCAGTGGCCACGAAGCAGCAGCTCTTTTCTGGGAAAACCTCACAGAAAGGCCTGTGTCTATTTCGGAAGAAGAGGCACCCCTCTGTGTAAAGAGAGGAGACCCCACCTGCCACCCACCCCTTTCAGCAACGCAGAGAGTGAAGCTTGAAATCCAATTTCCCCATGCCTCAACTTCTCCCTCCAAAATGAGGGATGAGGGTAGTGGCCACCCCTAACACAGGGCTGCTGCAAAGTGGAAGGAGTTTTTGCACAGAGCAACCGTGGGGTGCTTGTAATTGTTGTGCCATCCTCATCTGTTACCTCTTGCTGTGAGGATGAAGAAACTGAGGCACAGAAAGGGAAGCCTGGCTCGTGCCAGGCTGCTTATCTGCAACAGAGCTGGACCCGGGACCTGTGTACACAGCCCTGGCCCCACCCCTCCAAAAGCCTCTGCCTTGACGTAGATCCTTGGTATTAATCCTTGGGATGAAGCCCTGCAGTCATGCTCAGTCCCAGAAAGAAACCAGGAAAGTGGTTCTCAGGTTCCCCACCAGGAGGGCCCAGCCTCACTCACTGCTGGGACTTGATGAGAATCCTGGGAAGGTCAGCACCGGGACCAGGCAGACCCGTTCAAGTCCAGGCCATGCTGCTTCCTGGCTTGGTGACCTTGAGCAAGTCACTTTGCCAATCTGAGCCCCAGTGTCTATATTTAGAACAGGAACCTGGCCTGTGGTGCTCTAGTGAGGACTAGATGACATGATGCATGCACCCTGTGTGGCACACTGTCGATGGCACTTGATAATGATGACAGCTAATGGTAAGACAGATTTGGGGGCCAGGGATTTAGCTCAGTGGTTCTGCTGCCTGCCTCACAAGCACAAGGACCCGAGTTCAATCCCCAGTACCAAAAAAAACAAACAAAACCAAAAACACAGATTTGGAGCACTAACTCGGCCAGGCACTGCAGGCACCTGAAATTCCATCTCCTTTTTCTTCTTTCTTTTCTCCCCCACCACCATGACTGAGGATTGAACCTGGGGTGCTCTATTACTAAGCTACATACCCACGCCCTTATTTTTATCTTGAGATGGTCTCAATACGTTGGCCTGGTTGGCCTCAAACTTACAATCCTGCTGCCTCAGCCTCCTGAGTAGCTAGGATTACAGGCATGTATTACTACATACAGCTTAATTCCATGTCTTAAACGCAGTGAAACCTCAAACCCAAGGTTTATCCACCCTGACACTACTGACGTTTTGGGCTAGGTAATTCTGTCTCAGGAGCTGTCCAGTGCACCAGAAGGCATTTAGCATCATCCCTGGCCTCTAAGCACACATGCCAATCACATCCCCCTAGTTGTGATGACCACAACTGTTCTGAGACTTCACCAGATGTTTCAGAGGTGGGCCCAAATCACCTCCAGCTGAGAACAACAGCCATAGCCCAACAAAGTGGGAACAGGGCAATTAAAGGACCGTCCACCATCAAGAGCAGGCAGAAGGAGGCTCTGAGACTCGAGCTGGTGTCCACATTGCCATCACTTTTTGCAACTGCCCCTTCTCCACTGCACCCCGCCCATCCCCTATCCCGCACCTTACCGCCAGCTGCAGGTCTCGGCTGCGCAGCACAGCAGAGTTCTTCTCCTCACTGAGCTGGGCCAGACGCATGGCAATCATGTAGTTCTCGTCCTTGAGTCGGAGCAGCTCCAGGCTGCCCGCCTCCCAGTCCTCCCGCAGCCGCTGGCAGCGCTCCTGTGCCTGCTGCTGCTCCCTAAGCCGCTGCTCCAGCCCTGCCCGCTCCTCCTCGAGTACCCGGCCCCGGGCTTGCAACTGCTGCTCCCGCTGCAGCTGGCTCTTGCGAGCTTCCCGAAGTCGACGCACCTCGGTCATCAGGAACTGGGTCAGACCCTCGGGCCCCTCTTCATCTGCAGGGACAGGAGAGAGAATAGCCAGGAGGGAAGGTAAAACCCAGGAGACGAGCAGACTGCACCAAAAAAAAAAAAAAAAAAAAAGCCATAAAGCCACTAGAGGGAATCCCTGAAATGTGTTTTGGTAATTCCAGGAGAGGCACAAAATCCAAGGGTTAGAAAAGGTGATTAAATCTATATCCAAGTGTGAAAATCTCTGAAATATGAAAGCTGCAATTAAGTTAAAAGAAAAGCAAAAGAATGGAGGAAAATGCAACAAACAACTCAAAGCCATAATATATAAAGAGCTCCTGCAAATCAATAACAAAAGGCAAACAGCTGAATAAAAATATAGGCAAAACCTATCAACTGGCAAATCCCAAAATAGTATGACTAATAAACACAGGAAAATATGCACCAATCCACCAGCAATAATAGCAGGAGCTATTAACAATTATTGACTTAACTCTTTGTGTTAGATAAATGCAGTAAGTATTTAATATTTGTGACACTTTAAGGTAAATACTATTATTGAACCCATCTTGAGAAGAAAAGATGGAAGTATAGAGAAGTCACTTGTCCTACGTTTACAAAACAATAAGCTGTGAACTACACTACTCAATGAAATATAAACCTGAAACAAAACTATGTATTTTTTTTACATATCAACCTGGCAAAAATGTTAAAACATTTTTAACATTTAAAAAATGATCCCCAGGATTCCTGAGGGTATAGCAAAATGGGCACTCACACACTGCTGGTGGGAAATATACTGATACTACATTTAAAATACATAGCCAAGTATGAGGGCATACACCTGTAATCCCAGCACTCAGGAGGCTGAGGCAGAATTGTCATGAGTTTAAGGCCAGCCTGGGCCAGATAGTGAATTCAAGGCCAGCCTGAATTATATGATGAGATCCTGTCTCAAACAGCCAAAAATAAAATAAAATATACATACTCTGAGAAATTCTACTTCAGAAACTCTCCCCAATGCGGAGAAGTAGAACTCCACAAAGATGCACATACCACATTATAATATTACAAAGCAAGAAATAACCTACATGTCCATCCACAAGGCGTGGGCTAAATGAATTGTCACAACCTCATTCACAAACATTATGCAATCACTTAAAACAAATGTAGACCAGGTAGAAACACCACTCACATCAGCCATTCTGAAAAAAAGCAAACTACCAGGCAACACATGCCGGCCAAACTACGGTGTGTGTATGAATGGAAAGACAAGGGGACTTGCCAAAGTGTCACCAGCAGAACAGAACCGAAGAAAAGAGGAAAAGATCTTCTTTTTTCATTCTGAAGTCACCTGGAGCCTTTGAATGTTTTACATAAGAAACTATACGCCCATGAATGTCAGGCACACCATGTCTGAAAGTAGTATTAGGGACAAAGAGCTGTGTTAATCAAGTGGCCTAACTGGATTACAATCCCAGCCCCACCCTCAGCCTACTGTGGGGGCCTGGACAAACAGCTTCAGTCTGTGCCTCGGTTTCCCTATCTGTTCAACAGGGATAGCAGGAGTGCCTCCGTGACAGCAACAGGGTAAGGAACTCTGAAGGGATGGCCGAGGCCTGGGGACCCAATGGGATCAGCTCACCGAGGATCATGGAGCAGCGCTGGGCAGGTTCCTGGCCCGTGAGTAGAGTGTAGTGTTCCGGGTAGTAGAACTCCAGGGCCTCCAAGAAGGCCTCGTAGCCCCTCTTTCCACGGCAGCGCAGGATGTCCATCAGGCGCCCTGGAGAGGAGGTGCACTCAGGGATCAGGAAGAGGCTTCTCCCCTGCACCTGGCTGCTTCCTCCCCGACCATGCTCCAGGGCCCACGTTCCCCAGATTTTTGGGCCGGTGACACACACAGGGGCCTGTCCCAACACATCAGGGAGGAGAGCCTGTCTGCCTCGGCCAGGGGAGCCAGACCCCTGTAAAGCACCTGCAGTGAGCAGCTCCCCAACAACCCCACACTCCACCAACACAGATGCTGTGCCAGCAAAGGCAACCTACGCTTTCAGGGGCAGAAGAGACCGCCACCCTTCATCCCCCAAAGCAAAGAAAGGACTTCTACTGGTCTGAGCCAGAAACTCCACTTTTAGACCCTCATTCCTTTGTAGCTATGATTCAAAAACACACACTGGGAGAGGGGAGCCTGGCAAAACCGAGGCAGGTCTTGGTCCTCTGAGGAAAAATGACTCTCCGAGGAGCCTGTGCCACACAAGGAGTGGGCAGAGAGAGCCAACGAGATCAAAGGACACAGGAAAGATGCAAGGCCACCAGCTTTACAAGAAGGTCCCAAGCCTTGCCGCAACCACATCTCTACTGCTCTACCATGGGCCCAGGAAGTGGGAGCGAACCCCAAGACAGACAAACCCTGACGCCGGTGTGGGCACGGCCGCCTGAACGAGGGGGAAGAGGGGCGGGGATGGTGGGGGCCCCCAAGCAGCCCATTCTACCGACGTGGAGACTGAGGTCCCGGCCGGCAGAGCCCTGGCCTCGCGCTCTGGGCTCCCAGCCCGGGGTGGGGTGTGGGGGAGTGTCCGTGCGCTGCGCTCCAGACCCAGTCGCCCGGGGCGCGCCCCAGTCGCTCACCGGTGCGGTTGACGCGGCACGGGAAGCGGTAGGTGCTCAGCACCTCTTCCTCGTCCTGCTCGTCGATGACCCGGCACTGGCGCAGATACGGCGTGAGCTTGGCCGGATTCAGGGCGCGCGTCAGCCGGTGCCGGACGCCCTCGATCCGCTCCCACAGCGCATCCTCCTCCGCCTCGGACCCAGAGCCGGCTCCGGCCTCCTCCTCGACCTCCCCCGTCTCCGACCGGCCCGGCATGGCCGCGTCCCCGGGGTCTGCGGGTGAAGACGAGCGGGCGTCGGCGGCGGGGAGTCCGGATCAGGGTGCGCAGGCCGATCCCCGCAGGGTGTCCCGAGTCCCCTCCACGGGCGCGCGACCCGCCGGCTGGGACTCACCCCGCGCGCCGCGCCCGCCCCGGGCTCCCGGCTCCGCACTCGGGCGGCGGCTCCGCGGGCGCAGGGGGGCGGCGCCCTCGGGGTCTCCAGCTCCGCCCCCGCCCCCGCCGCCGCCCCACATCCCGCCCAGACCAGGCGTCGCGTCCGGCCGGGCGGCCACCCCGCACGTCCGTCCGCACGCCCGCCCTCCGGCCGGCCGGGCCGCGCCTCCCCGCTTCCTGTTTCCCGCCGGCTCTCCCGGACGGGCGGGCGCTGCGGGGCCCCGACGGCCCGCCCACACCTGCCGGCCTGCGAGGGGCGGGGACGGGACGGGACAGGCGCGCGCTCCTTCCAGCGCAGCGCAGCGCAGCACCTTGTCCGGGTCACGCGCGGCGGCTGTCCACGCCCGCAGCACGCCGGCCGCCGGGGCCGCAGCCCGCGCTGGACATAACGACTCACCCTTTGCTGGCCGCACGGTGTCCTGTTGCGTGCAGATGTCACAAGTCTCGCGTGTCACACTACAGGAAGGGACCCTGAGCTATCACCCCACACGACCTACCATCACTCTACCCGACCCAGATGCCACACACCCAGTCGCAATCCCATCTGCCCCATCTCCAAGGAAATGACTGTAAAGTGCAAGGCTTCAGACCTCCACCTTCAGGGAGCTCCCAAAGCCTCTCCCCCAAATCCCCCAAGTACAAGGATTCCTATGGCCCTGGTAGCTGTGTACACCATGGACCCCCAGCGTGGACACTATATGGAACCCCTGAATCCTGAGTCCCCAAACAGATTGCCAGCTCTGGCACCGTCCCTCAGGCTCAGGACTCCCTGGGCAGGCAGCAGAGGGCAGAGGGCAGTACTGCAGGGCACCACTCCACCTTCCTTCCTGTGTAAAGCCCCGTGGACATGGCACAGGGCTACACATTTCCCAGGGGTGTTTCTCCGGATGCTGGCCCCAGAAAGGTCTATGGTTAGATCCGGTAAGTTTGAGATATAGTCTCCAAAGTCCCTTCCCCCATCCACTAGTGTCGCCCAGCACGATAAGGTCTGATTTTTTTTTTTGCTGATACCCAGGATACCATCTCCCTGGGCACTGGAACTTGCCAGCTGTGCCTGCGGGGGGGGGGGGGGGGGCAGGCTGGAGGGAGCTGAAAGACATGTGAGTCCCCAAATCCCCTCATACCTTCTGAATTAGATTAGAATCACAGCATGTATTACTCATCAAGGGAAACAAAAAGTTTTCAACTAACAAAGGCTCTGAAAAGTCCTGCAGTCTAGAAACTGGTTTAAACTTACAAATCTCAGTGTTCTTTCCCAGCCTTAATTCACCACAGATTGTTGTTCACTCGTTTTTGTTTGGGGTTTCACCTGTTTACATGCAAAAGAAACTGGAAAGCTCTAGTGCAAATCCATCCGTGAACAGAGGAGGAAGCACAGACCCGGAACTGGACCAAATTCACACAGGGAGGCAGCTGTGGAATGAGGCCCAGGCCCTGGCCTCCTTCCTCCTCCGGGTCTACGTCCAGGCTCACAGCTGTCCAGTCACACACCTTCCCTGTTGGAGGCCCTGGGTGCCTGAGCCTCTTGCTGGCCTTCCACATGGAGAGAGCGGCTCCTCCCACCAACACCCAGCTCGCTGTGAATATTTTTAACTTGGCCAGGAGAATAGGGTGAAGTCTTGGGAAATGAATCTGTGGTTAATTATTGTCTCATCCAGAAGCCTAAGTTGGGCTCCTAGATTAGACTCCACAGGTAACCGGGGAAGAGAAGCAAGGGGCGCTGGGTCTGAACAGATCGGGTGGCTGAGTACCCAGCACTCCTGGGGAAGTTGCCGAGATCTTGGGGGTCCACACTCACACATGCACAGTTGCACTCACAGTCACACCCTTACTTGAACACACATGCTTGCCCACTGTAGGCAGGGAGCCAGGCAGCGGGAGCAGGGCCGCACCCCTTCCCCTCAGATGCCAGAGCCTCTCATCTGTTGGCCGTTCCCAGCATCCGCAGTGGACGTGTGAGATTAATGACCCATGATAGCCCTCTGTGGATTCCGCCTCGTTCATCTTCTCCCTGTAGCTATATCAAGAAGGCAGGGCTCCGGCAGGGAGGCAGAGTCTACACTGTGTGCCAGGGGCCCTGGGTCCTGTGCCAGGCTCCTAGCCAGCAGCGGTGTTCTTCCCTAAGCCTCCGTTTCCCCATCTGCAGAGGCAAGTGGTGAGTAATCGCTGCCACACCTAGAGAGGAGAATAGTGTAGGCGCAGAGAAAGTGCCCTGGAGTCCTATGCTGCCTTCTGAGTCGCCTCCTTGGACAAATTCCTTCCCCTCCGAACTTCTGTAAAATAGCGTAAGCATTCCACTCTGGGGGGATGTGGTGTGTCCCAGACAAGCAGCCCCTCCATCTGTGAAATGGGTACAGGAACATCAACCTGTCCTCTCCCCAGTTCACCCCAAAACAGTTCCCATGCCTCACCCAGGCCACGTTCCCCGCCTCCAGCGCCTCACCCAGAGCTTCTGAGCTACAGTGTACGTTCGTCAGGGACATCATTGTGGAGGCTTTTGTTATTGTTTTGATTCTTTTTCCTGTACTGGGGGTATTGCCTTCGAAATGAGCTACTATATCCTCACCACATTGTTGTTGTTGTTGTTGTTTTTGAGACAAGGTCTAAGTCACTAAATTGCCCAGGCTGGCTGGGCTCAAACTTTTGATCCTCCTGCCTTAGCCTCCCAGAGTGCTGGGATTAGATTACAGGCAGGTGCTACCCCTCCAGGCTATGTTGTCTTGATTTTGGGGACAGAATCTCTCCATATGTTGCCCAGGCTGTCTTTCAGTTCCTGGCCTCAAGCTATCCTCCTCCCTCAGCCTCCCAAGTAGCTGTGACTACAGGTGTACACCGTTGCATCTGGCTGAGAGATTGTCTTAAAAACCATCAAATTTTAAAACTTCATCTCCAAAAAAAAAAACAAAAACAAAAACTTCATTTCCCAGGGCCGGCGATTTAGCTCAGCGGTTCCGACGCCTGCCTCAAAAACACAAGGTCCTGAGTTCAATCCCCAGTACCAAAAAACAAAACCAAAAAACACTCCCCCAAAAAATGTCATTTCCGGCCAAACTGGAACAAACTACAAACTTCCCCCAGGCCCAACAGCTGCCCCAACCCCTCCCCTCCCATGGGCCCTAATCAGCCACCAATTCGATCTTGGAAGCTGTCTGCTTTTTCCACCTCAGGGCCTGCTTCCAGCCTGTTCTCTGCCTGGAATGCATGTCCCTCACCTCGTGGGAAGGATGTTCTTTGACCTATTCTGGTCTCTGATCAAATGTCACCTTCCCTGGGAAAGGAGCCTGCAGGCAGGGAGTTCCTTGTACCCCTCAAGCCACTTGGCTACCTTCTGGGCACGCAGCACCCCCTGGGGCTGTGATGTTCTGATGCTATACTCTTCCACCCGAGAACTGTGTGGTCCTTGGTCAGCCAGAGGGGCTGGAACAATCCCAGGAGCAGTGGCAGATGGGAGGTTGGAGAAGTATGGGGTAGGGGACAAAGCCAAGACCTTGCTGCTCACCCTCCAGGCTCTTGCTCTTATTAGTGGCAACACTGTGTCATTACTGTCCCCTCCACACCAGCCTCAGGCCAGAGAAGCAGGACCCCTTTTCCATGCAATCCTTTGTCATGGGCAAAATAGCTCTCAACCTCTTAGATGTCAGATGTGTGAGTTTGTGTCTCCCAATACCAAAGAATGGATTTGAGGACAAAAAAGGTTAAGAGTAGGAAAGGTTTATTGTAGAAAGACAGGATCCTGAGAGAGGGTGCTGCTGAGGCTGTTCGTCCAAGGGCATTTTATACAGCAAAATCGCAAAGTGGGTACAACGTGGATGCTCTGGGTCAAATACAGTCAATCTACAGGGTGACAAGTATGGTCGCTTAGCTAATATTGACCCAATGGGGAAGCAAGGCATAGCAAGGTATATCAATGAGCATCATTAACCTTAATTTATCTATAACTTGTGCCGGAGAAAGAACAAAGGCATTTTTGGAAAAGGAGGGAGAATGGGTCCAGATGTTTTGGTCACCCACCTTTGTGTGTGGTACCTGTCTGGGCCCACTGGACCAGCTGATATTAATTACAGTATCAGCTCAAGCTGCTGATTCTCTTTAATTTGACTTTATCATTTTTATTTTTAAGGAGGCCTGCAGGCTTGGCCGTTGTGTTTTGAGGCCTGGCTTTCTTTAGCTTTGCCTCCAATGCTTTCAGGGGATAGATCCCCCAGCCTTGCACCTTCCCCCTTCCTCTTTGGCAACCTCGGATTGTACCCCAGGATTTGGGTCTTTGTTTATCCACTCTGTGGGCTGGGGTCCATGGTGGGCCTGGGCTCTCCCCCACCAGCCCACTGACATCACTCACCCTGTGTGGCTGTCTTGTCACCACAGCCTGGCCCATTTGGATGCTGGCACAGACCCTGGCACACAGTGGCTGCTCAGCAGGGAATTGGCATTCGGACCCAGACTGGGCACAGCCCAAGCACAGGCAGCCGCTACATGCACATCCTCAGTTGAGTTCATGCAGTGCTGTTTGTCCCTTCTCTACCCTGTGCCCAGGGTCCCCAAGAGCCCTCTACACAGAAGGCCTCCCTACCCAGACCTATTCTGGGAGAGAGGGCTGGGAGCAGGGAGGCCGTGATGTCTGACCACAGAAACTCCAACCGGAAGGGTCTTTAAGAACTACCTTTTTATAGATATTGGGGAAACTGAGGCTACAGTGGCCCAGGTGAGCCCTGGGCTCCCCATGGCAGAGACAGCAGGGCTGAAGAAGCAGACATAGGAAAGTCATGGGAAGCCACCCTCCAGCATCCTGAGAGCTGGGGACTTTCACATGGACCGGACAGAAGGGTGGCCCTGTCCTCATGTTCCCTTCCCCACCTTGCCCACCCAGCAGCCTCTGCATGGGAAGAGTAGAAATGGTGCCTCGTCCTCACTGAATTCATACTAGTTCCAGCGATCAGAGCCTTGGGCGGGGGCAGGGGGTCAGCGTGGGGCTGGGCTGGGTTGTGGAGGGGGTGGGGACTGGGACGGGCTGGAAAGAGACTCCCAAAAATAGAATCTAGGCTTCTCTCTCCATCCCTCCCTGAGTCTGGGCCACCCAGCCACCTCTCTGCAACTCCGTGGCCAGTCTGCGCCCAAGGTGGTTGGAGGGAGACTCCCATCCCAGCCAGCCCTTCACCTGAAAGAAGCTGGAGACCTCACAGGGGCAGCCAGGGTGGCAGCTGAAGCCACCACCGGAGGGTGAGGAGGGCGTGTCAGAGGAGATGGCCACTGGGGCAGGCTGCCTGGGGCCCAGGATTCCAGAGAAAGGCCCAGGGAACCATCCAGGCTGAGTCATCTGGAAAGGGGGGGGGGGGCAGGGCCTCCAGCTCTGAATCACCAAGGCCTTGCTTGCCTTCCCTGACGCCCGCCTGCCATAGCCATGGGGTCACTCTGACTGGGTTCAAATCCCAGCCACTCACTTCAGTGGAGACAGTCAGGGTTGTGTCTGGTGAAAGGGTTGGCTATATGGCATGTGGTCAGGACAAAGTTGGCACTGAACAACAGGCACTGTGTGGCAAATTTCCAGGGTTAGCAACTGAATCTTCTGAACACCACCCCCACAGGTCCTCCTATCACCCCACTGGTCACATGACCAGACAGGTTTGTCCAGGTCCCACAGCAAGTGCTGTGGAGTAGAGGGGTCTTGGTGCCCTGTGTTTGTGCCCCTCTCTGCCACCAGCACAGCTCTCTGCCCAATCTGTGCCCAACCCTGCGTGCCTTGGACCCACATGAATCTGCCCTGAGAAAGCGGGCACTCCCCTACCGATTTGATTAAGTCATTTGCAGCCACAAGAGGTGGAAGCTCTCTGCTCTGGCCACAGGCATCAAAAAGTACAGGTAAGGTGGAGGCAAAAAAGACGAAGGCGGTTGGGGCAAAAGGAACATCTCATGCAGAGGCCCAGCGCCCGGAAATCTCCTGGTGCACGCCCCGAGGGGTGCTGGTGCCTCACCTGCTTTCACACGCACTGTTCCACACCAGCAGCCCTGTTCCCTTCTTGCCGTGACTCAGAGAAGGGGTGAGGTGAGCTGGCTGCCCTGCTGGAAGCCGGTGGGTGAGTAATGGGCTCCCTGGTGTTCTCCGTGGAGGGAGGGAGCTCCTGGGGTTGCCATTAGTTGAGCAATCAACCAGCTGCCAGGTTCTGGACTGACCCATCTCGGGCACCCCCTGGAGGGCAGCCTGGTACTGCCTCAGGTACAGTGGAGGAACCCAAAGCTCAGGCAGGGCAGTGGCCAAGCTGCCCCATCCCCACCAGGACCCTACCTTCCCTACCTGCAGAGTGAGCACCCCGGCTATGGACAGGGAGTTCTGGGTTCAAATCCTTTCTCTGCCCCTCTTTTGTTACTGGACTTCAGGGAGTGGACACCTCCTCTCTCTGCCTCTTTTCCCTACCTGTTGGGGGGGGGCCCTGGATGGGAGCAGCGTCCCCAACAGTACTGTTCTGAGGACAAGCGAGGGAATGAGGTCACATGGAGACCTTAGCTCAGAGTCCTGCACAGAGTAGATGTCCGACACAGTCACCCCTGATACCGTAGAGGATGGGCCCCCTCAGATTCCGAAATCTATGTAACATTCAAGTTCTCTCCTAAAATGGTATTGTGTTTGCATACGGCTTGTACACATCCTCCGGGTACCTTAAATCATCTCTAGAATACTTAAAACACCAAATGCCATGGAAATACTTGCTATGCTGTATTGTTTTTAATCTGTATTATTTTTATTGTTTTATATATATTTCAGTACAAGGGGTAGAACTGGAGGCTTTATGCATGCTAGGCAAGCACTCTCACTGAGCTACATCCTCAGCCCTTTTCTATTTTTATTCTCTGATAGAGTCTCTCTAAATCACTAAGTTGCCTGGGCTGGGCTCCAACTTGCAATCCTCCTGCCTCAGTCTCCAGAATGCTGGGATTACACCACATCCAGCTACATTGTTATTTTTTTATTATGAGTTTTTTTGGGGGAAAATATTTTCAATCCAATGTTGGTCGAATCCACAGAGTGGGAACTGGAGATAGGAAGGGGCTGACTGTATAGTGTTGGCTATTATAATCCCCAAGACCCACCTGCTGGGACCGTCTATGACTCTAGCAATTCAGGTGGCTGCAGGCTTTGCCCACCCACTGTCACCTCCCTGCTCATCCTGGCCTGTGCCTGGTCACCTGGGCCTGCAGAAACCTCACACCAACCCCACTTCCGTCTGCACTGCTTCTCCACTTTCTCATCACCACCTTCCACATGCCCTCCTTTCTCTGCGCCCAAGTCCCCATCTCCCTGCCCACTTATGCAAAGGAGCAGGACATCCAGGTTCTTCTCTCCAGTCCTGTTGCTCTCTGGCGCTCACATCAAAATCTGCCCACTTTCATGTGTTTGTCTGCTGCATAGAATGTCCACCCCTGGGGGCAGAGATGCTGCCACCTCCTCCATCGCTGTGTCATTAGAGACAAGCTCAGTGCCCGGCACGCAGCTGGCACTCCAGAGGTGTGGGTAAAAACTGGCCTCCTCAGCAGATGGGTGAAAGGTACATATCCACTCCTGATGGCCCACAGCCTGACCAGAGCTCATCTGTGACCCCCACAGTTGCACTTAGTGTGCCTGGAATGAATGAATGAAATGAATGAATGAATGAATGAAATGAATGAATGAAGAAATTCATTCAGTCCCCAGTGGTTGGGTTCCCAGAGCTCGGAGGACAGAACACTAGGGCCTTGGGCAAGAATAATAATTCCCAACATTCCGGAGTACTTGTGTCCCAGGACGGTTTTGATTTCTTTCCTCGGATTAATACCTTTAATCCTCACAGAAGCCCGTGAAGCATCTACTGCTACTACGTAGATATTATAGGTGAGGAAACTGAGGCACAGAGTCAAGCAATTTTCCCAAGGTACCCAGCTGGGGAGTTGGCAGCCTGAGAATTAAACCTAGAACTCTTTCTGGAGTCAGCTTGCTTTCAACACTGCCCAGCATTGCAAGCAGGAGGGCTTCCCAGGGGAGGTGTGGCAGAAGCAACCTGGAGGACTGAGCGCATTTCCGCAGCAGGAAGCTGAGTGTTCCTTGGTGCAGCTGGGATGGGTGGGGCACTGGGGAAGAAGGTTGCCCAGCATTCTAATTACATGTGCTGTGTATCAATCCACCCAAAAACACAGTGGCAGAAAGCAATCAACAGCATTTATTTAGCTCAGGAAGCTGCAGTTGGGCAGGACTCAGCAGGACAGAGGACAGGGTGACAGTTGGGACAGCTGGGACTCTTCGGTTCTCATAGTCTCTGTATGGTCTCTACAGGACAGGCAGTCAGCTTCCTACACAGTGGTTTCAAAAACGCATGTCAAAGAGACATAGGGGAAGCCATTGCCTATTATGATCTGGCCTTGGCTGTCAGCCAGTGTCACTTCTGTTATATTGGTTACAAGGCCCCCGTGCTGGGGGAGGGGAAGACAGGGTATCCCCAGTTCTCTGGGTGGAGAGCATGTAGGGGGAAATACTGCTATAGAGGGTTTTGAAAAATTTATCATGGCCCAGCAGGTGAGCAAGCTGGGTCAACGTGTTGGCCAAGGACCCACTCTACCTGGACAAGGTGACTTCTGTCTGCAGGGCTTAGGGTGGAGGTGGCAGCCTAGTGCCTCAGGTATAAAACACAGTAGGGTACACAGATCTGACACTTGTAGCTCAGTGCATTTTTATCTCTGTATACATCCAGGTAACCACCACGCAGTTCAAGATACTGACCATTTCCAGCACTCTGTTAGCCTCCCCATGGCCCCTCCAGGCAAGACCCCTACTAGGGCCAACTGACTTCTGTCACCAGGGACTAATTTCACTTCATTAAATACGCAGCATCTGCTAGCATGTGTCTGAATCTTTCATTCACCAGTGTCAGTGAGGTTCCCTCATGCAGGCAGATTCATGTATAGATTGCTCATTCCCATTACTGTATCATAGTCCTGTGTGTGAACACACTGCTTTATGGGGATTTGAGTACTTCCTGTTTGAGGGCTCTACCTACTATGCTGCTATTAACATCCGTGCACACTTCGTTTCACAAATATAGCTCTGCCTCGCTGTTGGGTACACACATAGGAGCAGGAGGGTTTAGTTGCAGCATAGGTATAGATATGTTCAGCCTCAGGGTGCCTGCCAAACAGTCTTGCCACAAACTTGTACCATTTCACATTTCCAATCCACCTCCCACCAACACCTGAGTTGTCGATATTTTCAGTGTAACTCCATCTATTGGAAACGAAGTGGAAGCCAGCTTTTTTTTTTTAACACAAGGTCTCACTATGTAGTTGAGGCTGGTCTTGAATTCACTGTGTAGCCTAGGCTGGCCTCAAAACTCCCAGCAATCCTCCTGTCTCAGCATCCCAAGAGCTGGGATTACAGGCATGCACCACCATGCCTGGCCAGAAACCAGCATTTTGAATGAAATCTTGCTAAGAGCCACCATTGTGGAAGAATAGTTAATGGATACACAGTTTTATAAGCATGATTTCATCAATAGAGCAAAACAGAGTAATGTCCTAGGAGATAAGGAGATGATTAAAATCCAGTGTATGGGCCAGGGATTTAGCTCAGTGGTTTCGCTGCCTGCTGCGCAAGCGCAAGGACCCGAGTTCAATCCCCGGTACAAAAAAAAAAAAAAATCCAGTGTAGCTGGGCATGATGGTGCATGCCTGTAATCCCAGCACTTGGGAGGCTGAAGCAGGAGGATCGTCTTAAATTTGAGGCCAGCCTGCACTACAAAGTGAGACCCTCTCTTAAAAAAAAAGATCCAATAGGCCGGGGATTTAGCTTAGTGGTTCCACCGCCTGCCTTGCAAGCGCAAGGACCCGAGTTTGATCTCCCCAATAGAAAAAAAAAGATCCAGCATACCAAATAAGGTGTAGAGCTGTCTTTGGCCAGTAAAGGTATACTGTTATCTTTGCCAGGTGAGAGTAATCTGTCCAAGGTGCTTATACGTGTTGGGTTGGAAAAAAATAAAAGCTTTTAATAGATTTCTTTTAAGTCTTGCTAAGTGACTAAATTGCCTAGGCTGGGCCCCAACTCATAACCTTCCTGCCTCAGGCTTCCAAAGCACCAGGACTATAGACTTGTGCTACCATGTCTGTCTAGAGCGGTGATTTTAAACCTAGCATTCTCTTTTCTATGCCTCAAATAAAATTCCAGATTCAGTGATTTAAAGTATTTACTATGCATATGCTGGAAATATAGGAAATCCCATGGATTCTCTATAAGAACCATAGTCAAAACAAAAGCAATATCAGGAGAAAAATAAAAACACCAATGCAAGAGAGATCAAAGGAGAGGTAGACGGTTCAATCAAGACCCAAGTGTTTTATTTAGTTTTGCTTTATTTTATATCTTTATAGCCATATTGAGGCAGTTTTATATCCTTAAATTAAAAGTAATAACATAAAACATATGTGAGATTGTGAAAAAAAATTTTTTTTGGTACCAGGGCTTGAATTCTGGATCTTGCTCTTTCAAGGCAGGTGGTGGAACCACTGAGCTAAATCCCCAGCCCTTTAAAAAAACTATTTGATATTGACAAGCAGCCAGGTGAGAGGTGACTGTAACCAGGTACCCCCAGGAATGGAGAAGCTATGAAAAGTGTGTGTTGACCCCGTTTCCATCTAGAATTAGAGCCGAATGACTGAAGAAGTTACAGTGGGAAACAGAAATCCAGTGTCATAAACCCCACCAAGGCCAAAAAAAACACAAGTCAAGGATCCCTTATCCAAAATGCTTGGGACAAGAAGTGTTTCAAGCTTCAGGGTTTTTTTGGATTTTGCAATAGCTGCATATACACAATGAGGTATCTTGGGTGTGAGGCTCAAGTCTAACCAGAAAATTCCTCTGTTTCCTATAAACCTATACACATAACTGTAAATTTTTTTCATACTTGGGATTAAACCCAGGGCCTTCACATTGACCTACATCCCTAGCCCTTTTTTTAGTTTTTATTTTGAGACAAAGTCTCACTAAGTCACTAAATTGCCCAGGCTCCCAGTATGCTGGGATTATAGGTCATGCCACTGACTGGGAGAAAACATTTGTGAAAGAGATGTCTGATAAAGGACCACTACCCAAAATGTACAAAACCCATACACCTCAGCAATATGAAAATGAACAACCCAGTTAAAAATGGGCAAAGATCTGAACAGACATCTCACCAAGAAAGATGAATAGATGGCAAATAAGCATATGGAAAGTTGCTCTACCTCATCTGTCATTACAGAATTGCAAACTAAAACAACAATAAAATACCAGCACAGTACACACCCATTAAAATATTCTAAATCCCAAACACTGACAATACCAAAAGCTGGCAAGGATGTAAAGCAACAGAAATGCTAATTCATTGCTTGTGGGATCCTAAAAGGTACACCTACTTTGGAAGACTGTTCGGCAAGACTGTTTAGTTTCTAATCAAAATAAGTAAACTTTCTTGGGGTCATGATCGAGATTGCATTAAACCTGTATAACAATTTTGCAAGTATGGCCTTTTTCACTATATTAGTTCTTCCTACCAAGAATAAGGGATATCTTTCCATTTTCTGATATCCTCTTCAATCTCCTTTTTCAGAGTACTGTAGTTCTCCATGTAGAGGTCTTTTACTTCCTTTGTTAGATTGATTCCTAAGTATTTCATTTTTTTGAATGCTATTGTGAAAGGTGTTGTTTCCCTAATTTCTCTCTCACTGACTTTGTTACTTTTGTTGTTACAGGAAAGCTATTGATTTTTGAGTGTTGACTTTGTATCCAGATGTTACTGAATTTGGTTATTAAATCTAGAAGACTTTTGGTGGAGTTTTTGGGGTCTTCTGTGTAGAGTATCATGTCATCCACAAATAATGATAATTTAACTTCTTCCTTTCCTATCCTTATTCCTTTTATTTCTTTCTCTTGTCTAATTGCTCTGCCTAATGTTTCCAGAACTATATTGAATAAGAATGGTGACAGGGCCAGGGATTTAGCTCAGTGGCACTGCAACTGCCTCACAAGCGTAAGGTCCTGAGTTCAATCCCCGATACAAAAAAAAAAAAAAAAAAAAAAGAGTGGTGACAGTGGACATCCTTGTCTTCCTGATTTTAGAGGGAAAGCTTTCAGTTTTTGTCAGTTTAATATGATGTTGGCTGTTGGTTTGTCATAGATGGCTTCTATCAGATTGAGATAAAAAACCATCTATTCTAATTTTCTGTAGTGTTTTTATCATGAATGGCTGTAGGACTTTGTCAAACACTTTTTCTGCATCTATTAAAATGATCATGTGGTTTTTGTCCTAGGCTCTATTGATATAGTGTATTACATTTATTGATTTGCTTATGTTGAACCATCCCTGCAACCCTGGGATAAATCCCTACTCGGTCATGGTATATAATCTTCTTGATGATTTGCTGCATTCTGTTTGCCACCATTTTATTGAGGATTTTTGCATCTGAATTCATTAGGGAGATTGGCCTGTAGTTCTCTTTTTTGGTTGGATCTTTCTCCTGTTTTAGTATCGGTAATCCTTGCTTCCAGGAATGAATTTGGGAGTATGTCTTCTCTTTCAATTTCATTAAAGAGTTTGAAGGGCTGGGGATTTAGCTCAGTGGTTCCAGCGCCTGCCTCACAAGTGCAAGGTCCTGAGTTCGATTCCTGGTACTACCAAAAAAAAAGAGTTTGAGAAGTAGTGGCATTAAGTCTTCTCTAAATTTCTTGTAGAATTCAACAGTGAATCCATCAGGACCTGGGCTTTTCTTTGTTGGTAGGTTTTTTTGGTTTTTGGTGGGGGTTTTTTTGGTACCAGGGATAGAACTCAGGACCTTATGCTTGCAAGGCAGGCACCAGAACCATTGAGCTAAATCCCCAGCCCTGTTGGTAGATTTTTAATTACATCTTCAATTTCAAGGACTGATATTGGTTTATTTGGATTTTTATATCTTCTTGATTCAGCTTTGGAATTCATATGTATCTAGGAATCTGTCCATTTCTTCTCTATTTTCCACTTTATTACAATACAGGTTCTTGAAGTAGGTATTGATGATCTTCTGGATTTCTGCAGGATCTGTTGTGATTTCACCCTTTTTGTTCCTAATCGCATGGATTTGAGTCTTTCCTTTTTTTTGATAAAGTTGGCTAAGCATTTGTCAATTTTTTTTTTTTTCTGGTACCAGGGATCAAACTCAGGACCTTGCACTTGTGAGGCAGGCGCCGGAACCACTGAGCTAAATCCCCGGCCCCTGTCAATTTTATTTAATCTTTCAAAGAACCAACTCTTTGGTTCGTTGATTCATTGCATTGTTTTCTTAGTCTCCATTGCATTAGTTTCTGGTCTGATCTTTTTTTTTTTTTTTTTTTTTTTTTAGGTACAGGGGATTGAACTCAGGACCTTGTGCTTTCGAGGCAGGCACAGTGCCACTGAGCTAAACCCTGGCCCTGCTCCAATATTTTTTTTTTTTGGGTACTGGGCATTGAACTCGGGTCCCTGTGCTTTCGAGACAGGCGGCGTAACCACTGAGCTAAATCTCCGGCCCCCTGCTCCAATCTTTGTAATTTACTCCTTTATGCAAGCTTTGGGCTTGACTTGCTCTTCTTTTTCTAGAAGCTTGAAATTCAACATTAGGTTGTTTATTTGAGCTCACTCTGTTTTTCTGATATGGTAATTCAATGCTATAAATTTCTCTAATAGGACCGCTTTTATTGTGTCCCATAAGTTCTGGTATGTTGTACTGGCATTATTATTTCATTATAGAAGCTGTCTAATTTTTTCTTTAATTTCATCTATGACCCATTGATTGTTCAAGAGTATTATTTAATTTTGATGTGTTTATGAAGTTCTTGTGGTTTTTTTCCATTGATTTACAATTTCAATGTATTATTGTCTGAAAATATGCATGGGATAATTTAAATTCCTTTGCATTTACTTAGGTATGTTCTATGAGCTAGAATGTGGGCTATTTTGGAGAATGACCCATGTGCATCTGAGAAGAATGTGTATTCTGATGTTATGAGGTGGAACACTCTAGACATCCACTAAGTCCATTTGTTCAAAAGTTTGGTTCATGGCCAGGGGTTTAGCTCAGTGGTGCCACACCTGCCTGGCAAGTGCAAGGTCCTGAGTTTGATCCTCAGTACCCCCCAAAAAAAGTTTGGTTCAGTTCTGATACTTCATTGTTCATTTTTTTTGTCTACTTGATCTATCTATTTATGACAATGGAGTATTGAGGTCCCTCATTACAACTGTATTAGAGCTTATTTGATTTTTCATGTTCATTAATATTTGTTTTACATAGTTGGGTGCACAAGTATTTGGTGCATATATATTTCTGATTATTATGTCTTCCACTTGGATTGTTCCCTTTACAAGGATGTAGTGACCTTCTTTGTCCCTCTTGATCAATCTTGGCTTGAAATCCACTTTGTCTACAAACAGAATAGCTACCCCTGCTTTTTTCCAGGTTCCTATCACATGAATTGTTTTCCATCCTTTGACTTTCAGTTTATGAATTTCTTTTCTTTTCTTTTCTTTTTGGTACCAGGGATCAAACTTGGGTCTTTTTGGTTGTGAGGCAGGTGGTGGAACCACTGAGCTAAATCCCCGGAGCTATGAATTTTTTTTTTACTTAAATGTGTTTCTTGTATGCAACATATTATTAGATCTTGCTTCTTGATCCATTCTACTAGTTTTTTCTTTTGATTAGTGAATTGAGACCATTAACATTGATGATTATAACTGATACGAATTGACTTTTCCTTGTCATGTTATTTTCCATTGGTTCCCTTTTTTTCTATTCTGTTTAATTGCTAGCCTTGCCTGGTGGGTTCATTCTGTTGAGTTTCATGGAGTTGTCAGCCTTGTTGTCTCTTTCTAGAATGTCCTTCAGAACATTTTGGAATACTGTTTTGGTGGTTATGAATGTCCACATGTCTTCTTTGTCATGGAAGTATCTTATTTCTCCATCAATTTTGTTTATTTGTTTTTGGTACCAGGAATCGAACTCGGGTCCTTGTGCTAGAGAGACAGGCAGTGG